>NC_059199.1:43545933-43854266 GCF_020615455.1 Coregonus clupeaformis
TGTGTTACCAATTGTTTTCTTGGTGACTATGGTCCCAGCTGCCTTGAGATCATTGACAAGATCCTCCCGTGTAGTTCTGGGCTGATTCCTCACCGTTCTCATGATCATTGCAACTCCACGAGGTGAGATCTTGCATGGAGCCCCAGGCCGAGGGAGATTGACAGTTATTTTGTGTTTCTTCCATTTGCGAATAATCGCACCAACTGTTGTCACCTTCTCACCAAGCTGCTTGGCGATGGTCTTGTAGCCCATTCCAGTCTTGTGTAGGTCTACAATCTTGTCCCTACCATTAAAATTATAGACTGATCATTTCTTTGTCAGTGGGCAAATGTACAAAATCAGCAGGGGATCAAATACTTTTTTCCCCTCACTGTATAACTGACATTTCAATGTGAATTTAGTCAGGTCGCCCAAAAAGTTACATATTGCAGCTTTAATTATAATCTACATACTAATTCACATTTCCTGTTGCTGTAAGATTTTTTTTTCCTGCTGGCTCAAATTAAGATCATACATCTGTAAGTAAAGAGGAAATTAAACAAGATAAAAGGAACAGTACAAAAATACCAACCCTGACTCTAACAGCCTGCTCTATCAATACAATACTCAAGGGTCTCACAGTATGCGAGTTCCTTAATTTTCCGCAAAAATTGCCCTGAAATTATTCCATATGGCCCTCTATACAGTTGTGCTTCTGTTTATGTTCAGAAGCCGGAGATGAGCCTCTTGGTCTAAAATGAGACAATGCTAGCCGAAGAGTAGACTGCAATTACAGAGTTCTTGTTGTCCTTTTTTTTAGACACCTTTATTCCGAAATGATTCCATCCAGTGCCCTCGCTCAATTTTACATCTACTAATGTTATTAAGACACCAGAGATTAGCTTCTTGGTTTAAAACTAGATAATGTTAGCTGAAGATTAGCCTTCTCTCTCACAGAGTTCTTATAGTTGTTTTGTGTGATTGCCAGCTACTCCTGTGCTCTGCCTGGATCCCCTGGATAAAGGAGGCTGTGCTGCATCTATACCACGCTACTACTACAACTCAGCCTCCAGGATGTGTGAGCGGTTCATCTATTCAGGCTGTGGAGGAAGCAGCAACAACTTTATATCCAGGCAAAGCTGCGTGGACGTCTGTGCTAAAGGTATGATAATGGTCATGACACACATACGCATGCACATACGTGCACGCACGCACACACACACACCTACCCACACAGGTGTACCTGTGTGCATATGCACGCGCACACACATACAAACACGCACACACAGTATCCTCTATTCTTTGTTTATCTGAAGATAGAACTGGGGGGGTGTTGTTGAATATAATGAACAACAGACTTATTACATTTGTCAGCCCAACAACCATTTACATGTTCCCCATAATTGCAGTAATGGCTACAGGGCTTCTCATTAGCGCAAGCTAACACACTGAATATATTTTTAGTATCCCAGTAATAATTTAAATGTGGCAGTTTATAGACAGGTTAAAGTTACATGTAGCTGTGTTTTTTGGTGATTATGTGACTGGAATACTGAATAGATGAACCGCTCTGTCACGAGTTACAAAGCCAGAACCCAGAAGCAGACCAGGACAACGTAAGTTGAAACGAAGGTGAGTGTTTATTTACAAATTCAAGAGTGATGCTGAATAGTCCAGGGAACAGAGCGGGCGGCGTTGATTAGTTGTTGGGGGTGCAGTGGTTGATCCAATCATGGCTCGGCAGCCGCCGACCACCAGGCAGAGGTTGGATGAAGGTTCCGGACGAGTGACTGCAGATGGAACAAAACGGAGGTAAGTAAACAACAAACCAACAAGGTGCAAAACAACAAAACTAACGCTAGGAGCTCTAAGACTGATACTCTGGTAAACCTACTGTTCATGGCTAACGATCCGGCAGGGAATGGATGTTAGGCCAGAGCCTAAGAAGGGTGATGATCAGGACCAGGTGTGCAGATTGCTGATGGGATGCAGGTCCCCGGAGCGTTCCAGAACCCTCGGGAAACTGGAGATCCCGAGCAGAAAAACTAGTCCACAGACAGGACCCGACTCAGACTGCCGGGATCGTTACAGTACCCCCCCTCCGACGAACGCCACCGGGCGGACTCCCCGGAGCGCCAGGATGGAGGCGGTAGAAGTCACGGATGAGGTCAGCATCTAGGATCTGTTGCCGCGGAATCCAACTCCTCCATACCCCTCCCAGTCCACGAGATACTGGAAACCCCGGCCCCGCCGTCTGGAATCCATGATGCGTCGCACCGTGTAGGCAGGACCACCTCCGATCATCCGAGGAGGAGGAGGAGGAGGCGGAGGAGGCAACAGAGGACTGAGGAAAACAGGCTTGAGGCAGGAGACATGAAAGGTGGGATGGACTCTGAGCGTCCTCGGGAGTTTGAGTCGAACTGCCACCGGATTGATCACCTTCTCCACCACAAACGGACCAATGAACTCGGTAACAACTTCCTAGACTCAGTCCGTAAAGGAAGATCCCGTGTGGCCAACCAGACCCTATCTCCGATGGTGTAGGTGGGAGCGGGGATCCGGCGACGATTCGCCTGGAGCTGATACCGGTCCGAAACTCTAAGGAGTGCCTTTCTGGCCCGATGCCAGGTCCGGTGGCAACGACGAATATGGGCCTGAACAGAAGGCACTGAGAGCTCCTTCTCCTGAGAAGGGAACAAGGGAGGTTGGTAGCCATACAGGCACTGGAAGGGAGACATCCCAGTGGCAGATGTAGGGAGAGTATTGTGGGCATACTCAACCCAAGGCAACTGAGAGACCCAGGAGGTGGGGTTGGAAGAGGCCAGGCAGCGTAGCGTGGATTCCATCTTCTGGTTGGCTCTCTCCGCCTGACCATTAGATTGGGGGTGAAAACCAGATGTGAGACTGACTGTAGCTCCAATGGCCAAACAGAAGGACTTCCAGACAGCAGAGGTAAACTGAGGGCCACGGTCGGAAACGATATCACTGGGCAACCCGTGGACCCTGAAAACCTCCCTAACCAGGATCTCGGACGTCTCCGAGGCAGAGGGAAGCTTGGCAATTGGCACAATCATATGGTCGGTGGGGAGGAAGTGACAGAGCCTTCTGCTTACTGAACACTTCCCCCAAATCGTGATATGTCTCGGGAACCAGGGACAAATCTGGGGGTTTAGCCTCAATCACCTGACTGGGAACCGAATGGGGACAGGCAGTCTTGAGACAGTTAGCATGACAATCAAGGCTCCAACTCGTTACCTTGCCCGTCACCCAATCGAACGTGGGATTGTGTTCCTTCAGCCAGGGGTATCCAAGGACCAGAGGAACATGGGAAGACGGCAGAATGAAGAATGAAATCATCTCCGAATGATTCCCCGACAACAGCATCTTAACCGGTTCAGTCCTCATCGTGATACGTGCCAGACTACTGCCGTTCAGAGTGGTCGCTTCAATGGCTTCCGGCAATTGCTCCTTGGAAAGCCCCAGCTGTTCCACCAACTTCGGCATCAAGAAAGCTTCCATCGGCACCTGAATCGATAAAAGCGTTAATCGCTAAGCTCTGATTCCTGTTCACAAGGGTAGCCGGGAAACGGGGTCTGACAGAGGTACTGAGAGGTTGAAACTGGCTCGCTAAAAGTCCTCCCAACTTTAGCGAGCCGGGCAGTTTGACGACCGCCGGGAACAAGTGGAGATGTAATGTCCCGAGCTACCACAGTAGAGGCAGCAGTTGGTCTTACGTCTATGTTGACGCTCCTCCTTGGTTAACCCGTGCCGCCCCACTTGCATGGGTTCAGAATCGGGAGAGAGGACCTCTCCACTAATCCTTTGTGGTGGAGAATGATCGACGTGTTCTGGTCCACCACCCGACCCGACTGGGAACTGAGAAGCTGATCGATTGGACGGACCCCATTGCTTCTCCCTCCTTCGCTCTCGGACTCGATTATCCACCCGAATAGACAAGGCTACCAAGCTGTCCAGGTCACTAGGCTCCGGATAGGAGATCAACTCATCCTTGAGCTGCTCCGACAGACCCTGGTAAAAGGCCGCTTGCAGAGACTCCTCATTCCACCCACTCTCCACAGCCAACGTCTTGAACTCGATCACGAAGTCGGCCACGCTGCGAGTTCCTTGGTGAAGCGAAAACAGGCGCCTAGCTGCGTCCCTCCCTCGGACGGAATGGTCGAAGAGCTTCCTCATCTCGGCCGTGAACCCCTGGTATGAAGCCATGCAGGGGTCTTGTCGTTCCCAAACGGCTGAAGCCCACTCCAGCGCTCGACCACGCAGCAACTCAATCACAAAGGCTATCCTAGCCTTGTCTGTGGCATAAGAGTAGGGCTGTAGATCGAACACTAACCCACACTGCATAAGGAAAGAACGGCATCTTCCCAGCTCCCCCTCATATTTATCCGGCGTCGGAACCTTGGGCTCACGGAAGGGCACAGCTCCAGACGCGGCAGGCGAGATGGGTGAAACCGGTAGTGGATCCTCCACCGGAAACTTGCGCTGGTTCTGGACCTCCGTCAGACCGGTAGAAAGGTTCCGAACTGACAACGCTATCTCCTGTAGTGCCGTGCTATGTTGTCCCAACATCTTCTCCTGATGGGAAATGGCATGGCGAACAGAGTCCAGGTCCGCTGGGTTCATTACTGGCCGGATCGTTCTGTCACGAGTTACAAAGCCAGAACCCAGAAGCAGACCAGGACAACGTAAGTTGAAACGAAGGTGAGTGTTTATTTACAAATTCAAGAGTGATGCTGAATAGTCCAGGGAACAGAGCGGGCGGCGTTGATTAGTTGTTGGGGGTGCAGTGGTTGATCCAATCATGGCTCGGCAGCCGCCGACCACCAGGCAGAGGTTGGATGAAGGTTCCGGACGAGTGACTGCAGATGGAACAAAACGGAGGTAAGTAAACAACAAACCAACAAGGTACAAAACTAACGCTAGGAGCTCTAAGACTGATACTCTGGTAAACCTACTGTTCATGGCTAACGATCCGGCAGGGAATGGATGTTAGGCCAGAGCCTAAGAAGGGTGATGATCAGGACCAGGTGTGCAGATTGCTGATGGGATGCAGGTGCGGAAATCAAGAGAGCTCCCCGGAGCGTTCCAGAACCCTCGGGAAACTGGAGATCCCGAGCAGAAAAACTAGTCCACAGACAGGACCCGACTCAGACTGCCGGGATCGTTACACGCTCACACATCCTGGAGGCTGAGTTGTAGTAATAGTGCGGTATATGGATCAGATTATAAGAAAAATGCTTTATGACTTTGTCAATTTCTAACTGGGGATCAAGCGCAGCCAGCTTTCAATGCAGTACAGTGCCCCAAAACAGCTGGATTACACCTCAATCTCTCAATATTGGCCACATTAATTGGATATTTGAGTAATATAAAATACAATTATACTATAAATGACAAGTATGTGTTGTTTAGATTAATCTGCACACAGTTTTCAATAGTTTTAGATGGTTTTAGTCGTGGTCAGGCTCTTCCTGCCCCCCAGCAGGCAAACCGAACGTTCTGCACGTGACTGTGATGTATTAATAACCTGTATGTAATTTTCTTTGTTTCAGCTGGGAAACCATGGAAAATCAGAAAAACAGGCATGAAGAGAACAACCACCAAAAACCGCATTAGAATAAAGCCTAATAACGGTATTAAACGGTCAACAATTTGATTCAGTGATTTTTATTCAAAGGGACATGAATTGACTGTAAATGAACAGACATTGATATGTTGAATTGTATGTTTTTTACTGCACCAGAAGTAACTAGCTACTTGCACTGCCTTTTCTATAGACCTAAACTGTGATGCACAGATGAAAATAGCGAACCAACCACTCAAATGTGAATCAACCTACACCAGCAGTATTTTTGCTGAGTAGCTTTCTCAAGACAGTGTCGGGGGCCAGTATGAAAAATGTATGCACTCACTAACTGTAAGTCGCTCTGGATAAGAGCGTCTGCTAAATGACTAAAATGTAAAAAATGTAATGTATTGTAGAATACATTTACCATGGCAACTATCATACAATATAGCATTTTATTTTTGTTAGCAAAATAATTAATGTATTTTTTGTGTTTTTAACATAGTACTTTTCAACAAAAACCTTTGGTTAGCCTTATATGGCATATTTTGGCATATTTAGGATATTATTTAAAAAAAAGCTAAACTTTGCCTTGTCTGGATAGTCCTGTTATTAAGTATGAATAAGAACTGAATGTGTGTTAATACTTCTTCATTTTCCTCTGGCTCCTCATTTGTCACGTATGCTTGCATCGTCACCTTGTCCCTTCTGGGTTTCCACTAGATAGCACAGCCACAATGTCCAAATTGGCTATTATCATAAAAAGTAATGAGAACAAAAATGCGCTTTTTGGTCTTCATTTAAGGTTAGGGTTAGTCATAAGGTTAGCAGTGTGGTTAAGGTTAGGGTTAGGTTTCAAATCAAATTTCAAGAAGATAAATAGAGAAACAGGCAGGTTTTATGACTTTGTGGTCACAAAGTCAACACAACAATGCAATCTGTGGTACATAATAACACACGGACACATTCCCGCCCATTATACAATAACATGACATGACATTTCACATGTATTTAGTTGTTTTGACATGAACCCTAACTTACAAGTTTTTGTTGAGAAACAAACATCAGAATAGAAAAGTAATAACCTGTTCTGTTTACTCTCATACATTTTATTGTATCTGGAAATATTCGTTTTGGCAGCATAATCAGTATACACAGTGCTTGACTTGGTCAGGAGCTCACCGCAACTGAGTACTGGCACCTCAAAATGTCTACTGCTTCAGTTCCTGCACCTCTGATAGAATATTGGCTTAAAACTATTGCAGAGTTCCTGCACCTAAATACAGTATAAACAGTACCGGCACACAAAATGAGTACCGGGACCAATTTCAGTCCAAGTCAAGCACTGAGTACACAGACATGTCTTTCTTGTTTTCAGTGTTGTTCCCTACCATCTCAGACATGGAAAAAAGTTTCATACATCTTCTCAAGTAGAGTCTCATAAAACTGGGCCTAGGAGCCATTTGTTGTCATCCACTCCGTTTTACCCATCCTGTGCTTTTTTCACATGATTCAATCATCCCATAAAATAACAGTTGTGGCGCTGTGATCCAGCGGCAATAAATATTTATGGAAGTCATCAAAGGTAAATTGCTAGCCCATTCAGCTGGGATATAAATAGCATAAAACCTGTCTGACTGGTTCTCTATTAGGAGTCCAGGGTAAATCATCCATTACTGAGGAGATGATGTCATAAATAGACTATATCTGGCCGTGGCTATCTCCCTGTCCTTAGATGGAGTCACAGGATGCTAGCGTTAGGAAGGAGGCGGACAGTGACACAACTCAGCAAATCCAATAGAACACCACCGGACCAGAAACGTAGGAAGCATTAAAAAGGATTTAGAAGGAATTAAAATGTTCCCATATTTTTCTGTATGCAAATTGCTACTTTGAAGTTTGAACTCCTCGCTTTTGTCAAAAAACAAAGACACATTTCAGAGAAGATCGTTCTTAAGTTTAATCACATAGAAAATGTATCCCTGTTTTTTGTTGCTTTGTTATGAGATAAAACCTCCAGCAAAAGCCATTAAAAGCTGCCCATCTCTGTAATAGACTTGGTGGTTTATTTTCTATTACAGACAAACCATCTGAAATGGAACCTATTCATTCTAAATGGTGCTGATTATGAGAGATTTGACTCACATAAGAGTACTTGAGGCCACTGTATTAATCACAGGACATTAGGTAGGGCAATTTACTGGTAATTCATTCACTGTTTTAATTAAATTACTTTTATATAGAGAACCATGAGTTCCATGTGCTAATCAGTCCATTTCATGAGTAATCAGACCCTTTAGCCCTATACCTTACATAATGTATAAGCCTAGCCTGTTGTTCTAGGGCAATTTTCAGTTCTATATACAATTGTCATTCTCAGACCCGTCGCCAGACCTCAGTCTTAAGGGGGGCATATGAAATGCATGGGAGGGCAGGGCACAATTATTATTAGCCTACAGTACGTATATTTAATAATAAATTCCCTCAAGTGGGGGGGCACAAGCATTTTTGGGGGTGGGCCCGGCCCCCTATGGCCCGCCCATAGCGACGGGTGTGGTCATTCTATATACATTTAAATAATAAAACATGAGTATTTTTCATAAAAGCGATTGCATGTATACCAAATAATCATGTGTTCTATAAATAATATAATTGAAAGTGCTGGAAGCTAAAAGATGGTAGTTAACCAAGTTTGAGGATGACTTGGGGACTTAGGTAACAGAACTTTAGGCGCCTCCTCGTGGCAGAATTACACCCGTTACAGCTGCCCTTGGCAAACAAAAATGGATGTGCATTCCAAATGGCACCCTATTCCCTGTATAGTGCACTACTTTTGAC
Source organism: Coregonus clupeaformis (assembly GCF_020615455.1). Taxonomy (NCBI): domain Eukaryota; kingdom Metazoa; phylum Chordata; class Actinopteri; order Salmoniformes; family Salmonidae; genus Coregonus; species Coregonus clupeaformis. The sequence goes on from NC_059199.1 coordinate 43,554,335, forward strand.
CAAGGCCCATAGGACTCTGGTCAAAAGTAGTGCACTATATAGGGAATAGGGTGCCATTTGGGACGCAGACACTGTATGCTTGAGAAAGTGGAAAGCTATGCAACACAGGTAAACCATCCAGTAGCTCCATGTGGACTGTATATTAGTATCCATAATAAACAGAGTCTATTACCAGCATTATACCAGAGTATATTACTTCTAACTACTTTATATGTGGATGGATACGGTCCTCCGTCTGTTAGGACCTCACAGCTTGGCAAGCAGGGCCCAGAGCATAAACAGCCACTGGGTGGGGATCCAAGGCAACGTTTATTAACTGCTGGATTGAGCACGCAGCAGCACCCCTCTCCTTTCCATCCCTTCATCATCCCTCTGAATTATCCCAAAAAGGGAATCAAGAAGTTTGTTCATGTTGAGGTGACTGATATAATAAAGAACCGAATTAAATAATCCTATGAAAGAAGTACATTTTCTGACCTTTGCTCACCAGCTGGCACTTTTTGGTGTCAGTCTCCAGGTACGTCTTAAATGGCACCCTATTCCCTATATACTACACTACTTTTGACCAGAGCCCTATCAGCCCTGGTTAAAAGTAGTGCACTACAAAGGGACTACAAAGGGAATAGGGTGCTATTTGAGATGCATCCTAAACCAGGTGGTCCTCTGTAGCTCAATGTGGTCCTCTGTAGCTCAATTGGTAGAGCACGGCGCTTGTAACGCCAGGGTAGTGGGTTTGATCCCCGGGACCACCCATACGTAAAAATGTATGCTCACATGACTGTAAGTCGCTTTGGATAAAAGCGTCTGCTAAATGGCATATTATATTATTATTATAAACCAAACATCTTCTGACTGAGTGCTCTGGCGCCTGGCTGTTTCCGTACCAGCACATGGCATCACACTTTCCCCAGAGTCCATCATCCAGTGTGGGATTAAGAGGAGTGTCTCTCTCTCTCACCCCTGCATGAATTGATCTCTCTGGTCTGGTCCAAGGCTGGGCTGGGCTGGCCTGGCCTGGCTGACACTCCCTGTCTATCTGTCTCACCGCCTACGTTCTCTGTCACGTGGCCATGTTATGGAAACACAGATCAACTGTACTGTATACCTCTGCTGGAGTGATGTAGTGGTGAAAAAAGTAGTTGTGGTGAAAAAAGTTACTCTCCCTATACTTTCAATGCATTTTTCTGCAAAGGGTGGGTAAACTGTCAAGCAAAAAAATTAATAAAAAACTGGGTAAACTGCGTTTACTTGCGTTTACCCTCCACTACACTACTGCTCTGCTGTAGACATTGTAATGGGCTACTGGACTATGCATTGCTGGACTATGCCCGCCCCCACATCCAGAAAGCTTGGTATCTTAAGATCTACATGCACAAAATAAGAGCATTAATGTGATTTGAATATTCAAAGGATGTAATCAAAGGCTCTATCATTTCATCTGAATACCTACGAGAAAAGTAAAACTCCCCTAAATTAAATATTCTGCATTCACTGAACACTGGGTTTGATAGTGAATATTTTATTTTAAATCATCTGTGTTTATTCACAGACTTTTGTTATATGATGGGCGGAAGCATATACCTTTAGTCTGTAGGTAGAATCTTCCTTTGTTTTATGATAATAATATAATATAATAATATGCCATTTAGCAGACACTTTAATCTAAAGCGATTTACAGTCATGCGTGCATACATTATTTATTTTTTGTGTATGGGTGGTCCCGGGGATCGAACCCACTACCTTGGCGTTACAAGCGCCATGCTCCACCAGCTGAGCACCTTTAGTCTGTTGTTAGAATCTTCCTTTGTTTTATGATAGGCGGAAGCATACACCTTTAGTCTGTAGGGAGAATCTTCCTTCATGGCACACATGCTATGACTCTCAATGGAGATAAAGTAGATCCACCACTGTAGCCTGCATGCTGCTCGCGTGCCAGTTCGTTTTCAATCAAAGTTTGGAAGATTAAAAATTACTCAAACAAATCCCCTGAATACAGACACATTTCTTTAACCTGATGGATTTTCCAACACATTCACAAAGTAAAGAGAAAAACTTTTTCAATCTGTGCACTCCACGTGGCAGCCTCCAAAGGTTAATAACTTTATATCAAAAAGAAATGTCATCCGTTCTCAGCAGACTTGGCGCTATTGTATTCGTGTGTCTTAACAAAGTAATATTTTTTGTTAGGTTTGTGGATGGAGGCTGCTCTAGAGTGCTCCACCTCCTGAGAGCTGAACTTAGAACCCCTTGAATAAGCAAGGCGTATGCAGATGAGAGGCATGGAACCATCCTTCTTCTGTGATTACCTCCGTAGATCAAACAAAACGTTATTCTGCCAATCGAGCAAAGCTCAGAGGAACGGTCACAAAATGCTGGCCTGGCACCAGGGGAGACTGAGTGCCTCCAGCCTAAGGGTATATATGCTTCCAGCACCACAGTTTCTGGAGTAGAGTTGTAGTGGGTCTACAGCAAATATAATGCGTCCCACAGTATTGCCACTACAAAAAGTGAGTTTCATTGTCTACACACAATAAGTCAGACAACATTTTGACCATAAAGGTCTTCTCCAGCTGATGGGCTCTACAGAAATTGTAATTTCTCATATGACAGTGACATGTGATGTGTGTGACATCACTTACCCCACTGTGCGTAGACCTGCAGGTCTTAAGATTGTGACTTTGATAAACAAATTTGGGAGGTTTGAATCTGGATGGGCATCCGTCATTTTCGACCCTTCCATAATCAAGGACCTGTAAATTCAACACAATCTACAGATGTATTTGTTACCAAAGATGCAAATTGGAGGAGTTGGAGGAAGTCTCCAGATTTTGCCAGAGGGATCCTCTCTGTGGATCCAGACAATTGATGCCCGTGACATTATCTGCCAACGGTCGCCAGTACATGCCTTTATTTTCACCTCTAGAGCCTGAAATGTAGCATCTCCTCGTGAAACAGGTGCCGGACTGGTTCCATTTCCTCTCTAGCTGGCTCAAACAATGGCCATGGTGGGCTTAAGCTGGCTGAAGATCTCTCCCTTGCTTTTGAAGGTCACTGTGGCTCCCTCATATCTATTAAAACATGGAAAACAGTGGGCCGCTTAACCACACTGCTAACCTTATGCCTAACCCTAACCTTAAATTAAGGACAAAATGCAAATTTTAGTTTTCATTAATTTCCACGAATTTGCCAATTTTGACTTTGTGGTTGTGGTAACTAGTGGAAACCTAATGCTGCCTGATGAAGGGTCAAGTGAGGACAGCTTGGCTCAGTGTTTCACGCCGTCTAAACCTAAAACCTAAAACCTAAAACCCAGGTGTAATTGCCTTTTCAAAAGACCAACTCTCCCTGGTCTCTAATGGACAGATGAACTAGGGGAGAGAGGCTGAGAAGCTGGTGAGAAAGCCCCTGTGTAGTGTGGTTATTATCACCAGGGCTGTGTCTGAAATGGGACCCTATTCCCAATTCCTACATAGTGCACTGCATTTGACCAGAGCAATGGAGGCTGTTGTCAAATGTAGGGCACTATATAGATAATAAATTGCCATTTCGAACGCATGCCAGGAGTTTCTTTTCTCTACCTTGTTAAATGAATATTGTGGCATCACTGATGCGCAGTGTGTATTAAAAGCATCACTAGGAGATGGGAGTTTAATTTGATATGCGGCAATTAAGGTTAATCAAATGATCTCGTGGAGACATGAACAAACACTCCTCACATATATGGAATTACTTGTGTGCCTTTAATATCAAGCAAACCTTTTGAATTCAAGAAAATTCTTAGTATTGCAAACAAAACGAATGGTTCATCCTATTTTTTTATATCCCAGCTAGCAGCTTAAAACGATCTCTAATACAGCGATGTTAGATAGCTAGCTAGCTGGCAATGCTGAGAGGCAACAGTATTTTCTGCTAACTAACCAGCTAGTGTATAAAAAAACCTTCATTGTTTTTTATTTAACTTTTCCATTGCGGATAAAAAGGGCTCAGTGGCTACTAGCTACCTAGCCCAAACTGGAACTGACTAGCCTAGCTAGCTAACGTTACCTTTACAACAAGGAGGACATCGGGAAACACCCATAGGTAAGTGTCTTCTGTGTCTTGTAATTTCCCATTTAGAAGATGCATTAAGACAATTAGCTAGCTAGCTAACGCACATGGTTATATAATTGTTATTGCAGCCAGCAAGCAAGATATGATGCACTGAAGTTACTCTGAAGTTACTCTGAAGTTACTCTGAAGTTACTCTGGTGGTATGTGGCTATTCAAGAACAAGGGCACTACAGGTACTAGCCCTTCTCATGACTCCAGTGCTGTATGGCCTTTGGTTCTCCAGAGCTAGGTCACTACTATCTGAAAGCTTTTCATTAAATAAAATAAAATAAAATAAAATTGTATTTGTCACATGCGCCGAATACAACAGGTGTAGACCTTACCGTGAAATGCTTACTTACAAGCCCTTAACCAACAATGCAGTTTTAAGAAAATAGAGTTAAGAAAATATTTACTGACTAAACTAAAGTAAAAAAAAAAATTTTAAGTAACACAATAAAATAACAATAATGAGGCTATATACAGGGGGTACAGGTTAGTCGAGGTAATTTGTACATGTAGGTAGGGTTAAAGTGACTATGCATAGACAATAAACAGCGAGTAGCAGCAGTGTAAAAACAAAGGGGGGGGGGGGTTGTCAATGCAAATAGTCTGGGTGGCCATTCGATTAATTGTTCAGTAGTCTCATGGCTTGGGGGTAGATGCTGTTAAGGAGCCTTTTGGACCTAGACTTGGCGCTCCGGTACTGCATGCCGTGCGGTAGCAGAGAGAACAGTCTATGACTTGGGTGACTGGAGTCTTTTACCATTTTTTGGGCCCTCCTCTAATATATAGGTCCTGGATGGAAGGAAGCTTGGCCCCAGTGATGTACTGGGCCGTACGCAATACCCTCTGTAGCGCCTTACGGTCGGATGCCGAGCAGTTGCCATACCAGGCGGTGATGCAACCGGTCAGGATGCTCTCGATGGTGCAGCTGTAGAACTTTTTGAGGATCTTGGGAACCATGCCAAATCTTTTCAGTCTCCTGAGGGGGAAAAGGCATTGTCATGCCCTCTTCACGACTGTCTTGGTGTGTTTGGACCATGATAGTTTGTTGGTGATGTGGACACCAAGGAACTTGAAACTCTCAACCTGCTCCACTACAGCCCCGTCGATGTGAATGGGGGCGTGTTCGGCCGTCCTTTTCCTGTAGTCCACAATCATCTCCTTTGTCTTGCTCACATTGAGGGAGAGGTTGTTGTGCTGGCACCACACTGCCAGGTCTCTGACCTCCTCCCTATAGGCTCTGATCGTTGTCGGTGATCAGGCCTACCACTGTTATGTCGTCAGCAAACTTAATGATGGTGTTGGAGTCGTGCTTGGCCACGCAGTCATGGGTGAACAGGGATTACAGGAGGGGACTAAGCACACACCCCTGAGGGGCCCCCTTGTTGAGGATCAGCGTGGCAGATATGTTGTTGCCTACCCTTACCACTTGGGGGCGGCCCGTCAGGAAGTCCAGGATCCAGTTGCAGAGAGAGGTGTTCAGTCCCAGGGTCCTTAGCATAGTGATACGTTTTGTGGGCACTATGGTGTTGAACGCTGAGCTGCAGTCAATGAACAGCGTTTTCACATAGGTGTTCATTTTGTCCAGATGGGAAAGGGCAGTGTGGAGTGCGATTGAGATTGCGTCATCTATGGATCTGTTGGGGTGGTATGCAAATCTGTTGGGTCTAGGGTTTCCGGGATGATGGTGTTGATGTGAGCCATGACCAGCCTTTCAAACCACTTCATGGCTACCGACGTGAGTGCTACAGGGTGGTAGTCATTTAGGCAGGTTACCTTTGCTTTCTTGGGCACAGGGACTATGGTGGTCTGCTTGAAACATGTAGGTATTACAGACTCGGTCAGGGAGAGGTTGAAAATGTCAGTGAAGACAATTGCCAGTTGGTTCCCGCATGCTCTGAGTATACGTCCTGGTAATCCGTCTGGCCCCACGGCCTTGTGAATGTTGACCTGTTTAAAGGTCTTGCTCACATCGGCTACGGAGAGCGTGATCACACAGTCGTCCGGAACAGCTGGTGTTCTCATGCATGCTTCAGTGTTGCTTGCCTCGAAGCGAGCATAAAAGGCATTTAGCCCGTCTGGTAGGCTCGGGTGACTGGGCAGCTCGCGGCTGGGTTTCCCTTTGTAGTCCATAATACTTTGCAAGCCCTGCCACATCCGACGAGCGTCAGAGCCGGTGTAGTAGTTTGTCTGAGGGCATAGCGGAATTTCTTATAAGCGTCCGGATTAGTGTCCCGCTCCTTGAAAGCGGCAGCTCTAGCCTTAAACTCGGTGCGGATGTTGCCTGTAATCCATGGCTTCTGGTTGAAATATGTACGTACGGTCACTGTGGAGACGACATCGTCGATGCACTTATTGATGAAGTACACTATACATTATACACTATACAGTACTATAGACAATTTTGTTTGGCATTTGTTTCTTTTTTTTGTGGCCTGGCTCTCACACTGTCTGTCCTGCCTGCCTGCCTGTCTGTCTGTTTAGGAGTTCCAGATGTGGCTGGAAGAAAGTGGTGGAGGGCATCTTCACTGAGTTGTGGGCACATGTAGGAGCTCATCCTCATGGAATTCATCTACACCAGCTGATAGTAGGTATTCTATATTAGGTAGGCTTACTACTACTTGGATAGATAGGAGGTGGAGGTTGCAAGCACAGAGGTAGATAATGTCTACAGTATCTAACGCTACAAGTCATTACTTGGCACTGATTCTCCTCAAAGGTAGTACCAATATGAGTTTGACCTAAAAGTCATGTTATTGCATCCCGATTCTCCACCCTTCTCCCCAAAGTGTCCACTTGCACACTTTCTTGCATGGATTTAGCAATGCCAGGGTTTTTTCTGGATCAAAATGGGGTTTAGGTGGTGGGTGTGGTGGGGGCGTGGCCAACGTTGCACTCCAAGACCAAACATTTTTTCAGCCCTCCATACACATGTAGCAGAAACGGCAAAGTTATTTTCAAAGTTGGAAGAAGAAAAAACATAAATGAAAAGATTGCTTGCCCACCCCGTTCTCCCCAGTGAATTACATGTCTATCTTCTCAGCATTGTGTATCGCTGCTGTTTGAGACTAAGAGATGAGGCATAGAGATGACAAGACCATCATGCATTTCAGTATAATAATATGTCATAAATATGCAGCTTCACGCCCCCATAACCCCCTCTCTGTGTGTGTGCGTGCGTGCGTGCATGTGTGTGTGTGTGTGTGTAGAATACAGACGGATAAATGCTAAAGCTGTAATGACATTGACGTCAGTCGAACAACTGGAAGTGCACTAATTAGGTGGGTATAGAAAAGAAAGAGCGCCAGTCAGAAGAAAGCGCACACTGAGATGCTCGCGCCTCGACGCTCTGTGTCTTTAACAGAGTGCTGAAACCTACCAGGCAGTCACAATCCTAGGAGGAACTCCGCGAAACCGGAGGCAGTTAGATGCACTTGGATTACCGGTTGGTGAACTGTCACAGAGTTAACGGCTACAGACTGGTGCATTATCACCGCAAAAACGTAAACCACGCGTCAGTCATAAAAAGTAGCTTTCATAGATGCAATGAAATCAACAAAGGCAATTGTCGCAGTTGATTGATTTTATTATTATTTCTATATCGAGTGGATATTCCTTGTCCGGGTGAAAAAAAATATTGTAAATTGACATTTGGTTGAGTTAAATAGAATCACGGACGATGGAAGTCATTCTCAGAATAAGCCTGTCTACATAGGCTGCACCACCGCGCTCTATTGGACCCCTTACAGAATTTAAATCTTTCAACCAATTTTTTAGCAAGGTAAGAGCTTTCAATTATGTTGTTGCATTTATTCAATCCCATTTGGATTCATTCACTACTTTTAACGTGACTGTCACAATCGTAAAAAAAAAAAAAAAACTACAATAAACGAGTATAGCCTGCCAATAAACCTGATCATTGTTCAATTTTGCCATTTGACATAAATAAATTGCGTGCTCAGCTTGTGCTGAGCGGCTGGCAGTGACCTTTGCTTTCCACCAACTCTGTTTATAATACTGGCTGATATGGCAAGAATGAGACCAAGGGAATACAATGTTATAAACACCAAAGAAGCACAATGGTAAATGTTTTATGAATTTATCCGTGACCATAAAAGGGCATATGTGTAGGTCTACTGGTTGGTTTCTGATTGATGAGCTCCCTACACGCATTAGTCATTAGTCAATGGGATGGCATATTTCGTTGACCATATCAAGCAATCGGTCTCACACAATTTAACATGGTTTGTAGGAATGTGACATTTATTTAATATCATAACAAAACAAATCACAAAATTAAATGCTGTATTGACTTTTAGAATGTTTCATACCTTAAAAGTCTACACCCATCCCTCCCAAATAGACTAATGCTGTTGACACATATTCTAGATTTTAGTTTCAGCATGTGAAATATGCTGATTCTCCCAAAGCTTATGTAGAAAACATTGCTTAGCCTACAATTTCCCGTTCCCATACCATACTGTATAGGCACTCTCAAGTCATTTGGGCAGATTTGTAAGTATAATCAGTTCAGGGATCTAGCAGTACCATTTAGTGGAGCACATCATTTTACATGTGAATCAAAGTAGCCAGTTGAGCATTAAACATTGTGCAGCACTTGCCCCTCATGAGGAGTGTGTAAAGGAGATGTCATTGTGATTGGGACTGGGGAGACTGTGGCTGTTGTCAACATACAAAAAGTGTATCATTGTCAACCACCAGGCTAAATTATAATCAGTGTGGTATATCTTAGTATTATCAAAGCACCACAAGGTGTCCACTCAGATGATTTGATAGTGAGAAGAGAACTGCTGTGACACAACCTGGAACCATTCCCATTATACATTGTTGTAGCATATTTATGAAGAAGATCATTAGCAATCAATTATGTCATTCCATAGGCTACTTATGTCAAATCCATACTTGTAGAGCATCAGTAAGGCTACGTCCCAAATGCCTCGTTGAATAGATGAGTTCTGTTAATGTAATCATGTTTAAGGAAATGTATTACCCTCTGTCTGTCCGTCTAACTTTATGTCTGTCTGTCTGTCTGTCTGAACGGGCATTGATTTGAGACGGGATGATGGGCTGAAGAGGCGATGTGCACAAATATGATGGGATCCTGTCAGAAACACGCATGAACACACACACACACACACACACACACACACACACACACACACACACACACACACACACACACACACAAAGTTGCAAAGGTCTGGTTGCTCTTTCTATCTGTGAGATTGGGGAGTGATACATCAGCTGTCTGATCAGTGACGAGCAGAGCGGCAAATATGCCAGACTGACGGGACAGCAGAGAGAGCCAGGAGGGAGATCAAATTTAAATGAAAGTTAAACCTCGGTGCTCTCATGCCCTGAAATGGCACACACACACAGAGAGAGATTGAGATTGGCACGCACGCACACACGCACACACACACACACACACACACTCACACTACCCACCCACCCACTCCCCTCCTCCACACACACTACCCCTCCACCCACCCACTCCCCTCCTCAACACACACAGGTGAGGACACAGGACACAAAGACATATGTAACTAAGAGCTCTCTGTACCACACAATATGCTGCCCATATTCATTATATCACGTACGCCACTCTGCCTCTCTCTGTCTGTCTCAGGCTATGGCTCTGTTGTCTACAACGCTCCATTCATTGTACAGGGTAATCTGACAGAGCAAAGATACTCGTCATAATTGTTTCCAGTCTAAATAGAAATGCTGCCCATTTAAAGGTACAGTCTGGGATCCGGGGAATCCGTTCAATAGTAACATTAAGACTAACATTAAGACTAGCATGTGCAACTTGGAATGCATGTAAAGTGAACTCAGATGAACAGTGGAGAAGACTCTTGTGCTGAAACTCTACAGAATGCATACTGCAGATAAACACAACAACAACCTCGCCACACTCATTCTTCCATGTTGTTGTCTTTCGAATCCCAGACTGTAGCTTTAAATGAAATGGGATTGAAATATGTTAGTTGTTGTGGGGACATGTTGTCCTTCGGCCTTTTGTGTAGTGTAGGTTGTGTGTAAGACGTGCTTTTGTGCAACTTCATGTTGAAATAGTTTTCTATTTGTCTTCCTCTTTCATTGACCTTGTAAAATTTCACAGCATCAAATTGTACTATGGGCTAAGTCAAGACGTTAGCCAGCCAGAATGACGTGTGGAGGTTTTTCCATTATAAAATACACAGTAGTGCATGAAGCCAGTGTGAGAGAATACAGCTCCCTTTCGGATACTTGTTCTCGCGGATGTGTGGATGCAGCTGCTCTCACAAACAATTATTAAGTCCCCGTAACATAGTAAAGACATTTACAGAACTAGCGATGATATGATGTAGTTATTACATTACATGTGTAAGTGTTTCAATATGTGTGCTGTCATTTTGAAATTAGTGCATATCACTCATGTTCTTGAAGCAACACGATCGGCTGTCTTCGACCTACCCATGAAATGACACCGTGGTGAAATATTTTCTTAACATTTCCTTATTCATTAAACTGCTCCAACACAAAGAGGAGCTGTTCTCTCTGGGTCTATTTTTGGATAGTCCCGGTGCGCCAGTTCTCCCCACCCTAATCGGTGAACAATTTCCAGTGATTGCCCGCGCTGTGTCTACCTAACGTTTACTCCAGGGAGAAGTTTCCCCTAGGTACAATTCTAGGATCAGCTTCCCCTCCTTCATTCCTAACTTTAACCATTAGTGGGGGAAACGGACCCAAGACCAGCGTCTAGGGGGTTACTTCCCCCTACTCTCCTATACTACAGTGTCTATAATATACTGAACACTAGTGATGGGGGGAAAATCGATACAGTTACATATCACGATATTATTTTTTTTGATATAGCGTATCGTATCGTTTTGACAATATCGCAATATTATTTTTGCGCTAGTTGGCTGTACCTGCACCAAAACGTTTTCTTCATAGGTTGTTCTCCATCTTCTTTTTAAATAGGGAGCCAATTTGTTTTCAGCACTTTTATTTCCATGACTGATCAAGACTCATTTTCTCATGGCTCTCTCTTGTCTGCAGCAGACATATGGTGAGCAATACGTTTTCTTACATCGAATCGGAATAAAATCACAGTATCGAATCACAATACATATAGAATCGTGAGAATCGCAATACATATCGTATCGGCACCAAAGTATTGTGATAATATTGTATTGTGAGGTCCCTGGTAATTCCCAGCCCTACTGAACACCCCGTCTGCATCAGTAGATGGAGCTGATGCACAGTATAGTTGTGTGCTACGATCACACTTGATCCTATGCAGAGCTTATCAGAGTAGAGATATAGGCTATGATTCAGATGTAATGTACTCCAAATGAGGGAGTTCTATGTGTTCATGTAATTTTACTTCGAGGCATTTTTCTATTTGTGAAAGGTGTAAAATTCATTCCAATTAAGAAATGTCAGAAATGTGTTTATGTTTTTATCATAAAAACATGATGGACCGACTCAGAACCCAGCCCATAGCCGTTCTTTCTCATAAGGACGAATACACTTCTACAGAGAGGCAATTTGCTTGGACAGTTGCAGCAACCATGCTTTCATACTCCAGGATTGATACAATGCACCTAATGAATCCAATCTAAAATGCTTATGTTCAGTGAGCAGAAGACCGGAGATCACTAAGCCATAATGAAATGTTTTGTTTATTTTCGCGTTGAATTCACGTTAGTTGACCAAATGTAAACCAAAACTAGATGCTGAAATGACGTCCGTGCCCAGTGGGAGGGTTGAAATCTGTCTGCAGATTATTTGAGATCTCTGTCGTGAGGATGTTGACCATAGATATCTTTTGATTAATGAGCAGATGTTCTATGCGTCATACATCTACGTACTGTACAGTATATCATGAGGTTGGGATGAAAAAAGCAGAATGGATCTGTCATCCTCTGATAAAACTGAGGAAAACACTGACACAGTCAGAATTGAAATCTTAGTTCTCATTCCAGCCGTAAGAACAAGACTTTGCCTAAGTAAAAGGCCTCCCCACTGTTTTACAATAAAGGTCTTACACAAGTCTCTATCAGAGAGACTGGAATAACTGTCTGGTTGCAAATTATAATTCATACAGCTGTATGTTTTCTCTCAGAGATTCCTTAACAATTGGGAGACGTTTATAATTCTGACTGATTATGCTTCCCCTTTCCAAGTCTCTTGGTCAGGATAATCCCTCAATGGGAATTGATTTTCCTACTCCTAATTGATTGTGCTTTGCCTGGCCACCTATACGTACAGTTGAAGTCGGAAGTGTACATACACTTAGGTTGGAGTCATTAAAACTTGTTTTTCAACCACTCCACAAATTTCTTGTTAACAAACTATAGTTTTGGCAAGTCGGTTAGGACATCTACTTTGTGCATGACACAAGTAATTTTTCCAACAATTGTTTACAGACAGATTATTTCACTTATAATTCACTGTATCACAATTCCAGTGGGTCAGAAGTTTACATACACTAAGTTGACTGTGCCTTTAAACAGCTTGGAAAATTCCAGAAAATGATGTCATGGCTTTAGAAGCTTCTGATAGGCTAATTGACATCATTTGAGTCAATTGGAGGTGTACCTGTGGATGTATTTCAAGGCCTACCTTCAAACTCAGTGCCTCTTTGCTTGAAAACTCAGTGCCTCTTTGCATGGGAAAATCTAAAGAAATCATCCAAGATCTCAGAAAAATATATGTAGACCTCCACAAGTCTGGTTCATCCTTGGGAGCAATTTCCAAACGCCTGAAGGTACCATGTTCATCTGTACAAACAATAGTACTTAAGTATAAACACCATGGTACCACACAACCGTCATACCGCTCAGGAAGGAGATGCGTTCTGTCTCCTAGAGATTAACGTACTTTGGTGCGAAAGTGCAAATCAATCCCAGAACAACAGCAAAGGACCGTGTGAAGATGCTGGAGGAAACAGGTTCAAAAGTATCTATATCCACAGTAAAACGAGTCCTATATCGCCATAACCTGAAAGGCCGCTCAGCAAGGAAGAAGCCACTGCTCAAAAACCGCCATAAAAAAGCCAGACTACGGTTTGCAACTGCACATGGGGACAAAGATCATACTTTTTGGCGAAATTTCCTCTTGTCTGATGAAACAAAAATAGAACTGTTTGGCCATAATGACCATCTTTATGTTTGGAGGAAAAAGGGGGACGCTTGCAAGCTGAAGAACACCATCCCAACCGTGAAGCACGGGGGTGGCAGCATCATGCTGTGGGTGTGCTTTGCTGCAGGAGGGACTGGTGCACTTCACAAAATAGATGGCATCATGAGGAAGGAAAATTATGTGGATATATTGAAGCAACATCTCAAGACATCAGTCAGGAAGTTAAAGCTTGGTCGCAAATGGGTCTTCCAAATGGACAATGACCCTAAGCATACTTCCAAAGTTGTGGCAAAATGGCTTAAGGACAACAAAGTCAAGGTATTGGAGTGGCCATCACAAAGCCCTGACCCCAATCCTATAGAGAATTTGTGGGCAGAACTGAAAAAGCGTGTGCGAGCAAGGAGGCCTACAAACCTGACTCACCCAACTTATTGTGGGAAGCTTGTGGAAGGCTACCCGAAACGTTTGACCCAAGTTAAACAATTTAAAGGCAATGCTACCAAATAGTAATTGAGTTTATGTAAACTTCTGCCCCACTGGGAATGTGATGAAATAATTAAAAGCTGAAATAAATAATTCTCTCTACTATTATTCTGATATTTCACATTCTTAAAATAAAGTGGTGATCCTAACTGACCTAAAACAGGGAAGTTTTACTAGGATTAAATGTCAGGAATTGTGAAAAACTGAGTTTAAATGTATTTGGCTAAGGTGTATGTAAACTTCCGACTTCAACTGTAACTGTCATTTTGGCACTTTAGTGCAGCAGCCTATAGTTATTCAATGTCATAAGGTACGCCAGGAACACCAGGAAAAATCATCCCCAGATTGTTTTTTTCTATTCTATTGATTATTAACCCTAGGGACTTCTTGGTGACTTCAAAGGAAGTTTGCATCCCAAAGGGCACCCTATTCCCTATATAGTGCACTAGTTATGACCAGGCAAAAGTAGTGCACTATGTAGGGAGTAGGGTGCCATTTGAGACGCCCCCGAACTGATTAATATTATTTGTTAAACCTTCTTAATCTCCTGTTTGTGTGGGGGCTATTTCTTCTGGATAGGTATTCGAGAACGAAACAAAAGTGGATACTGAAGACGAGTTAGAGATTTTAGATTTTTTTTTTCAAATGTTCAAAAATATTATTGAAATGTTTTGTATACTTTACCAATTGTAATCTAATTTAGGCTACTGTTTTGTGAACACTGTTTACACAGTGGAATTGTCTCCGCCTAAATGAATATGCTACCAATTTCCATTGGTAGCAATGTAAATTATGCAACAATGCTGTGGTATCAAATCTCTATATACTCTCTATACTTGATAAATGTATTGGTTTTAGAATTGGTTAAAAACAATTGATTAAAAGCTATTGTTTTCGACATTGCAGCTCTAACATGCATCAACTCAGCCTTAGATAACCAACAATAAAAGGGTCTGTTGAGCATTACTAACCATAGTCAGTGTCGAACAGGCCCTCGGCTACCGTTAAACAAGCTTGTCAGAGCAATATAGCGGCCCGACTTGAGTTCTCCGTCCCAGAACCAGAGCGTGCTTCTCAGTGAACTATTTAACGAGAGACCGGGGGCTCGTGATTAAATAACTAGTGTCCTCTCTGTACATTGACACTGTTCTCTCTCTCTCTCTCTCTCTCTCTCTCTCTCTCTCTCTCTCTCTCTCTCTCTCTCTCTCTCTCTCTCTCTCTCTCTCTCTCTCTCTCTCTCTTTCTCTTTCGCCATCTCACCCCCTCAATGTTTGTATTTTATTTCACACAGCAAACTCTTGTGATGTTTTTTCTGAGACTCTCCTCCCAGCTCTGGTGCTTGTTTTAGTTTTGTGTGTCTGTGATAGCTGGACCGTGCTCCTAGCTCATCTGTCCTCCTCTGATTATCCACACCCCACTACATCCAGATGCAGCCCAGTTAGTCCCACACCCAAAAGACTATACTGGAAAGCTCAGTGCAGAAGGGAATCCTAATGCTTCTCGGCTTATCTCGAGCCACACATTATTTTAATCGCTTTTCCCATTTCTGCCAGCCGCAAGTATAAGCCTACTTCCTCAATGATTACATGTGGGAATTTGTCTTTCAGGACAAAGGGTGAATTTTGTTTTGATTAATATTTGGATATGAATTTCGCCTACACTGCATCTCAGCAAGTTGTTTTGTTCTTTTGATGAATAGTTTTTGAGTTTATTCAGCATTTGATAAAATGTTGGTACTTTTAATTCACATTACAAATTGTTGTCTTTGAAACTCCAGTAATGCTATCTAATTAGCTACCAAACTGTATTAAAACTGTATTGAAAATTAAAAGTTCTCCAGAAACTTTGGAAATGTTTTCTAAATGTCTGCCATGCCGATGTTCAGAGAGATAGAACCTTTGATTACAATGAGGTCGTTTTCTCATGATGTGGATAGATAATGATATATGCTGCCTCTGCCTGTCTTTGCCTGTCACTGCCAGGTTGAGATGATGAGTGATAGAGAAGAAAAAGGAGAAAACGTTAGAAAAGCGCATCACTCCGTCTTCGAGATGGAAAGGGAGGGAGGGTAAGAAGGGATTCTTGGGAAAGGACTTCTCTCCTGGTGATAATTGAAAGCACACACTAAAAGAATGTGAGTGAGTTTTTCTTGAAAAAGGAGGATATCAAAGCTCATGAGTTATGATCCACAGATGGATTATCATATATAGAAAGGCTTATACTGAGTCAACATACAGTGCCTTGCAAAAGTATTCATTACATTTACGTCATTTAGCAGACGCTCTTATCCAGAGCGACTTACAGTTAGTGAATACAATTATTTTTTTTTATACTGGCCCCCTGTGGGAATCAAACCCACAACCCTGGCGTTGCAAACGCCATGGTCTATCAACTGAGCTACATCCCTGCCGGCCATTCCCTCCCCTACCCTGGACGACGCTGGGCCAATTGTGCGCCGCCCATGAGTCTCCCGGTCGCGGCTGGCTGCAACAGAGCCTGGATTCGAACCAGGATCTCTAGTAGCACAGTTAGCACTGCGATGCAGTGCCTTAGACCACTGCGCCACTCAGTGGCATCCCCCTTGGCATTTTTCCTATTTTGTTGTGTTACAACCTGTAATTTAAATTGATTTTTATTTGGATGTCATGTAATAGACATTCACAAAATAGTCAAAATTGGTGAAGTGAAAGGAAAAAAATAACTTATTTCAAAGAATTCTCAAAAATAAATATCGGAAAAGTGGTGCGTGCATATGTATTCACCCCCTTTGCTATGAAGCCCCTAAATACGATCTGGTGCAACCAATTACCTTCAGAAGTCACATAATTAGTTAAATAAAGTCCACCTGTGTGCAATCTAAGTGTCACATGATCTGTCACATGATCTCAGTATATATACACCTGTTCTGAAAGGCCCCAGAGTGTGCAACACCACTATGCAAGGGGCACCACCAAGCAAGCGGCACCATGAAGACCAAGGAGCTCTCCAAACAGGTCAGGGACAAAGTTGTGAAGAATACAGATCAGGGTTGGGTTATAAAAAAATATCAGAAACTTTGAACATCCCACGGAGCACCATTAAATCCATTATAAAAAAATAGAAAGAATATGGCACCACAACAAACCTGCCAAGAGAGGGCCGCCCACCAAAACTCACAGACCAGGCAAGGAGGGCATTAATCAGAGAGGCAACAAAGAGACCAAAGATAACCCTGAAGGAGCTGCAAAGCTCCACAGCGGAGATTGGAGTATCTGTCCATAGGACCACTTTAAGCCGTACACTCCACAGAGCTGGGCTTTACGGAAGAGCGGCCAGAAAACAGCCATTGCTTAAAGAAAAAAAATAAGCAAACACGTTTGGTGTTCGCCAAAAGGCATGTGGGAGACTCCCAAACATATGGAAGAAGGTACTCTGGTAAGATTTCTGGCCATCAAGGAAAACGCTATGTCTGGCGCAAACCCAACACCTCTCATCACCCCGAGAACACCACAGCCTCATGCTGTGGGGATGTTTTTCAAAATAATTAGGAATACACTGTTTTTGATTTGCCAATATAGAATGAATGACCATTGTTATTTTTCATGAATTTGTTTAACAAATTGTTCTATCCATTCTAAATCATACTAGCTAATTCAAAAGTAATACAATGTACATTCCCTCACACTTACTATGAAACTCCTACCAAATGTCTGAAAAAAATAGAATATTCTACAGCAGTTCATGAAATATTATTATCAGCCTATCAAACTCTCAAAAATACACCAACGTGTCTGTGATCTATAAAGACGTACAAAACTCGGCTCAAGTCTAGATTGACATAATTTCACTTGTGGCATGCTCACCCTAATGCCAAGTCACAGACTCAGGGCCAGGGAAGTGTTTATCAACATTTTCCTGGACCATCCGACGTATCTTTTAGTGCCAATGGAAGAATGAGAGGAGAAAAATTGATTTATGATGTCTTAAAAAGATAACCGCTACTTTTGCCACACTTGCAGAGTTGTTATATTGCAAGAAATACAAATGTGATAAGGAAAAATGCACTGGCCTGCTGGTGAACACCAAACAGCTTCTGGCTGAGAAGGATTTATTGCCTTCTCTTCTAATCAATGCAACACAATGGATGGCCATTCTTCATCATTAGTTTTCTAGAATCAAATGTCCCCTGAGACTTCCCAACACTGCTAAATAGTCCTGATTGATTTGCATCTACTGTATTATCGGAAACAAAAATGCTTTAAGACTGAATAAAAAGAATACCATCACAAAGGCTAATGCCTCAACGTAATGATTTCACATTACATAGCATTGGACCACACAGCATTATAAGATAAAATCAGCAAAGTCCTTTTCATTTGTTTGCCTCACCTCTATTATTTGTACTTCTCCACATAAAATGATTCATCTTAGTTAAATCTGTGCAGTTTATCTCACCTTAGACAGACCTGGG
Source organism: Coregonus clupeaformis (assembly GCF_020615455.1). Lineage (NCBI taxonomy): Eukaryota > Metazoa > Chordata > Actinopteri > Salmoniformes > Salmonidae > Coregonus > Coregonus clupeaformis. The sequence continues at coordinate 43,572,519 of NC_059199.1, forward strand.
AAATTAGCCTAAAAGATGGGGGGGGACAGAGAAACTGTATGGATGTATCTCTGTATCTTCTCTCTCTCTCTCTCTCTCTCTCTCTCTCTCTCTCTCTCCTTTTCACGTGGAAGCCATTTCTTTAAGGGTTGTTTTGGACACAGGACATGCAACTGTATGGATGTGTCTGGCTTCATTGAGAATCTCTCTCTCTCTCTCCCTCTCCCTCTCTCTCTTTCTCTCTCTCTCTCTCTCCCCTTCTCATGTGGAAGCTATTTCTTTAAACGGAACGCAATTCCTTCGATTGAACATTCCACCGTAACAAAAACCTTTCTCATTGTGACATTAAAGGATCCTGGATTCAAGGTATGCAGTGATCAAAAGCCGCTCTCCCACATGGCTCGGAAAGGCATAGCAGTAATCAGGTTAATAATAGATTTCTCCCTCCAGTGTTGTTGTCACATGTAGTTCCTCTTACGTCCCCAGTAGGGGTCGATATGACAGAATGCACTACAGTGAATAGGGGACGCTAGCGCCATAGAAATAGAATAGGGCATTAGAACGGGATCAATTATTATATTTTGATAGAATTAGATCCATTATTCAGGCTCAATTAAACTGGGGAAGAATGTGCTGCTGGCGCTGTTCGTTAATGATTTGGGAAATCTTTCAACGTGGCCACGTTCCAGGACTGGGAATACGGTGGCAGCTCCGCTCTGATCTCGTGTGACTGACGAATCTGCTACAGAAATCAGATCCTTTCTATTCCCAGCTAAAAAAAACTATTGACTATTGACACAACATGTGATTGAATATGTGGCAAATAGGTTAAATGTTTTATTTTATGGGTGTGATTAATGATGAGGATTAGTTGGCCAGGGAGAAGGGTCCAGGGCTGGGCTGTCTTCTAGAGTGACTCTGTCCCAACGGGTGCCAATGCAGCTGAACTGTCTGTGTTGCCTGACAATGAGCAGAGCTTCAGAACCAGAACCCTCTAGTCTCAGGCTACATTAACAGTTTGGGACCATCACTCATTTTGATTGAGATTTACTGTAATACTTTTATTAAAAAGCTGACAAAGCGATGAGTTTTGTCATAAAATGAAGTGAAATGTAGGTTTATAATCATGGTGTGTTTAAATGGTTTATTTTAGCTGTACATCTTTAAATCATTTTGCAAAATGAAAAAAGGCCAGTGAAGAGAAAAGGTCGACGTCAGAATCACAGCTGAACTGTACATGCACTAGTAGACTAGCATCCTATACACCTTTCATGTCTCTGTCATTTCTGAAGGAAACTGGGTGTTAATAATAGGTTTATCACGCTGAGTTAGGGATTCCTTCTTTGGCTGTCCCTGAAAATACATCAAAGCTGGAATAACCATACAAAAATACTGTATACACTGTATAAACTCTAACATACACAATGTTATGGTTTAGTCACTGGTAATGTGTTTATGAGAGTGTGGAGGAGAGAGAGAGAGAGAGAGAGAGAGAGAGAGAGAGAGAGAGAGAGAGAGAGAGAGAGAGAGAGAGAGAGAGAGAGAGAGAGAGAGAGAGAGAGAGAGAGAGAGAGAGAGAGAGCAGGCAATCAATTCTGTGGTTTGGTGGTAGCTGTCATGCTGACTGACTGATGCTCAGAGAACCAACAGAATAATGAGATGATACCACTCCATTCTTCTAAATTCTCTTTAACCCAACCTCTGCCTCTCCTTTCTCCTCCCATACCTAATGTATATCTGTCATAATGTTCTAATGGCTGTGCTTTCCAGGTTTGCAAGTACGCTCACTCATTTGCATAAGAAATTAAATTTTATGTTCCCCAGTGCTAGTAAAAAATATATGTTGAAGAGATTTGCATGGAATGAACATTGGACAATTATTGTTTTTTTATGGTACACAAGCAATATTTATGTCTTGTTTTCAGAGAGAAAGACTGGTAAATGCATCGTTAGGTAAAGATTTTCCTCTGAAAGTAAGTTGGGGGGGCTTCTTTCCATGGGGGGAAAGAAGCCCAATAACAGTCCTCTTCGCATTAAGGTTAGTCAGTGTGTAGCCTACCCCTTGGCCATATTGCATCATGGAAGACCGACATCCCCCTCGAGTCTCCATTGACTTGACTGGGCTCTCTCTGCTTCTCTGCTCTCACAGAGGCTGCATCCCAAATGGCAGCCTATTCCCTATATAGTACATGACTCTGTCAAAAGTAGTGCACTATAGAGGAAATAGGGTGCCATTTAGGATGCAGACAGAGCTATTTCTAGCAGTTTATCGGCTCCTACCCGCTCTGATTTATCGGACTAATGTTGCTTCCCACAGCTCTTAGACGCTCCCTTTGTGCACCTATATTTCTCCTTGAGTATGTCTGTGCACTTTCTCTTTGAAGCTTTGAACCTCTCCGTTTGAGTCCCAAGATTGAGTGTTAGGATTAAGTAGGATTTCTGACCTCTTTGGCCTTCCACCTAGTCCACAGATCTATTATCTCTCCTAGATCCTTAGCTTTTGACCTTATCTTGGTTTGACTGGATGTGTCCTAATGCTTCAGCAACAGTTGTGCTGTTATGATCACATTCTCCTATTTCAAATCAAATCAAATTGTATTTGCCACATGCGCCGAATACAACAGGTGTAGACATTACAGTGAAATGCTTACTTACAAGCCCTTAACCAACAATGCAGTTTTTTAAAGAAAAAGCTAAATCAAAAAAGTGTTAAGTAAAAAAAATAAAAGCAAATAACTAAAGAGCAGCAGTAAAATAAAATAACAGTAGGGAGGCTATATACAGGTTGGTACCGGTATAGAGTCAATGTGCGGGGGCACCGGCTAGTTGAGGTAATTGAGGTAATATGTATATAATATATGCATAAATAATAAACAGAGTAGCAGCAGCGTAAAAGAGGGGGATGGGCTGTGGTGGGGGGGCAGTGCAAATAGTCCGGGTAGCCATGATTAGCTGTTCAGGAGTCTGAACTTGGGGGTAGAAGCTGTTGAGAAGCCTTTTGGACCTAGACTTGGCGCTCCGGTACCGCTTGCCGTGCGGTAGCAGAGAGAACAGTCTATGACTAGGGTGGCTGGAGTCTTTGGCAATTTTTAGGGCCTTCCTCTGACACCGCCTGGTATAGAGGTCCTGGATGGCAGGAAGCTTGGCCCCGCATCACTACCCTCTGTAGTGCCTTGCGGTTGGAGGCCGAGCAGTTGCCATACCAGGCAGTGATGCAACCAGTCAGGATGCTCTTGATGGTGCAGCTGTATAACTTTTTGAGGATCTGAGGACCCATGCCAAATCTTTTCAGTCTCCTGAGGGGGAATAGGCTTTGTCGTTCCCTCTTCACGACTGTCTTGGTGTGTTTGGACCATGATAGTTTGTTGGTGATGTGGACACCAAGGAACTTGAAGCTCTCAACCTGTTCCAATACAGCCCCGTCGATGAGAATGGGGGCGTGCTCAGTCCTCTTTTTTTCCTGTAGTCCACAATCATCTCCTTTGTCTTGATCACATTGAGGGAGAGGTTGTTATCCTGGCACCACACAGCCAGGTCTCTGACTTCCTCCCTATAGGCTGTCTCATCGTTGTCGGTGATCAGGCCTACCACTATTGTGTCGTCTGCAAACTTAATGATGGTGTTGGAGTCGTGCCTGGCAATGCAGTCATGGGTGAACAGGGAGTACAGGAGGACTCTCAGTAGCACCCCTGAGGGGCCCCCGTGTTGAGGATCAGCGTGGCAGATGTGTTGTTACCTACCCTTACCACCTGGGGGCGGCCCGTCAGGAAGTCCAGGATCCAGTTGCAGGGGATGTGTTTAGTCACAGGGTCCTTAGCTTAGTGATGAGCTTTGAGGGCACTATGGTGTTGAACGCTGAGCTCTAGTCAATGAATAGCATTCTCACATAGGTGTTCCTCTTGTCCAGGTGGGAAAGGGCAGTGTGGAGTGCAATAGAGATTGCATCATCTGTGGATCTGTTGGGGCGGTATGCAAATTGGAGTGGGTCTAGTGTTTCTGGGATAATGGTGTTGATGTGAGCCGCTACAGACGTGAGTGCTACGGGTCGGTAGTGATTTAGGCAGGTTATCTTAGTGTCCTTGGGCACAGGGACGATGGTGGTCTGCTTGAAACATGTTGGTATTACAGACTCAGTCAGGAAAATGTCAGTGAAGACACTTGCCAGTTGGTCAGCGCATGCTCGGAGTACACGTCCTGGTAATCCATCTGGCCCTGCGGCCTTGTGAATGTTGACCTGCTTAAAAGTCTTACTCACATCGGCCTCGGAGAGCGTGATCACATAGTCATCCGGAGCAGTTGATGCTCTCATGCATGCTTCAGTGTTGCTTGCCTCGAAGCGAGCATAGAAGTGATTTAGCTCGTCTTGTAGGCTTGTGTCACTCGGCAGCTCGCGGCTGTGCTTCCCTTTGTAGTCTGTAATAGTTTTCAAGCCCTGCCACATCCGACAAGCGTCAGAGCCGGTGTAGTACGATTCAATCTTAGTCCTGCATTGACTCTTTGCCTGTTTGATGGTTCGTCGGAGGGCAAAGCGGGATTTCTTACAAGCGGCAGCTCTACCCTTTAGCTCAGTGCAGATGTTGCCTGTAATACATAGCTTCTGGTTGGGGTATGTACGTACGGTCACTGTGGGGACGACGTCATCGATGCACTTATTGATGAACCCAGTGACTGATGTGGTGTACTCCTCAATGCTATCGGCAGAATCCCTGAACATATTCCAGTCTGTGCTAGCAAAACAGTCCTGTAGCTTAGCATCTGCGTCATCTGACCACTTTTTTATTAACCGAGTCACTGGTGCTTCCTGCTTTAGTTTTTGCTTATAAGCAGGAATCAGGAGGATAGAGTTATGGTCAGATTTGCCAAATGGAGGGCGAGGGAGAGCTTTGTATGCGTATCTGTGTGTGGAGTAGTTTGTTTTCCTTTGGTTGCACATTTAACATGCTGGTAGAAATTAGGTAGAACAGATTTAAGTTTTCCTGCATTAAAGTCCCCAGCCACTAGGAGCGCTGCCTCTGGATGAGCTTTTTCTTTTTTTTTTATGTCCCGTTGGTAGGATAACCTTAATCTTAGGTCATCTAATTTATTTTCAAATGCTTGAACATTGGCTAATAGGATTGATGGAAGAGGCAGTTTACTCGCTCGCCGTCAGATCCTTACAAGGCACCACGACCTACGTCCACGATATCTCCGTCTGTTTCTCATGCGAATGATGGGGATTTGGGCCTTGTCGGGTGTCTGTAGGATATCCTTCGCGTCCGACTCGTTGAAGAAAAAATCTTCGTCCAATACGAGGTGAGTAATCGCTGTCCTGATATCCAGAAGCTCTTTTTGGTCATAAGAGACGGTGGCAGAAACATTATGTACAGAATAAATTACAAATAACGCAAAAAAACACACATAATAGTACAATTGGTTAGAGGGCTGTAAAACGGCAGCCATCTTCTCCGGCGCCATTTCTATCTATTTCTATTCATGACTGTCTTAGCAGTTCCACTATGACGCTGACCCTTTTATTATCTAGTAATACCTATGCGAAACAGGCATAATAAACTTTCCTTACAATTCAGTTCTAAGTTTAAAAAGATGGCAATATTGTGCACTTGTTGTCTGACATATAGGAACATTTATACACTCATACAATATATAGATATTTTTTACAATCATCGGGATGTCATTTTTCTCTGTGTTTTCCCTTTTCACTGCCTAAAGGGCCTAAAGCTCTGCCAGCAGTATTGAATACGCCACTCTGGATCTGTCCTTCACTGTCTGCTTTTGGAGAGGAGAGGAACAAATGTCACTCGCTGACAGATGAGATGTACGTTGGTGAAAAAGTCAAAGGAAATGAACAGACTCAGTATAAACAGAGGGAAAGTTGGCTAGATGAAAGGACTTGTTATTCTCCCCCTTAAAATAGCCCTCATTCCTCATTCAAACGTAGATATCCGCAAAATAGGCCTGAAATCAAGGATTTTTTATCCCCTCAAATACAACTATTATTCAATGTTAGAGAGGGGCCTGAAATCAAGGGGTCTACCTAGAAACAGAAGAGCAAAACAATACAAAATCAGTCCAGGTATAATCAAAATGGCGGAACTGTCAGAACAGAATCTGTTCGTTGGAAAGAAAAGAGCACTGTTGTTCCTTTTAATGAAATTACATTTTTCGTTTGTTTCCGTTTGTTGATATCAAAGAGCAGACAACTTTGAAAATACAGGGGAAATGATAGGATATTTGACAGCTGTCTGCCACCCCAGCACAGCTGCATGCCTTCATTGCCTTGCAGTAGAGCAAAAAGAGGATGTCATGATCGTGCAAGCATTAATACCCACAGGGCTGGAAGCAGGGTGGATTTACAAGAAGAAGTGTGTAGGATTTAGAGATAACTGGTTGTCTGCAACAGCTCCTGAATGAAATCCTGAGAGAAAAACTAAGTCCTAGACCAGTCCTAGACCACAGTTTAACAGTCTGGTCTTGCAAGTATTTGGGGTTCATGAATGTGGACTATTATCCTGGTTAGATACTGTACACCAGAACTGGGTTACAAATACCTACATCGATTCAAATACTTTATCTGTTGCTGTTTGAGCTTGCCTGGCTAAATAAACAAACAGGACAAACAAACAAACAAGTCAAAAAAACTGCAAACCCTGCCCATATGGCACTTCAAGTAGACTCAAGCAAACGTTCCAAGTATTTGAATAAAAAATATATATATTTGAAGCCCAGGTCTGTGGTACACATGGTGTTTTCATCCATATAGTAACTCTCCATGTACTTCCGATGTTTTCAACATCACAGGAACATATCAATGTACTGTAGTTCTGTGTGACCTGTGAATGAACTAACATGTTGGTTCCAATCATTAGTTATAATTCTTCTCTATACTGTTGGCACAGTGGCGAAAGAAGCTGCAATAGAAACATTTTCTATTTGCAGGTAAACAATACATTTGTTTGAATCTCTGAGTAGCGGCACCACTGTCTAGATAATGAATTCCAAGTAAGTACATGTATGTCACTTTCACATTACCTAGTTCCAGTACATAGTGATAGTGAGGAGAGTGAGGGAAAATGGTCAATCTTCCTCTTTATTCCAACACCTCCACCGCGTCCCAGGGGTCCCAATGTCATAAGCACAGAATGCAATCACACACATGTAAATCAGTCTACAGAGATGTTAAAGCAGCAATCAACCAGGGCCCTTAGTGCACTACTTTTGACCAGGGCCCTTAGTGCACTACTTTTGACCAGGGCCCTTAGTGCACTACTTTTGACCAGGGCCCTTTACTTCCTCCTAGTGAGTGTGTTAATGAATCATGCTTTAAATATGTAGCATGCTGTTACTAAGAATGAATAATACCCTAAATATTCATACTGTTACTAAGAATGAATAATACCCTAAATAGTCATACTGTTACTAAGAATGAATAATACCCTCAATATTCATACTGTTACTAAGAATGAATAATATCCTAAATATTCATACTGTTACTAAGAATGAATAATACCCTAAATATTCATACTGTTACTAAGAATGAATAATACCCTAAATATTCATACTGTTACTAAGAATTAATAATACCCTAAATATTCATACTGTTACTAAGAATTAATAATACCCTAAATATTCATACTGTTACTAAGAATGAATAATACCCTAAATATTCATACTGTTACTAAGAATTAATAATACCCTAAATATTCATACTGTTACTAAGAATTAATAATACCCTAAATATTCATACTGTTACTAAGAATTAATAATACCCTAAATATTCATACTGTTACTAAGAATTAATAATACCCTAAATATTCATACTGTTACTAAGAATTAATAATACCCTAAATATTCATACTGTTACTAAGAATTAATAATACCCTAAATAGTCATACTGTTACTAAGAATGAATAATACCCTCAATATTCATACTGTTACTAAGAATGAATAATATCCTAAATATTCATACTGTTACTAAGAATGAATAATACCCTAAATATTCATACTGTTACTAAGAATGAATAATACCCTAAATATTCATACTGTTACTAAGAATTAATAATACCCTAAATATTCATACTGTTACTAAGAATTAATAATACCCTAAATATTCATACTGTTACTAAGAATGAATAATACCCTAAATATTCATACTGTTACTAAGAATTAATAATACCCTAAATATTCATACTGTTACTAAGAATTAATAATACCCTAAATATTCATACTGTTACTAAGAATTAATAATACCCTAAATATTCATACTGTTACTAAGAATTAATAATACCCTAAATATTCATACTGTTACTAAGAATTAATAATACCCTAAATATTCATACTGTTACTAAGAATGAATAATACCCTAAATATTCATACTGTTACTAAGAATGAATAATACCCTAAATATTCATACTGTTACTAAGAATGAATAATACTCTAAATATTCATACTGTTACTAAGAATGAATAATACCCTAAATATTCATACTGTTACTAACAACAGGACTTTGTTCTCTGCCTGACATAAATAAAAAACCTGAGTGTATTTCGGACAGCTGTTAATGCCCAAATGTTTTTTAGAGAATGGAGATGGAAAGATGGAAAAAGCTGGCTCATTTTGAGTTATTGCCTCGCTCTAAAAAGGAGCGCTTAAAGGTTCTATCCTCAGAGCACACAGACAGTCGAGTAAGGAAGCTTATGGGTCTGAGTTATGACAGGGCGGACTGGGAGTTACGAGACCTGACAGTATTCCATGTTGTTATATTCAAAGTGTTGAAGGAGGAAATGCTTGTTGATTCTCAGCAGGAGCCTTCACAAACATTAAACCCCCGTTGTAAATCTCCACCCAATGCTGCCTGAGAAGAGCCTCAGGCTCCAAAACACTGTCCAACATGGCCTTCTCCTGTTAAAACAAAACTATTTCCTTTTTCATATTGTATCCACTATCCATATTACTCCCCCTCCCTAGCCCTGTAACGCTCTCCCCATTCCCCCATCTCCACCCTCCGTTCCGCTGCTGGCTTGTAAAGGAAATGTTTGGGTTGCCGTATAGCGTGCCGAATCAAGTGTACATGGAGTAGTAAACGCCTGATGGCTTGCATTGAAGAGGCTCACCACCAGAGTACTTGACACTGCCTGCCTCTCTCTTCCTGTCTTCCATTCCATTCTGTAGAAAATAAAAGCTGCTCTCACAGTGAAGGGTGCTCCTTCTCAATGGCAGGAAAGGATAGGAAAGAGCTGGGGTGTGTCTCAAAAGGCACCCTATTTCCTATATGGTGCACTTGTTTTGAAAAGAGCCCTATGGGCCCTGATAAAAAGTAGTGCACTATAAAGGGAATAGGGTGCCATTTGGGACGCAGCCCTGGCCTGCTCAGGCAGGGAATAACCCCCTTTTCTCTGTTAGAATAACTGGGAGAAGGACCAAGTAAACATTGGGTTACAGATCAATAGCATTTGCTCTTATGACCCGTAAATATTGAACTTTACTTGGATTTTTTATAACAAAATGGGCTTAAAAATGTTATTGAACAAGATAAGTATTGGTCTTTAGGATAAAAATGCTGACTGTGTCATTGGATGCCTTGACACATGTAGTTATCCATTACTGAAAGGATAGGCGGGTTACTGAGCTCTTTTATCCAAGCTGGTCTTCACAGTAACAACATTGGTATAGAAAATTGTTCTATTTAATTTTTTGTCCATTCAGGTGTTAGCTTGCGGCTCAAAGTTAAACAACAGAGATCTAAACACTAAACATTTGTTGTATCCAACACAGGCAGGAGATTATGGCTGTGTATTATCCTCCTAAATACAGTATCTGCATGCGGCACCAAATGTACAAATCCAATTTACCTGGATCTGACTCCAAGACGGAGATTAGAATAAAGATCTCTCATTCGGCGAGAACGGCAGAATGCTGCACACCGCCGCCGTTTGGTAGGCCTCCAATTTAATCACACCCAACAGGTTTTGTGCCCATAAAGCCACAGCTAATATAAGTCATTCTGTGGTTAATTGCTTACAGTTGCCGTTTTCCCTCCATTAGTTTTATATAATTCCATATTTGTTTATGCTGTCAGGCCAGTCTCCGGGGGCTGCGTCATTGAATATATGCATTGTCTGATTCTGGGGGAATAGCAGCAGCTGGATCACATGTGGAAATGGGGCGGAGAGGCGGAGACGGATATACTTGAAATGGGACAAGTCTCAATAGAGGAACTCTGTTTGGAACAGAGGAGGAGAGGATATAGAGGTTCATGAATCAGGAGATCAGGAGGAGAGGATAGTTCATGCATCAGGGGATCAGGAGGAGAGGAGGAGAGGATAGTTCATGAATCAGGGGATCAGGAGTAGAGGAGGAGAGGATAGTTCATGAATCAGGGGATCAGGAGTAGAGGAGGAGAGGATAGGTCATGAATCTGGGGATCAGGAGGAGAGGAAGAGAGGATAGTTCATGAATCAGGGGATCAGGAGGAGAGGATAGTTCATGAATCAGAGGTTCAGGAGGAGAGGAGCAGAGGATAGGAGTTTCAAGTTGTATTTTATTAGTCATATGTACAGGATACACAAAAATGTACAGGATCCAACGAAATGCTTACTTGCAGGTTCCTTCTCAACAATGCAACAACAATAAGAAATAATAAAATATAAGAATACAAACATAAAGTAAATGGCAGTAGAATAGAATAAACATTTTAGCATCAGTATAATACAGGAAGACACAGTTTATAGGAGAGGAGGATATAGAGGTTCATGAATTAGGGGATCAGACTACGGAGGAGTCACTCTGTGATTGGGGAGGGGGACAGTAGGGGGGACGAGGGGGTGACACTAAGCACATGAGGATTCTCTTGCGTCAGTGGGATCCCACATCTGGGAATAATAAGACCCAAGGTCAATCATTAGCAGTGAGTGAGAGTGACTGTCATCCAGACAGTGATAAAAGTTTCACTGAGGTAATTTACCTCTTTAACTTTCCTCCTGTACCAGATTACCCCCGACTTGACCTGAACAACTAACACATGTGAGCTGAGCTTAGTGGAGAATGAATGGGACTCTCAGGTATTGTGTGGATTCTAGAGAATGTGTTACCTCCGCTATTCAAGACGTCTTATTTACACACAATAAACATGTCACCCGCAATACATATGCAACACTCCTATACAAACCTCCCCCATGAATGTACATAAATATGGCATCGTTGTCACAAATATAATTTATGCACTCCAAGGCCAAGCCACTCTCTATGTAAACATACACATTACTCCTACAGAACATACACTGAGTGTACAAAACATTAGGAACATGACATAGACTAACCAGGTGAACACAGGTGAAAGCTATGATCCCTTATTGATGTCACTTGTTAAATCCACTTCAATCAGTGTAGATGAAGGAGAGAAGACAGGTTAAAGAAGGATTTTTTAAAGCCTTGAGACAATTGATACATGGATTTTGTATGTCTGCCATTCAGAGGGTGAATGGGCAAGACAAAATATTTAAGTGCCTTTGAAAGGGGTACTGTAGTAGGTGTCAGGCTCACCAGTTTGAGTTTGTCAAGAACTGCAATGCTGCTGGGTTTTTCCCAAAGGACATCCAGCCAACTTGACACAACTGTGGGAAGCATTGGAGTCAGCATGGGCCAGCATTCCTGTGGAACGCTTTTGACACCTTGTAGAGTCAATGCCCTGACGATTTGAGGCTGTTCTGAGGGCAAAATGGGGTGCAACTCAATATTAGGAAGGTGTTCCTAATGTTTTGTACACTCAGTGTACACTATTATGTTACTATCTCCCCCATACAAAACTCCCTACGTGTACTGCTGCCTACACACTTCCAGAGCCATATATTTAAGATAGATATAATGAATCATTATAATAACATTTTAATAACAGTTTTAATGTATGGCTCTGCACACGTCCATTTAGTCAGGTCTGGCTCTGGTTTAAAGTAACTGTCCAGTTCTTCCAGATTTTTATGAAATATTACCTATAATTAATTACAATATGAGTGAAAAAAAATGTAATTAAGTATGTGAAAAAGCAGCTTTTCTGTGTTGGAATTGTGTGGGCATACCCCAACAACAGAATGTTGTGGGTGTTTACTGGTCAAAAATATTCATAGACCGCTGATTGGCCAGCTCATCCTCTTCAGGAGGATGACATTATCCTCTATGAGGAAAATAGCAAGCATTTTTTAATACAAGTTTGAGGTGGGGTTTTTGAAGTGTTTTTTCTTTAATTTATGTTTTGGCCACAAATAAGAGTATAGGATGAGCCAACAACATTATTTGGGTATGAGTTAACAGAATATGAACTTTTAAAGGTGAGATTTTCACTGGACAGTTACTTGACTCATGTGGCCAAACCCATGACCAAATAATGATGTCTAATACAATGACATGTCAGGGCCAGAGAATATTCACCCTGGAACAGATCATACTGGCTGGAAAAATGAACCCTGGAACCCCCCCAGGCCCAGACAGAGAGGTGACGAACGACAATACCAGCCCACCAAGAGGTGACAGACATACTGATAACTAAAACAGAGAGAGATAGAGAGGAAGGGGGAGAGAGATGAAGCGAGAGCGAGAGAGTGAGAGATCGAGTAAGAGAGAGAGACAGCGAGAGAGAGAGAGAGAGAGAGAGAGAGAGAGAGAGAGAGAGAGAGAGAGAGAGAGAGAGAGAGAGAGAGAGAGAGAGAGAGAGAGAGAGAGATACCCAGTGGTAATGAAAATACAAAAAAATATCATAACAATTTTGGCTAGCTACACCTAAATTCAAGTCTCCAATTTAAAGCACTTCAAACCCAAGAGCTGAGCCCAGAAACTATCCCCCGGTTAGCTGGTGTTGGACCTAACTAACCAAGCTGATCCTTACCAAGTACAGGCTGAGTGACCACCAATTGGCAATAGAAACCGGCAGACATAAAAAGACATGGCTACCCAAAGAGGAGCGTGTATGTGGTCACTGCACGACAGGGGAGGTAGAAACAGAGTTGCACTTTCTCCTTTACTGTGAGAAATATTCCTCACCAAGAGATTCATTATTCACAGAAATTACAACATTTATTCCAAACTTTGACTTATTAAACCTAGAGGAAAAACAAATAATACTCATGGGCAAAGGAGCAACGTCTCCTCTTGCAGCCAAATATGTATTTGCCTGCCATAGCCTGAGGGACAATGAATAATAACATCTGCATAGTAAGCAGTAACTTACTTATAATTAGTATTATTGTTATTACTATTATTATTGGGTGAAATACCTGAGTCTGCCATCACAGCAGCAAGATTTGTGACCTATTGCCACAAGAAAAGGGCAACCAGTGAAGAACAAACACCATTGTCAATACAACCCATATTTATGTTTATTTATTTTCACTTTTGTACTTTAACTATTTGCACATCGTTACAACACTATATATACACATACAGTGAGAGAAAAAGTATTTGATCCCCTGCTGATTTTGTACGTTTGCCCACTGACAAAGAAATTATCAGTCTATAATTTTAATTGTAGGTTTATTTGAACAGTGAGAGACAGAATAACAACCAAAAAATCCAGAAAAACGCATGTCAAAAATATTATAAATTGATTAGCATTTTAATGAGGGAAATAAGTATTTGACCTCTCTGCAAAACATGACTTAGTACTTGGTGGCAAAACCCTTGTTGGCAATCACAGAGGTCAGACGTTTCTTGTAGTTGGCCACCAGGTTTGCACACATCTCAGGAGGGATTTTGTCCCACTCCTCTTTGCAGATCTTCTCCAAGTCATTAAGGTTCGAGGCTGACGGCAACTCAAACCTTCAGCTCCCTCCACAGATTTTCTATGGGATTAAGGTCTGGAGACTGGCTAGGCCACTCCAGGACATTAATGTGCTTCTTCTTGAGCCACTCCTTTGTTGCCTTGACCATGTGTTTTGGGTCATTGTCATGCTGGAATACCCATCCACGACCCATTTTCAATGCCCTGGCTGAGGGAAGGAGGTTCTCACCCAAGATTTGATGGTACATGGCCCCGTCCATCGTCCCTTTGATGCGGTGAAGTTGTCCTGTCCCCTTAGCAGAAAAACACCCCCAAAGCATAATGTTTCCACCTCCATGTTTGACGGTGGGGATGGTGTTCTTGGGGTCATAGGCAGCATTCCTCCTCCTCCAAACACAGCGAGATGAGTTGACGCCAAAGAGCTACATTTTGGTCTCATCTGACCACAACACTTTCACCCAGTTCTCCTCTGAATCATTCAGATGTTCATTGGAAAACTTCAGACTGTCACGAACAGAAGAGGACCCAAGAGCGCAAGTTCAAATTCAGAGTTCTTTATTCAAGGTTACAGGCGGGAAGAGGAGTCCCAGGGGTGTCAGGGGTCTTTCAGGGTCCTCCTGTGGGTACCTGTGCTCCGGGGGTCACCAAATGTCCGGGGGTGTCCAGTCCAAGTGCTTAGTGTGTGTGTTCCCCAGTGATGGAGCGGCGTATCGGGCTGAGGGTGGTGAAACGTCTGGGCACGCTCATCTGGTGGTCGGAGACCTGGGGAACACACACACACAACAGCAATATGAATGGCAGGCAGAAGTACAGATCAGGGCTGGGCAAATATCGTGGTGAGAGACAGAAGGCAGAAACGAGTTACCGGAGGGGCTGAAGATCGGAGAGTAGTCGAGGTCCAGAAGGCAGGTTGGGATAGACGGGGCAGTAGAACAAGGAGGCAGTCAAGAAAGGATCGGTATCACAAACAGGAGTCAGAGCGCAGACAGGCAGGTTACTGGTCCGGGGTTTGAAGACGATCTGACAGGGCTTGGCTGAAAACCAGGGCTTGATATACTGGGAGAGGTAGTGGGGAAATGCAGTTCAGCTGGCAGAGTAATTAGAACAGAGTGAGGCAAGGTGAGGATGGTGAGTGGGAAATGCAGTGCAGCTGGCCAGGTAACAAGAGCAGAGCAGGGCAGGTGGAGCTAGTTAGGCTGAGTAGAGAGAGGGAGGTGAGCAGAGTGGGAAGATAATTGAATGCAATTAATGTTGCTACCAGGGAGAGAGAGTGCTCATGACAGGACCCCCTCCAAGGGACGGCCCCAGAAGTCCCAAGAACAACATCATGCCGGGAGGGTGGAGGGGAGCAGGCGGCGGGTCAGAACTCCTCCGAGCGGTCCGAGTGAATCTCCTCATCCTCAGAAGGAGCTGGAGGGTCACGGTCGGGAGACAGGACAGGCACTGAGACAGGAGCAGGGCGGGCCGGACGGCTAGGAACCCCTCTTGGACGGCCCCTACGGATTGCAGGCTGATCAGGATGTAGTCGGTGGAAGTCAGTGATAAGGGTCCGGTCCACTATCCTCCTGGCCGGGATCCAGGTCCTCTCCTCTGGACCATATCCCTCCCAATCAACGAGGTACTGGAGACCCCTACCCCCTTCGCCTAGAGCGGAGCAGCCGCCGGACGGTGAAGACAGGACCGCCATCTACGAGGCGCGGAGGAGGTGGCGCCGGAGCTGCAGGGACCAGGGGACTTTCATGGACCGGCTTGACCTTGGAGACGTGGAAGGTGGGGTGGACCCGCATGGAAGCGGGCAACTGAAGTCGGACCGCCGTTGGACTGATGACTTTCTGCACAGGAAAAGGACCAATGAAGCGAGGGCCAGCTTTCGTGATACAACCCGCAGCGGCAGATCCCGGGCAGACAGCCAGACCTTCTGACCAACCCGGTAAGTAGGTGCTGGGGTCCTCCGTCGGTTGGCACCGACGGCGTAGCTGGTTCCAGACTTCAGGAGCACAGTGCGAGCCTGGGCCCAAGTGCGGCGGCAGCGGCGGGCATACGCAAGAGCAGACGGACAGGTGGCATCCGCCTCCTGGCTGGCAAACAGTGGAGGTTGATACCCGTAGACACACTGAAAGGGGGAGAGCCCGGTGGAGGAACTGGTGAGTGAATTATGGGCATATTCCACCCAGAGCAGGTGTTGAGCCCAGGCCCGGGGATTTTGGGAAGCCACACACCTCAGTGCCTTCTCCAGCTCCTGGTTCATGCGTTCAGTCTGGCCGTTTGACTGCGGGTGGAATCCAGACGATAGGCTGGCGGTGGCCCCAAGGAGATGACAGAACTCCTTCCAAAAGGTTGCTGAGAATTGCGGGCCCCGGTCTGACACTATATCCTGGGGTAGGCCATGGATACGAAACACATGTTCCAGGACCACCTGGGAGGTCTCTTTAGCAGAGGGTAGTTTGGGAAGGGGCACGAAGTCTTACTAAAGCGGTCAACAATGGTAAGGATGACTGTGTGTCCGTCAGAGGGCGGAAGGCCCGTAACAAAGTCCAGTGAAACGTGGGACCAGGGCCTCTTGGGTATGAGTAGGGGTTGCAGCAACCCAGCAGGAGGCTGGTTGGGAGTCTTGTTTCGGTTACAAGTGGGACAAGCTCGGATGAATTCTCGGACATCCCGTCTCATCCCCCGCCACCAGAACCGCTGGCGGACCAGATGAAGGGTGCGAGTGATGCCGGGATGACAGGCCAGACGGGATTCGTGCCCCCCACTGAATCACAGGTGACCTGAGATTTGCTGGAACAAACAGACGGTTGGGGGGCGCTGGTGCTTGGACCTGGCTGGTCCCGAAGAGCCTCCATGACCTGCTTCTCGATCTCCCAGGTGAGGGCCGCTACGACCAAGTGGCTGGGAAGAATGGGAGCTGTCATGGCGGTGGTCTCGTCCTTCTGAAACATCCGGGGAAAGAGCATCAGGTTTGATGTTGCGAGATCCCGGGCGGTAGGAGAGCGTGAAATTGAAGCGCGTAAAGAACAGAGACCACCGCTGTTGACGGGAGTTCAGCCTCCTGGCTGTTTGGATATACTCCAGGTTCTTGTGGTCTGTCCACACTACGAATGGTTCCTTTGACCCCTCTAACCAGTGCCGCCATTCTTCAAGGGCGAGCTTGACAGCCAACAGCTCGCGGTTCCCAATGTCGAAGTTGCATTCGGCAGGGGTTAGCCGACGGGAGTAGAAGGCACAGGGGTGCATCTTGCCATCCTCAGCTGCTCTTTGAGAAAGCACTGCACCCACTCCCACGTCCGAAGCATCTACCTCCACCACAAACTGCCTTGCTGCATCTGGCATCTGGAGGATGGGAGCAGAAGTGAAACATGTCTTGAGGATATTGAAGGCCTTATCAGCAGCTGATGTCCATTGGTACGGTTGTTTAGTGCTGGTTAGCGCCGTGAGGGGTGCAGCCACTGTGCTATAGTTTCTGATGAATCTCCTATAAAAGTTGGCAAAGCCCAGGAACTGTTGCAACTTCTTCCGAGACTCAGGAACTGGCCAGGAAGTGACAGCCGACACCTTCGTGAGATCCATCTGAATGCTGCCCTCGGTCACCACATACCCCAGGAATGAAACGGTCTTGGCATGGAACTCGCACTTCTCTGCCTTCACGAAAAGAGAGTTCTCCAGCAGGCGGCGCAGGACCAACCGGACGTGGTAGCGTGTGTTCTGACAGAGTCTTTGAGAATATTAAAATATCGTCCAAGGTACACAAATACGAACGTATTTAGCATGTCCCTGAGGATATCATTCACTAGGGCTTGAAAAACTGCTGGGGCATTGGTGAGGCCGAAGGGCATGACGAGATATTCATAGTGGCCGGTTGGTGTGTTGAACGCTGTCTTCCATTCGTCTCCCTCCCTCATCCGCACCAGATGGTAGGCATTGCGAAGGTCCAGCTTAGTGAATACAGTGGCTCCCTGCAGCAGTTCGAAGGCAGACGAAAGTAAGGGCAGTGGGTAGCGATTCTTAACCGTGATGTCGTTCAGACCCCGGTAATCTATGCATGGACGAAGAGAACCGTCCTTCTTGCCGACAAAGAAGAATCCCGCTCCTGCGGGGGAAGACGACGGTCTAATTATCCCGGAGGCAAGAGAGTCATTAATGTAGTCCTCCATGGCCTTTCTTTCCGGGGCTGACAGTGAATACAGACGACCCTTGGGAGGTGCTGTGCCAGGCAGGAGATCAATCGCGCAGTCATAGGGTCTGTGTGGGGGTAGAGATGTCGCCTTGGATTTGTTGAACACCTCTTTCAGGCTGTGGTAACAGGCCGGAACATTGGATATGTCGGAGGTAGCGCTAGATCCTTCCCGGTGAACGGGCAGGGTGGCCCCCCTTAAACAGGTCTGGTGACAACTCCTTCCCCACTCACGGACTGTTCCTGTCTCCCAGTCGATGTGGGGGGTTGTGCTGACGGAGCCACGGGTATCCAAGAATGAGTGGTTGGCCAGGTGAGTGTAGGAGGTGAAACTGGATGGACTCCTGGTGGTTTCCTGACAGCAGGATTGTCACAGGGGCGGAGATATGAGTGACAGTGCCAAGATGATGCCCATCCAGGGCTCGTGCAGGAATGGGTTGTGTCAGTTGATGATGGTTCACGCCCAGTTGCTGTGCAAGCTCAGGGTCCATGATGTTTGCTTCGGCCCGGAATCCACAAGGGCGGCCAATGTATGAGTCTTGTCAGAAAGCTGAAGGCGGAGATGAAGCAGGGTCTTTCGGATGGAGGGAGACTGAAGGCTTGTTGAGCTCACCCGGATCTCCCCTACACCTGGTGAGCTGCGGCTTTTGCCGGACAAGTAGCGACACGGTGATTCTCGCCACCACAGTAGAGGCAAAGGTTGGAGCTTAGACGGCGCCGACGCTCCTCGGGAGTCAGAGAGGCACGGCCAATCTCCATGGGCTCAGGCTGATTGAGTTGGCTATGGGACTTGACAGGCAGGGGCTGGACAGAAGCGGTATCGACCCGAGTACGGATGGCAGGTTGACTGAGACGGCCCTTCTCCCTCCTCCGGGTCTGTATACGGCGGTCAATGCGAACGGCAAGGTCAATGGCGGCATCAAGCGTTGAGGGCGGGTCATGGGAAACAAGCTCGTCCTTGATATAGTCCGCCAGGCTATGGAGGAAGGCTTGCACCAGTGCCTCTGGGTTAAACGAGCTTTGACTGGCCAGGGTACGAAAGTCAATGGAGAAGTCTGCCACTGTCCGATTGCCCTGACGGATGGTGAGCAGAGCTTGTGACGCTTCGGCTGTTGGCGAGCCTAGGTCAAAGACCTTTAACATCTCCTCCTCAAAGGCACTGAAGGAGGCACAGGCTGGGGTTTGCCGGTCGATTCCGCCGTTCCCCACAACCGAGCTCGACCGGTGAGATGTGTGATGACATACCCCACCTTGGCTCCCTCTGTTGAGAAAGTCCTGGGCTGTAGTGCAAACTGGATTCGGCAGCTGCTCAAGAATGGTCTTACTTGCTTCTGGTTGCCATCAAAACGTTCCGGGTTCCCAATCCTTGGTTCAGGAGCGTGGGGATCTGGTGGCAGCACTGCCGGGCCTGCAGCATTGGGACCTCCAGCGGAGGGATGAAGGAGTATCGGTGGTACAGGAACAAAAGGACCAGGGGGTGCAGGTGGAGTAGCCGGGCTTGAGAGTAGTTGCAGGGCTTGGGCTAGCTGTTGTTGCTGCAGTTGGAACTGTTGTTGCTGCTGGTTGAATAGCTGGAGAAGGGAAGCGATGTCGCCAGCCATCCGATTTATGTCTCCCTCAGAGCGTTCCAGTCGCTGTAGGGCAGTCCTCTCTGGCTCTTCCTCCATCGTGGTCAGGGAGTGCGCTGGGTCCATCGTGGTCAGATCGTTCTGTCACGAACAGAAGAGGACCCAAGAGCGCAAGTTCAAATTCAGAGTTCTTTATTCAAGGTTACAGGCGGGAAGAGGAGTCCCAGGGGTGTCAGGGGTCTTTCAGGGTCCTCCTGTGGGTACCTGTGCTCCGGGGGTCACCAAATGTCCGGGGGTGTCCAGTCCAAGTGCTTAGTGTGTGTGTTCCCCAGTGATGGAGCGGCGTATCGGGCTGAGGGTGGTGAAACGTCTGGGCACGCTCATCTGGTGGTCGGAGACCTGGGGGAACACACACACACAACAGCAATATGAATGGCAGGCAGAAGTACAGATCAGGGCTGGGCAAATATCGTGGTGAGAGACAGAAGGCAGAAACGAGTTACCGGAGGGGCTGAAGATCGGAGAGTAGTCGAGGTCCAGAAGGCAGGTTGGGATAGACGGGGCAGTAGAACAAGGAGGCAGTCAAGAAAGGATCGGTATCACAAACAGGAGTCAGAGCGCAGACAGGCAGGTTACTGGTCCGGGTTTGAAGACGATCTGACAGGGCTTGGCTGAAAACCAGGGCTTGATATACTGGGAGAGGTAGTGGGGAAATGCAGTTCAGCTGGCAGAGTAATTAGAACAGAGTGAGGCAAGGTGAGGATGGTGAGTGGGAAATGCAGTGCAGCTGGCCAGGTAACAAGAGCAGAGCAGGGCAGGTGGAGCTAGTTAGGCTGAGTAGAGAGAGGGAGGTGAGCAGAGTGGAAGATAATTGAATGCAATTAATGTTGCTACCAGGGAGAGAGAGTGCTCATGACACAGACGGGCATGTGTATATGCTTTCTTGAGCAGGGGGACCTTGCGGGTGCTGCAGGATTTCAGTCCTTCACGGCGTAGTGTGTTACCAATTGTTTTCTTGGTGACTATGGTCCCAGCTGCCTTGAGATCATTGACAAGATCCTGCCGTGTAGTTCTGGGCTGATTCCTCACCGTTCTCATGATCATTGCAACTCCACGAGGTGAGATCTTGCATGGAGCCCCAGGCCGAGGGAGATTGACAGTTCTTTTGTATTTCTTCCATTTGCGAATAATCGCACCAACTGTTGTCACCTTCTCACCAAGCTGCTTGGCGATGGTCTTGTAGCCCATTCCAGCCTTGTGTAGGTCTACAATCTTATCCCTGACATCCTTAGAGAGCTCTTTGGTCTTGGCCATGGTGGAGAGTTTGGAATCTGATTGATTGATTGCTTCTGTGGACAGGTTTCTTTTATACAGGTAACAAGCTGAGATTAGGAGCACTCCCTTTAAGAGTGTGCTCCTAATCTCAGCTCGTTACCTGTATAAAATACACCTGGGAGCCAGAAATCTTTCTGATTGAGAGGGGGTCAAATACTTATTTCCCTCATTAAAATGCAAATCAATTTATAACATTTTTGACATGCGTTTTTCTGGATTTTTGTTGTTGTTATTCTGTCTCTCACTGTTCAAATAAACCTACCATTAAAATTATAGACTGATAATTTCTTTGTCAGTGGGCAAACGTACAAAATCAGCAGGGGATCAAATACTTTTTTCCCTCACTGTAATATGACATTTGAAATGTCTTTATTCTTTTGGAACTTACTGTTCATTTTTTTTGATTGTTTATTTCACTTTTGTTTATTATTGAAATGTAATGTAATTTAATTGAGAGAGAGAGAGAGAGAGAGAGAGAGAGAGAGAGAGAGAGAGAGAGAGAGAGAGAGAGAGAGAGAGAGAGGCAGTTAGATAGTTCATTCGGAAAGTATTCAGACCCCTTGACTTATTCCACATTTTGTTACGTTACAGCCTTATTCTAAAATGGATTAAATAAATAAAAATCCTCATCAATCTACACACAATACCCCATAATGACAAAGCGGAATAAAATCTTGCAAATTTATTAAAAATAAACAACAGAAATACCTTATTTACATAAGTATTCAGACTTTGCTTTGAGACTCGAAATTTAGCTCAGGTGCATCCTGTTTCTATTGATCATCCTTGGGATGTTTCTACAACTGGATTGGAGTCCACCTGTGGTAAATTCAATTGATTAGACATTATTTGGAAAGGCACACATCTGTCTATATAAGGTCCCGCAGTTGACAGTGCATGTCAGAGCAAAAACCAAGCCATGATGTCGAATGAGTTGTCCGTAGAGCTCCGAGACAGGATTGTGTCGAGGCACAGGTCTGGGGAAGGGTACCAAAACATTTCTGCAGCATTGAAGGTCCCCAAGAACACAGTGGCCTCCATCATTCTTAAATGGAAGAAGTTTGGAACCACCAAGACTCTTCCTAGAGCTGGCCGCCCGGCCAATCTGAGCAATCGGGGGAGAAGGGCCTTGGTCACGGAGGTGACCAAGAACCCGATGGTCACTCTGAATGAGCTCCAGAGTTCCTCTGTGGAAATGGGAGAACCTTCCAGAAGGACAACCATCTCTGCAGCACTCCACCAATAAGGCCTTTACGGTAGAGTGGCCAGACGGAAGCCACTCCTCAGAAAAAGGCACTTGACAGCCCGCTTGAAGTTTGCCAAAAGGCACCTAAAGGACTCAGACCATGAGAAACAAGATTATCTGGTCTGATGAAACCAAGATTGAACTCTTTGGCCTGAATGCCAAGCATCACGTCTGGAGGAAACCTGGCACCATCTCTACGGTGAAGCATGGTGGTGGCAGCATCATGCTGTGGGGATGGTTTTCAGCTGCAGGGACTGGGAGACTAGTCAGGATCGAGGGAAAGATGAACAGAGCAAAATACAGAGAGATCCTGGATGAAAACCTGCTCCAGAGCGCTCAGGACCTCAGACTGGGGCGAAGGTTCACCTTCCAACAGGACAAATACCCTAAGCACACAGCCAAGACAACGCAGGAGTGGCTTCGGGACAAGTCTCTGAATGTCCTTGAGTGGCCCAGCCAGTGCCGGACTTGAACCCGATCGAACATCTCTGAGAAGTGGCGCCGGAGAAGATGGCTGCCGTTTTACAGCCCTCTAACCAATTGTACTATTATGTGTGTTATTTTGCATTATTTGTAATTTATTCTGTACATAATGTTTCTGCCACCGTCTCTTATGACCAAAAAGAGCTTCTGGATATCAGGACAGCGATTACTCACCTCATATTGGACGAATATTTTTTCTTCAACGAGTCGGACGCGAAGGATATCCTACAGACACCCGACAAGGCCCAAATCCCTTCATTCGCATGAGAAAGAGACGGAGATATCGTGGACGTAGGTCGGGTGCCTTGTAAGGATCCGACGGCGAGCGAGTAAACTGCCTCTTCCATCAATCCTATTAGCCAATGTTCAATCATTTGAGAACAAATTGGACGATCTAAGATTACGGTTATCCTACCAACGGGACATTAAAAACTGTAATATCTTATGTTTCACCGAGTCGTGGCTGAAAAACGACATGGACAACATACAGCTGACGGGATATACGCTACATCGGCAGGATAGAACGGCTGACTCCGGTAAGACAAGGGGTGGCGGTCTGTGTATATTTGTAAACAACAGTTGGTGCAAAACATCTAATACTAAGGAAGTCTCGAGGTTTTGCTCGCCTGAGGTAGAGTATCTCATGATAAGCTGTAGACCACATTATTTACCAAGATACTTTTCATCTATATTTTTCGTAGCTGTCTATCTACCACCACAAACCGATGCTGGCATTAAGATTGCACTCAATGAGCTGTATAAGGCCATAAGTAAACAGGAAAACGCTCATCCAGAGGCAGCGCTCCTAGTGGCCGGGGACTTTAATGCAGGGAAAGTTAAATCCGTTCTACCTAATTTCTACCAGCATGTTAAATGTGCAACCAGAGGAAAAAAAACTCTAGACCACCTTTACTCCACACACAGAGACGCATACAAAGCTCTCCCTCGCCCTCCATTTGGCATATCTGACCATAACTCTATCCTCCTGATTCTTGCTTATAAGCAAAAACTAAAGCAGGAAGCACCAGTGACTCGGTTAATAAAAAAGTGGTCAGATGATATAGATGCTAAGCTACAGGACTGTTTTGCTAGCACAGACTGGAATATGTTCCGGGATTCTTCAGATAGCATTGAGGAGTACACCACATCAGTCACTGGCTTCATCAATAAGTGCATCGATGACGTCGTCCCCACAGTGACTGTACGTACATACCCCAACCAGAAGCCATGGATTACAGACAACATCCGCACTGAGCTAAAGGGTAGAGCTGCCGCTTTCAAGGAGCGGGACTCTAACCCGGACGCTTATAAGAAATCCTGCTATGCCCTCAGATGAACCATCAAACAGGCAGAGTCAATACCGGACTAAGATTGAATCGTACTACACCGGCTCTGACACTCGTCGGATGTGGCAGGGCTTGCAAACTATTACAGACTACAAAGGGAAGCACAGCGGCGAGCTGCCCAGTGACACATGCCTACCAGACGAGCTAAATCACTTCTATGCTCGCTTCGAGGCAAGCAACACTGAAGCATGCATGAGAGCACCAGCTGTTCCGGATGACTATGTGATCACGCTCTCCATAGCCGATGTGAGTAAGACTTTTAAGCAGGTCAACATTCACAGACGGAATACCAGGACGTGTACACCGAGCATGTGCTGACTAACTGGCAAGTGTCTTCACTGACATTTTCAACATGTCCCTGACTGAGTCTGTAATACCAACATGTTTCAAGCACACCACCATAGTCCCTGTGCCCAAGGACACTAAGATAACCTGCCTAAATGACTACCAACCCGTAGCACTCACGTCTGTTGCCATGAAGTGCTTTGAAAGGCTGGTCATGGCTCACATCAACACCATTATCCCAGAAACCCTAGACCCACTCCAATTTGCATACCGCCCCAACAGATCCACAGATGATGCAATCTCTATTGCACTCCACACTGCCCTTTCCCACCTGGACAAAAGAAACACCTACGTGAGAATGCTGTTCATTGACTACAGCTCAGCGTTCAACACCATAGTGCCCTCAAAGCTCATCACTAAGCTAAGGATCCTGAGACTAAACATCTCCCTCTTCAACTGAATCCTGGACTTCCTGATGGGCCGCCCCCAGGTGGTAAGGGTAGGTAACAACACATCTGCCACGCTGATCCTCAACACAGTGGCCCCTCATGGGTGCGTGCTCAGTCCCCTCCTGTACTCCCTGTTCACCCATGACTGCATGGCCAGGCACGACTCCAACACCATCATTAAGTTTGCAGACGACACAACAGTGGTAAGCCTGATCACCGACAACGATGAGACAGCCTATAGGGAGGAGGTCCGAGACCTGGCCGTGTGGTGCCAGGATAACAACCTCTCCCTCAACGTGATCAAGACAAAGGAGATGATTGTTGACTACAGGAAAAAAAAAGAGGACTGAGCACGCATCCATTCTCATCGACAGGGCTGTAGTGGAACAGGTTGAGAGCTTCAAGTTCCTTGGTGTCCACATCACCAACAAACTATCATGGTCCAAACACACCAAGTTGTGAAGAGGGCACGACAAAGCCTATTCCCCCTCAGGAGACTGAAAAGATTTGGCATGGGTCCTCAGATCCTCAAAAAGTTATACAGCTGAACCATCGAGAGCATCCTGACTGGTTGCATCACCGCCTGGTATGGCAACTGCTCAGCCTCCGACCGCAAGGTACTACAGAGGGTAGTGCGTACGGCCCAGTACATCAATGGGGCCAAGCTTCCTGCCATCCAGGACCTCTACACCAGGCAGTGTCTTAGGAAGGCCCTCAAAATTGTCAAAGACTCCAGCCACCCTAGTCATAGACTGTTCTCTCTGCTACCGCAAAGGCTTTATTGTTCATGCATAGTCACTTTAACTCTACCCACATGTACATATTACCTCAATTACCTCGACTACCTGGTGCCCCCGCACATTGACTCTGCACCGGTACCAACCTGTATATAGCCTCCCTACCAGTGGCGGCTCCTGAAAAAATTCTCAGGGGGGGCAATTTTTCTGATGATTTAGGTGACCTACACACATTTTAAAAAAGATATGTCCAGCAACAACATGAAGACAGGGGCAGCATATAAGTCAATACTGATATACACATTACTTGCTTCAAAAAGGCCTCATGGTTGAATTGGAAATATGTGCACCTGAGCATAATTCACAACAAGCAAGCAGGAGCTTTTGATAGAGGCTACTGAAAACATTGATGCAAGTTATTGGTAATAAGAAATTTTTATAGACTTCCATATTCTGCCCTCTTGTATAGATTTGTGAAAATGAACAGTGATAGACATTTTGCCTGAAAACAGAATTTGAAAATAATTTCTAGAAAAGGGAAACACAGCTATCTGTATGGCTTTGTAAAAATGAACAACCATATTCTGGCCAATTGTATAGATTTGTAAATATGATGATGTCTCCTTTCATGCATACATTTTCAAATAAAGCTCTGCTTTGA
Source organism: Coregonus clupeaformis (assembly GCF_020615455.1). Taxonomy (NCBI): domain Eukaryota; kingdom Metazoa; phylum Chordata; class Actinopteri; order Salmoniformes; family Salmonidae; genus Coregonus; species Coregonus clupeaformis. The sequence goes on from NC_059199.1 coordinate 43,598,544, forward strand.
GAAAGATCGAATGATATTGTTTAATCTTACCTTATGGCCTGCACACTGCTTGTGAAGCTGTCGAGGGCACGTTTGATGAAGACAGCATCGATGTCCTTCTTCTGTAGCTTCTGGTACAGAATGTCGACGTGGGGCATGATTTTGTGAAAAAGCCCCAGGAAAAAAATAAAATCTTCTTGCTATCTATGTACCTCAGCACAAGCACCAGCTGTGTCTGTGTAGAAACGTCCGTGGTCTCGTCAGCTTGGATAGCTACGAAGTTCGCCGACTTCACCTCCTCCACAATATGTTCCCTCATGACCGCTAGCATACACTCCAGTAGCTCGTTTTGAATGGTCTTTGATGTGCCCTTGAAAACTTTAGCATTTTTAAGATGGTCATCAAACACCTCATCTAATTGTGCCACAAAGTTGACAAGTCCAAGAAAAATACCAGGGTTGGTGGAGCCCTCAGTTTCATCTTTGCCTCGCAAAGCTAACTCAAACACTCCGCAAAACTTCACACACTGGATTAGCCGGCTGAGGATGTGGCGGTTCTTGCTAACCTCATCGTTGTGGCAGTAGTACGTGAATTGATTGACGCTGCTACCCGCTCTTTTCTTAGTTACGTTCATGGTTATGTTACGTATGACGAAAGCGCGTAAGTGCAAGCCCTCCCGGAACCCATAGAGATTGTATTGAAAGCTCTGATATTTGAAAAAAAAAGATTTTACATGACAGGCTATGAGAGACTTCTGGGCGATTTTCAACCTGACTGAAATCGCCCCAAAACGGGCGGGGCCATTTGAAGCACGACTTTAGCCTGATTGGACATTTAGTGGCAGATCAGACGTCTAGATTAGAACACTGATAACTACTGTTGCCGTGATATAATTGATTAGAAAAAAAATCCCTTCCTTTTCCCGTTTGGCAGTGCGTCGCCCATATCGCCCTAATGAACACACCGCCCCTGCTCCCTACTGTTATTTTATTTTACTGCTGCTCTTTAGTTATTTGCTTTTATTATTTTTTACTTAACATTAAAAAATGCATTGTTGGTTAAGGGCTTGTAAGTAAGCATTTCACTGTAATGTCTACACCTGTTGTATTCGGCGCATGTGGCAAATAAAATTTGATTTGAAAATAGCTGTGCAGCGACGCTCCCCTTTCAACCTGATAGAGCTTGAGAGGATCTGCTGAGAAGAATGGGAGAAATTTCCCAAATACAAGTGTGCCAAGGTTGTAGCTTCATACCCAAGACGATTCGAGGCTGTAATCGCTACCAAAGGTGCTTGAAGAAAGTACTGAGTAAAGGGTCTGAATACTTATGGAAATGTCATATTTATTTATTTTACAAATTTGCAAAAATGTCTAAAAAACTGTTTGTCATTATGGGGTATTGTGTGTAGATTGATGAGGGAAAACAACAATTGAATCCATTTTAGAATAAGACTATAACGTAACAAAATGTGGAAAAAGTCAAGGGGTCTGAATACTTTCCAAATGCACTGTAGATAGATAGATAGATAGATAGATAGATAGATAGATAGATAGATAGATAGATAGATAGATAGATAGATAGATAGATAGATAGATAGATAGATAGATAGATAGATAGATAGATAGATAGATAGATAGATAGATAGATAGAGGGAGGGAGGGGGGGATGGAGGGAGTTTGGGAGGGAGGGAGGGAGGGAGGGAGGGAGGGAGGGAGGGAGGGAGGGAGGGAGGGAGACCCAGGATGGAAAAGCAACGGTGCTCAGTGTCAGCCAGCATTCCCTCACTTTGAGATATCTCTTTTCACTTCCATAATGAAATAACTTTTAGGGATGAAGTTGTTATTCTTTCATTGAGTTTGTGGCTTGAGCATTGGTATGAATACATTTTGGGTCTGCTTTGAATTCAAAAATTATTTTTCTAGGTAGGACATAAGAGCAAAGAGCTACATTATAAAATGATGAACCACTTAAAATAGCATAAATTGATTCACAATACAAGTCCAAAAATCTAATAATTTATTACACGTTAATTTGAAAACTTTGCTGTGGCGCATGGCCTAATTTTTCCCAAACTACACTACCAGTCAAAAGTTTGGACACACCTACTCATTCAAGGGTTTTTCTTTATTTTGTACTATTTTGTACATTGTAGAATAATAGTGAAGACATCAAAACTATGAAATAACACATATGGAATCATGTAGTAACCAAAAAAGTGTTAAACAAATCAAAATATATTTTATATTTGAGATTCTTCAAATAGCCACCCTTTGCCTTGATGACAGCTTTGCACACTCTTGACATTCTCGCAACCAGCTTCACCTGGAATGCTTTTCCAACAGTCTTGAAGGAGTTCCCACATATGCTGAGCACTTGTTGGCTGCTTTTCCTTCACTCTGCGGTCCGACTCATCCCAAACCATCCCAATTGGGTTGAGGTCGGGGGATTATGGAGGCCAGGTCATCTGATGCAGCACTCCATCACTCTCCTTCTTGGTAAAATAGCCCTTACACAGATTGGAGGTGTGTTGGGTCATTGTCCTGTTGAAAAACAATAAATAAAGAAAAACCCTTGAATGAGTAAGTGTGTCCAAACTTTTGACTGGTACTGTACTTGCTGTGGCTTGCGAAAGTATTCACCCCCCTTGGCATTTTTCCTATTTTGTTGCCTTACAACCTGGAATTAAAATGGATTTTTTGGGGGTTTGTATCATTTGATTTACACAACATGCCTACCCTTTTGAAGATGCAAAATATTTTTTTTTGTGAAACAAAAGAAATAAGACAAAAAAACAGAAAACTTGAGCGTGCATAACTATTCACCCCCCCCAAAGTCAATACTTTGTAGAGCCACCATTTGCAGCAATTATAGCTGCAAGTCTGTTGGGGTATGTCTCTTTAAGCTTGGTACATCTAGCCACTGGGAGTTTTGCCCATTCTTCAAGGCAAAACTGCTCCAGCTCCTTCAAGTTGGATGGGTTCCGCTGGTGTACAGCAATCTTTAAGTCATACCACAGATTCTCAATTGGATTGAGGTCTGGGCTTTGACTAGGCCATTCCAAGACATTTAAATGTTTCCCCTTAGACCACTCGAGTGTTGCTTTAGCAGTATGCTTATTTTTTTCTTTAAGCAATGGCTTTTTTCTGGCCACTCTTCCGTAAAGCCCAGCTCTGTGGAATGTACGGCTTAAAGTGGTCCTATGGACAGATACTTCAATCTCCGCTATGGAGCTTTGCAGCTCCTTGAGGGTTATCTTTGGTCTCTTTGTTGCCTCTCTGATTAATGCCCTCCTTGCCTGGGCCGTGAGTTTAGGTGGGCGGCCCTCTCTTGGCAGGTTTGTTGTGATGCCATATTCTTTCCATTTTTTAATAATGGATTTAATGGTGCTCCGTGGGAGCTCCGCCACAACTTTGTCCCTGACCTGTTTGGAGAGCTCCTTGGTCTTCATGTTGCCGCTTGCTTGGTGGTGCCCCTTGCTTAGTGGTGTTGCAGACTCTGGGGCATTTCAGAACAGGTGTATATATACTGAGATCATGTGACAGATCATGTGACACTTAGGTTGCACACAGGTGGACTTTATTTAACTAATTATGTGACTTCTGTAGGTAATTGGTTGCACCAGATCTTATTTAGGGGCTTCATAGAAAAAGGGGTTGAATACATATGCAAGCATCACTTTTCCAGTTATTTTTTTAATTTCACTTCACCAATTTGGACTATTTTGTGTATGTCCATTACATGAAATCCAAATAAAAATCCATTTCAATTACAGGTTGTAATGCAACAAAATAGGAAAAACGCCAAGGGGGATGAATACTTTTGCAAGGCACTGTATATGTATTGATGTTTTCTTCCTGGGAGATCGCTGGTCAGATTTTCTCATATATAAAACGTCAGCAACTTATTATCTTTACTGTCGTGTTCTTCTCTCCTAATCTAGTTCTCAAATTTCTAAAAACCAAACCACTAGCCTAAGTGGCTCGGTAGAGGTCCCTACCCCTCTACACGTAATCCTTGTAGCCCCACTTGATCCACATCACCTTCCTGTCCCCTGCGATGTGCCTGGAACAGTGCTACTGCTGCTCTAAAGTGCCATCTTATTATAGATGGACTCTCCAGCTAGTGAGTGCCTTTCTCTGTTCTCTGCATGGGAATTACACACACAGAGCCCCATCTCAGTTGTGGGTCCATTCACAGTATTGTAACTCCACATACCACACTTGTCATAGGCACAGATAATGGCCCATTGATTTTAAGGTCTTCATATATCTCTGTGTAGAGGTTGTTGAGCTACTGAGCTAATGGGTTAAGCAGAGATACTGTAGCTCTGTGAATCCTCCAGCTGGAAAATAAACATGCCCAGAGAGTTAAATCAGTTATAGTCTGGGGATTAGCCTATGAGGCTGGGGTTAACTAGCTAATGTGTGCCTAAGATATTAAGGCTCATGCAGAATGGAAGGCACATTATTTATTTATTAAGGCAGAGTGGATAGTACTGTTCAAACTTATCCTGGGAAAAACTATTTTGTTGAGAGAAATTGAGAGGGAGATGGAGAGAGAGAGAGACAGACAGAGAGAGATTTAGAGAGTGAGACAGAAAGAGAGTAAGAGAGAGAGAGGGAAAGAGAGAGAGGGAAAGAGAAAGAGAGAGAGTTTGAAAGAGAGAGAGAGCGAGAGAGAGAGAGATTGAATTGAAATTGAATTGAGAGAGAGAGAGAGAGAGAGAGAGTTTGAGAGAGAGAGGGAAAGAGAGAGAGAGAGATTTAATTGAAATTGAGAGAGAGAGACACCCAGGATGTACCTAGGAAGTCTTTCAAGTCAACACACATATCCCTATATAAACTGAACAAAAATATTAATGCAAGATGCAACAATTTCAAAGATTTTACAGAGTTACAGTTCATATAAGGAAATCAGTCAATTGAAATAAATAAATTAGGACCTATTCTTTGGATTTCACATGTCTGGGAAAACAGATATGCACCTTAAAAAAAGGTTGGGGCGTGGGTCAGAAAACCAGTCAGTATCTGGTGTGACTACCACTTGCCTCACGCAACGCAACAAATCTCCTTCGCATAGAGTTGATCAGGCTGTTGATTATGGCCTGTGGAATTTTGTCCCACTCCTCTTCAATGGCTGTGTGAAGTTGCTGGATATTGACGGGAACTGTAACACGCTGTCGTACACGTCAATCCAAAGCATCCCAAACATGCTCAGTGGGTGACATGTTGCATTTGTATTATTGTTCAGTGTAATATATTATTATATTATATTATATTATTATATTATTATAATATATTACATTATATTATTATATTATATTATTATATTATATTACATTATTATAGGATTCTATTATATTACATTATTCTATTATATTACATTATTATATTATTATATTATATTACATTATATTATTACATTATTATATTATATTACATTATAAAATTATAAAATTATCATATTATTATATTATAATATAAAATGATTATTATATTATATTATTATATTATTATCTTATAGTACATTATATCCATAAAGCCTATAGTGTTTCTCCTTCTGTCTTTGTCCAAACACTTGATAAACTGTTGACTATAATGGCTCGCAATTCACTTATGTCCAATTTTAGTCAATGGATATCAGTATTGATGTTGACTGGAGTGTCATTCATCTTGTTGAAACTCAATTTCTGTAATATAGTTCTTTCTCTAATGTGCCACACGTCTTAGAGGGCTGTCTGAGGCAGGTAGCACTGAATAGGGAATAGGGTGCTATTTGGGATGCAGTTAAAGAACCAAGAAGACTAACGGCGCTCGACTGAGTGTGAATACAACTGAGTGTGAATTCAAACAGCTTGTATCCTAATGGGTGGTTGCTAGTTTCTTAATAGTTTCTCAAGCTCTGACCCATTTACGATCTATCTTCTTCCGCTGCTGTCATTTGATTTATGTAGTTGTTGGTTTGAGTTTCATACATTTTTAAGGCTAGTCCCTCTGGTTGTTCCCTGTGGTATACTCTGTGGACCGTGTCCTTGAATGAAGGTCAGTTTTTCTCCACATTCCCCACAGGTCAATGTGTTCCCAAAGTTTTCGTTTCTGGCAACATAATCTCCTGCGGACAGATTGCGTAAACATAAGTGATTCAGTGGATCTGTCACGATACAACAGGATGCATGACATGACGAGCAGCATTAGTTCCGGTGCTGAGGAACAAATCACAATTTAATCGAGCATCTTAACAATTGGGTGAGACTTTAGTTCTGGGTTAACCGAGATTACAGGCAACACTACAATGTCACGTTGAAATATCCAGAACTTTCTCCAAAATGGACATTTCATGAAAAACTTACTCTTCAAGCAATAACTGTCTCTGTTCCCTTGATGTCTTGGTTTATAACTTAGTTTAGCAACAGTATCAGAGGAGTTCCTGTATGGTATTTATAGCCCATAACAGTATATAATTAACACTGTGCCTTCGGATCAAAGATCCAACACATGCTAGCCTGAGGGACACTGCCTCACAGTAGTAAGACAGGATCAGGATCAAGGTAAAAAGGTAGAACTGGCACTTACATTACTATCCCCAATCCCCACCCTTCTCTCCTGCCTTCCTTCTCATGGCTGGGTGCCACAGAAATGTACACTTACCCCGCAATTCCCATTTTTCTCTCTGTGCACCATTTCACAGGCGGGTGGGTGGGTAAGCCATGCCAGCAGCAGGTAAGTGCCTTGTTCTCTGTGTAGTGCTGCCCTCAGCCATCTGGCAGGGGTAGGAGCTGGAGCTGGCATGCTGAGACAAACAGGAGCTTTAACTGGCTGTGCTCGGCAGGAGTTCAATGGAGTTCCACCTAAGCATTGATCTGTGGTCAGTTTTACTGTTTCCCCTACTAATGGTTAAGGTTAGAATTCCGGGAGGTTATGCTGATCCTAGATCTGTGCCTACAGGTAACTTCTCCTCCAAGCTGTTCAGATGACCATGTCTGTTCTGAGGATGAGTTTTCAGGATGTATGGTAGTGAATGCACTTGCACTGATATCATTTCCTTTCCTACACTGCTCCTTAGCCACATCAATACTGTTCATATAGGGCTTATAGTTTTTTATTGACACATTAAAATAATGAAGTGCTTAATCACAGCAACTTTAATTAAGTGCTTAATCACCTCTCCAGTTCTTTCTCCTCTTAGACTGAACACACTCCCCCAGCCCCCGTCTGACCTCCAAAGCCAGTCACAATGACATGCTTACTGATGTATGTCTATCAACTGAGAGTGGAACCTGCTGTGGAGCCCCAGTGAGGTGTGGAAAGCTAACAGCAACGCACTGATTGGCGTAACACAGCATAGCAATGGGTTTACAATGGGGATCTGCAGGGCCAACGTAAAGAGACCTGAGGGGAATTCTAATCTAACTCCCATGCATGGCAGTCCAGTCACTCAACCTGAGAAAGAAGCACCACTGTTGACAGTACAGTGATTAACTAACATGAACTATTTTGGTCTGCCTCTTGTTTTGTCTGCCTCGATCGATCTCATTCTCTCTCTCTTGATTGCTCATTATCTCTCTCTAGCTCTAGTTTTCTCTCTCTCGCTCTAGTTCCCCCCCCCCCCTCTCACACTAGTTTTCCCCCTCTCTCTCTCTTTTTGAGCAACTATCATTAACTTTTTTGTGTCAGTCAAATACATGAATGCACACTACACACACACATACACACACACATAGACACACACACACTACACACTACACACACACACGCTCACACCGCAACCCGGGACAGAAAAACTTGAATTGCCCCAGAACAGTCAATATAGGAACCACTGTTGCAGTATATTAGCATTCAGGAGAAATGAATGTTGTGCTGTACTCAACCCTCAAGGCCGCCTAATCGTGATTGAAAACAACAACCTGGTTCTGTTTGTTTATCCAATTTCCTGCTAGAAAAACGAATTTTCCTTTCTCTTCTCTGTCTCCACAGACTTGGCTGGGACCAGACAGTATGGGGTTAAAAAGCTCCTACTGGCTTTTGATATCTTTCATGGTGGTGAGTACATCTTCAGCTTCTCATTAACATAAATAATTGTTGTTAGATTACTTTTTTTGCTGTGTTTATTACTGTAATACAGTTGATATATTACTGTAATTTTTTACCAAATTGTACAGGATTTGTTCTGTAAATGTGTTTCAACTTGATAAAATACCATGTATTGTTTCAAAGTCCAAATTAAACTGCAATACGTTTTGCTATGCTGGTTTTCAATGCATAGAGAAAATCAGAGAGATTCATTTGATGTAGTTCACTAATGCGTTAATCACTAATTGGTTCAGTTTGGCAACTAGAGGCATGGATGATCTTTCAGCCATGACGCTAAAGCTCTGCAGATACTTTCTATGAATGGTTGGCTGGCTGGCGTGCATCTGCGTTTGTGTGTGTGTGTGTGTATGCGGGTGCTGGATGCATCCCCACTTGTTTTCCAACCCTCATCATACTTTACTTAAACCCAATGGTCAGCTGGCATAGAAAACCAATGACCTTAGCACAAATGCCACTGTCTTTACCTTTTGTTTCTTTATGATCTTGAAACTCACCGTTATCAAGGCAGCAGATATCAGCCTAATGTATTATTCATGAAATGCAAAGGGTATTATGTGTGATGGTAATTTGTTAGAACATTCATGTAATTACAGTTCGTAAATACCATGTCTTGTTTTGAGGTGTTTTTACTTATGCACGACTATGCTAAGGAGGGGGGGGTGGTCCAACTCGAGGTGTTAAAAAAAAAGCCCCCCCCCAGAAGGCTGAGGGTTCGCCGACCACAGTCTCCTTGGCTGTCTCATTACACTACGATCAGAGCCGGCTGCAGAATATGATCAACTAGGGGTAAATCAGATTTTCAACATTTTATGTTATATTTATAATTATATCAAATATATGCAACGGATTTTCCACCAACAGGTTTCTGTGCCAATGCACCACACACAACCAATAAGCAATGAATAACTGCATAACGATTACCGCATTCGAGCGCTTATCATCGTGGTTTGCGTTTTCAACACCACAATCAAATAGAGTATGTCAATCTCGACAAACAGAAAATACATCCCTCCCTACTCAGTATCGAAGGCTTGGTTTGGCAATCTCCGAATGTCATTAAACTTTTTTGTGTTTTGTAACAGATTTTTTTGCCGTTTTGTCTCTTTCCGTTAATCAAAAGGTTGTTGCGCAGTTTGGATGCTGGAATTAAATTAGAGTGGAGTGGATGAATGTGCGCAGGTAGCCTACAGGATACTTTTGAAGTAGCCTAATCAGATGAAAACATTGTGACTAGTTGTGTTTATGCCACACATACATTTAGACTATATTGAAGCATTAGGTTCTAGGTAGAGGAATAGCCGCTATGATCGGAAAGGAGGCAGAACGCTTGTTAAACTTTCCTGAATAACTGTGTTACAGCCTGAATTTAAAATTAATTACATTGAGATTTTGTGCAACTGGCATACACACAAAACCCCTTAAAGTCAAAGTGGAACTATGTTTTTTTACAAATTAATTACAAATGTAAAGCTGAAATGTCTTGTATAAGTATTCAACCCCTTTGTTATGGGAAGCCTAAATATGTTCAGGAGTAAACATTTGCTTAACAAGTCACATAATAAGTTGCATGGACTCACTCTTTGTGCAATAATAGTGTTTAACATGATTTTTGAATGACTACCTCATCTCTGTACCCCAATTTCAAACACAATTTCAACCACAAAGACCTGGGAGGTTTTCCAATGACTCGCAAAGAAGGGCACCTATTGGTAGATGGGTAAAAATTTAAAAAGCAGACATTGAATATCCCTTTGAATACTTATGTAAATGAGATATTGCTGTATTTCATTTTCAATACATTTGCAAAAAAATATATAAAAACATGTTTTCACTTTGTCATTATGGGGTATTTTGTGTAGATGGGTAAGAAACAAAATCTCAATTTAATCCATTTTTAATTAAGGCTATAACACAAGAAAATGTGGAATAAGTCAAAGGGTATGAATACTTTCTGAATTCAATGTATGTGGCCACAGGATGACTTGGGAGAATGATGATCGGCAACAGACAGGAGACATCAGTATCACAAGTAGAAATACAGCCAGACTGCTTCTGTGCCTTTCTAGAATCTATCAGAGTAGACCCAAAACTGAAACAAATGGAATGAAACATTCAAATAACAGGGCTTTTACGCCATTATTCAAATGACATTTTCACTGCAGTTTACAGCCTAGAGTAATAGAATTGTACTCACTTGAAAACAATAATGCAGTTATTCATTGGCTTGTGGTGTTGTAGGCTTGTCTAGGTAGGATAATTGTATTGTCCCTAAACAAGATCAATAGGGGAACTTTTGGAACTGTGTGTCTTCATGAATGAATGACATTTTATTTTTTGTGTGAAATGACAAGTTCGCAACCCATCCCTTACGGGATCAATTGACACATAAATAAATATTACAATAATTCACTTTGATAATTCAGTGATAATTGTTACGGTGTTCTGTGCAGTGCGCACCACATAAAGAGTGAAAAAGAAATCACTACATAATAGTAAATAAGGTTATCCAAGCAATATTTATAACCATAGAGCAGTAAAAATAATAAATACAAATAAATACAGATAAATAAATACATGTCCAATGACTCACCTGGCCTCTCCGCTGCCTATCAGCTATTCCTCTATCTTGTGGATATATATTGAAAATGTGTGCAGATTTGAATGATTTTATCTGTGGTATGATTGCTAGTTAGCCTATTGCAGATCTGAACAAACGATCCACCTACCACTATCGTCACTATGAATGGTGGATAGAGGGCAGGATAGACCTTTAGACTGGTAGACTATACTGACATGTGGCAAAGTAAGCGCGCAGAAAAGCGTAATGCATAAGGGAAGTACTGATGATAATACCTTTGTACTGATGATAATACCTTTGTACTGATAATAATATCTTTGTCCATTTGGTCTTCTATTCATCAGTGTCGATGTGAAATTAAATGTTCACCTGATGATAAGTTGGCTGTCGATAAGTGTTTGTACGATATAATTACATTAAATTTGCCTGCCTGGCTGAGTGTAAAAGGTCAATGGAATTTATGCTGATCTTTTTCATCTGGCTGATGTTCATGCACTTGTCTTTGTTTTCTTTGTGTCCAGTGAAGCTTTACTTTAACGCTTCTGAAGTAACTATTATTTCAGCAGGACACGTGGAGGAAAGGATAGAGGAGTGACCTTTGTGAGGTTTACTCACTGTCTGGACCTTTAAAGCTGACATTGGTGGTGGCCTGGTGGTCGTATGTATGACGTCATTTACTTCAACGTTTGGAGTGACATCATATGTACGGCTGCTAAACTGCTACATGGGACATCGTCAATATTCCGAAAAACTCTCTCAGACGAAAAAAATAAAAATCTCCCCCCTCATTCCTTTTATGTTTGTGTCTGTAGCTCAGTATGCTTTAAATTGTCAGGTAAGACTGATGTACTGTTCCCAGGAGAAGGAAAAGAACGCTCCAAAAGTTAAACAGGAAGAGATTACAGTAATTAAAAAAGAGAGAAAGGGATGAGGGAGGAGGTTAGGGTGGGTGGGAGGAGAGAGGAGGAAGGAGGGAGGAGGGACGGAGGAGGTTAGGCGGGTGGGAGCTGTTTGCGAGCAAATCTCTCCAAGCTATTGTGTTAATATTTATGTAGAATTAATTAAAGTGTGGAAGTGGAGAGAGAACAAGAGAATAAGAGAATAGAGAGAGAGAGAGAGAGAGAGAGAGAGAGAGAGAGAGAGAGAGAGAGAGAGAGAGAGAGAGAGAGAGAGAGAGAGAGAACAAGCCACGGTGCTTTGAGTGGCTAAATTCTCAGTAGAAATATTAGGAGAGGTGAGTCACACTCACGGCGACATATTGGACACAGATGCTATTAGAATCTTGATTTCCTTCTCGTCTTTGTGCAGCGAAGTGTTATCTACATCAGCGTTGGAGACGAGACGAGCTCCCATGGTTTTTTAAGCTTATTTTCCAAACCACACAATAGGAGAACGGACAGGATCAGAGAGATGCTCTTGTCCTCTTCACATAAAAAAATCAACCCCTTTTTATAAGTTATTTTGTGAGTTCTCAAATGCATTTGACTGTGTGGCGGGAAATACATGAATGAGTCAACCACGGTTTGACAACACTATCGATAGAGTATTCGTAGGTTCTTGTATGCTAGTCATCTGGAACCACTTCAATACACGTTTCAAGTACAGCATTGTGACTCTCACTTAAGAAAAGCACAAGATGATACTCTATTTGTCTATTGCTTTAAGCATGAAACACCAGTGCATGTGGGAGTATACTGTCAATAAATCGCTCTCACAATTCTCACAACACAATACAAATTGATTCAGCTCAGTGCAATTAGTTTCAGGGCAGCACAACCTAAGTGAAACCTACACATACATCACTATCTAGTCACTTAGGTGTTCAATAGCTATATTGTGGTAAGATGAAGTGGTTGCTGTGTCTTTGCAGAGCGGAACTGTTGCCGGGGAGTCCAGCTCTGAGCCTGCTAGCCCAGACACATCTCTCAGGCCTGTCCTTACCATAATGGAGGATGAGAGGCTGACCATGACCGAGGGTCAATACAAATGTCTTGAACTTTTCCGCCGAAACCAGCAGCACAACAGAACAGGTGAAGCACAAATCACTCATTTGAAAGTACAAAAATTGATGTACCAATCCCAGATTGCCCCTTTAATCTAATCACACTACTTACTGGGAGACTGGGATCTGATTACTGGAGCTCTTTGAGAAAGCACTAGTGTTGATGCTATGACCTTTGTTGCGTAAGTACATCTTAGTGGATGGATGTGTAATCAGTGCTCCCTTGATGCTATAGGTAACAGAAATGCTGTTACCTGGACTTAAAGGAAAATTTCACCCAAAAACTATCTTTTGGTTTTTGTTTCATTAGTCCATTGTTGACAGTCTCAAAATGTTTTGCTTGTCACCAATCAAGTTTTCAAGATAGTATGTAACTTTGAAAATACATAAATAATTCCCATATAATGCAAAACGCAGCATCATATGATGCAAAATGCATCATACGGAGATGATTTCTATATTTTGAAAGTTACATATCTTGAACATTTGTTTTCCTTTAAGTGTAGTGATATATGCCTATAAAATATTTAAACTCAGTGATATAGGCCTATAAAATACTTAAATGCAGTGATATATGCCTATAAAATACTTAAATGCTGTCACGACTTCCTCCGAAGCTGCCTCCTCTCCTTGTTCGGGCAGGCTTCTGCGTTCGTCGTCACCGGCCTTCTAGCCACTGCCGCTCCTCTTCTCATCATTCCATTTGTTTTGTCTTGTTTTTTACACACACCTGGTTCATATCCCCTCATCAGTCCCTATATAAGTATTCCCTCTGCCCCCTATGTCTTTGTGTGTGATTGTTTCCATGTGGAGGTGTCGATAGCTCGGTGGAGCATTATGTACTTTATCGCCGGGATATTCACCCGTGTTTTTTTTTCCACAGTGCGCCGTTAATTTGCACTGTAGTTGTTTTACGCATTGCTGTGAACCGCTGCATTGGCCGAATAAACCATTATTCTGTGATTTACACCTCCTGCGCCTGACTCCGTCCAAATCACCCGCTACAAATGCAGTGATATATGCCTATAAAATACTTAAATGCAGTGATATAGACCTACAGAAAACTTAAATGCAGCGATATAGACCTATAAAATACTTAAATGCAGTGATATAGGCCTATAAAACCACCATAGCTAAATGGATGGAGCATCTCGGCTATTATGGAAAGTGCTAGACATGAATCGTTAACACATGGTTCAGCAATAGGGAGGTAGCCTGAAGTGTTATTAATGAACAGCTAGCTATAGATATTAAAAAGTAATTCTCCCTGATGCAGGTGTGTTCTGTAGTCGTATGTGGGATGGCTTGTTGTGTTGGAACGAGACTCCAGTGGGGAGCTACGCCACACAGAACTGCCCAGACTACCCCAGCCTGGACACCTCTGGTAAGACCACACACTGATAAATGATCCAATCTCTGCAGAGGGAATTGGCCAGGCCACAGGTCGATTATAGAGATGATAGGGGTGACTAGAGGTCATTTTGACCAATAGTCTCTATAGGAATGACAATATAGCATCTTTCTGCACCTGCTTTCACTCGAGTTCTGATGTAGGATCAGTTTGCCTTTTAGATCATAATGAATAACATTATAATGGGAAGGAGGGACCTGGTCCTAGATCTGTATCAAACAACAATCTAGGATCAGGTCCTCCCTGTCCATGTAATCTTATTGAATGTGATCTAAAAGGCTAAATTGATCCTAGATCAGCACTCCTACTCTGAGATGCTTTTTGAATACAGGCCCTTATCTGACCAATCCGACCAGTGACGCAATGACTGCAATGAGAGTTGGACTAAAGAGCGTAGAGTATATACAGTGTCTTTCAAAAGTATTCATCCCCCTTGGTGTTTCTCCTATTTTGTTGCATTACAACCTGTAATTTAAATGGATTTTTATTTGGATTTCATGTAATGAACATACACAAAATAGTCCAAATTGGTGAAGTGAAATTAAAAAAATAACTTGGTTCCAGAAATTCTAAAAAATAAATAACGGAAAAGTGGTGAGTGCATATGTATTCACCCCATTTGATATGAAGCCCCTAAATAAGATCTGGTGCAACCAATTACCTTCAGAAGTCACATAATTAGTTAGATTGCACACAGGTGGACGTTATTTGAGTGTCACATGATCTGTCACATAATCTCAGTATATATACACCTGTTCTGAAATGCCCCAGAGTCTGCAACACCACTAAGCAAGGGGCACCACCAAGTAAGCGGCAACATGAAGACCAAGGAGCTCTCCAAACAGGTCAGGGACAAAGTTGTGGAGAAGTACAGATCAGGGTTGGGTTATAAAAAAATATCTGAAACTTTGAACATCCCACCATTAAATCCATTATTAAAAATGGAAAGAATATGGCACCACAACAAACCTGCCAAGAGAGGGCCGCCCACCTAAACTCACGGACCAGGCAAGGAGGGCATTAATCAGAGGCAACAAAGAGACCAAAGATAACCCTCAAGGAGCTGCAAAGCTCCACAGCGGAGATTGGAGTATCTGTCCATAGGACCACTTTAAGCCGTACACTCCACAGAGCTGGGCTATATGGAAGAGTGGCCAGAAAAAAGCCATTGCTTAAAGAAAAAAATAAGCAAACACGTTTGTTGTTCACCAAAAGGCATGTGGGAGACTCCCAAACATATGGAAGAAGGGACTCTGGTCAGATGAGACTCAAATTGAGCTTTTAATTTCACAAGAAAAAATATTTTGCATCTTCAAAGTGGTAGGCATGTTGTGTAAATCAAATGATACAAACCCCCCAAAAATCAATTTTAATTCCAGGTTGTAAGGCAACAAAATAGGAACAATGCCAACAGGGGTGAATACTTTCACAAGCCACTGTAGATTGTTATCACTGGTGATGCAACAAGGTTTTTAATGATGTCACCCTTTTTTGGTTCGGTTGAAGCCAGCTGTCTTGGAAAGCTTGGCTGGGTTTTATGTACAGAACCGTTGATTAGCTGCTGGGGGATGACCGGCTGCTGGGTTAGCGTGCTTACAGAGAGGGAACATTGTGATCTCAGGCATTATCGAACAGGAGATTCAACTCACGCTTTAGGGATTAGAGCAGGGAAGAGTTTCCCCAAGTCTGTTATATTAAAGTATTGTGTGATGCCCATAACTTACATCTTAAGCTTTGGTGGTAAATTAGTTGAATAACAAGGAGCTGGCTCTCAGTGTTATGGAATAACAAGGAGCTGGCTCTCAGTGTTATGGAATAACAAGGAGCTGGCTCTCAGTGTTACGGAATGACAAGGAGCTGGCTCTCAGTGTTATGGAATGACAAGGAGCTGGCTCTCAGTTTTATGGAATGACAAGGAGCTGGCTCTCAGTGTTACGGAATGACAAGGAGCTGGCTCTCAGTGTTACGGAATGACAAGGAGCTGGCTCTCAGTGTTATGGAATGACAAGGAGCTGGCTCTCAGTGTTACGGAATGACAAGGAGCTGGCTCTCAGTGTTATGGAATGACAAGGAGCTGGCTCTCAGTGTTATGGAATGACAAGGAGCTGGCTCTCAGTGTTATGGAATGCAGTCATGCTCAATTGAGTAACAGAGTACCACTTAAAGGGGCAATCTGCAGTACAAACAACATGAGAGAAAAAACTACCCACAGGTCACAAACTGGTTGAATCAACATTGTTTCCACGTCATGTAAAAAATGTTGAAACTGGTTGAATCAACGTATTGGATAAAAAAATATATATATATGTTAGGGAATTTCTTATTTTTTTCACCCAACTTTTAACCCAATGACATGGTGAAATATTTTGTTATTTTTACATTGAATTCACGTTAGTTGATAACTCAACCAAATGTTAATCAAAACTAGGCGTTGAACTGACGTCTATGCCCAGTGGGTAACTATTGCCTCTACAGTTGATATTACAGTCCAGTCAGCTATAGCAGTGGCTTCATATATAGCACCTATCACACTGATGGATTCAACAGCTGCCAAGTCACCATTACTCATTGCTGAAATTATATCGCTAACAATTAACGTTACCATTCATTTATTTTGTTGTTGCAGGAAAAGTGTCAAAATATTGTGATGAATCTGGTAATTGGGTCCAAAGTCCCTTCATTAATAAGACCTGGTCCAGATGTCTGAAGTTCTCGAAGGACAAATTAAAGGTAATTGGAGATTGATTCGTTCTCAGTTGATTAATGGACAAAACGGTACAGGTCTGTGTGGGATGGTCAATGCATCCCAAATGGCACCATATTCCCTATAAAGTCCACTACTTTGGACCAGAGCCCTATGGGCCCTGGTCTAAGGTATTGCACTATTTAGTGAGTAGGGTGCCATTTGGAACGCAGCCTGGGTGTGTAGGCAGGACCGCAACAGCTCTAGTCAAACTATTCTTAATCCTTATTCTGTTTGTGTTGTCGGTCTGTTGTGTTTCCTGGTTATTATTCCTTTGATAGTTTAACGCCATAACTAGAGCCAGGAGGTTTTCCTAGTCTGGTCTCTTGATCAGGTACAACTCTGGGCCCCGCCTACCCATTCTGTATGTTGTCTGTAGTGTTTTCTGCTTGTTTTTAAAATGTTTTCTACTTTACTTTTCTTCTATTACTTATTTATTTGTCTTTTTATAATCACTGCTACTGTTCGCTGTTGACAAATAGAAATCCTCCTGCTGTATTCTATCTGTGTGTGTGTTTCTTTATGGTGTCTGTCCCGTTACATGTTGTTCTTCCCCAGAAGGTGACTCCCCATGGTCTGCTAGAGCCAGGGTCTGTGGAGCCCACTGTGGAGACTCCAGTCAGCCAGAAGGTGACTCTCCATGGTCTGCTAGAGCCAGGGTCTGTGGAGCACACTGTGGAGACTCCAGTCAGCCAGAAGGTGACTCCCCATGGTCTGCTAGAGCCTGGGTCTGTGGAGCCCACTGTGGAGACTCCAGTCAGCCCCAGGGTCAGTCAGGAGGTGGAGGAGAGGAAGAAGATCATCGACGGTCAATACAAATGCTTTGAGAAGATGAACAGAGACCAGCCTTATAACAAATCAGGTAGTGATGATGTGCGATACTCTAATACTGCTTTCACATAGGATTTATGGTATTTTGCCTGTACTTTTTGGGGGGCATTTTTACAATTTCTACAAACATTTTGCCTGCATAAGCCTTTCATACCTCCCATGCACATGCTGGCATCCTGGTGAGGAGTTGTAGTAGTGGTGTGCAGATGTGGGTGGGCATCTATTTTAATAAATCCATTGAGAAAATACACAGGTCCTAAGAAACATTATAAGACTAATCAAATTTATTTTCAAAAGAATAGAATGCCATATTTTGAATTTAATTATGTTACTGGTCTGTGCAGCCTATATGGCTGCAGCATGCACTTGAAATCAATAGTTATTTTGTTAATTAAACAGACAAGACACACTTAGGCTAACCTGATCACAGTCAACACATATATTTTATAGTAGGCTAAGAATAAAATACGAATAATATTTTTCCCACACAACTTGCGTCATGGCAACGCATGGAACCGCTATCATATAAAAAAAGGTGATATTTTGAAACAGGGCCCAAGGCAAGCCCATGCTTTTTTGATCCACGTTTCATCTCTTTCCTACCCTCACTCTGCCTTGTTAGGGAGCAGGCATTAGGGTCTTACATTGAGAGTATCTTCATCATGATACCCATGGAAAATAATATAAATAAAATAAATCTATATTTTCAAAAGCATGTGAATCTCCTGTTCATATTTCACATCCTCGGCGGGCTTTTGGAGTTACCTGTACGCGATCTAGCAAAAATAATGGCCTACACTTGATTTAGGCTACATTATTTGACTCGGTACCGGTACCCCCTGTATATAGCCTCGTTATTGTTATTTATTTTATTGTCTTACTTTTTATTCATTTTTTTACTTTAGTTTATTTAGTAAATATTTTCTTAACTCTATTTCTTGAACTGCATTGTTGGTTAAGGGCTTGTAAGTAAGCATTTCACGGTTGTATTCGCATATATGATTTAATTTGATTTGATGCTAAATGTTTCTGATCAGTGATAGAGGACCAAATGAGCTATACCACCTCCTCTTATTTGCCCAGCCAGAGAATTAACCAAATATACAGACGGAGATTCAGTGAAACAAAATCACATTGATTGATTGAGACAAGTCACAGGCTTTTGGTCGGGAGTAAGCCTAGGCTACTAAATGACTGCGAGTGAAGAGCAAAATAATCCACTTGTAAAACTACATAACATGCTGGCAAAATGTTTTGATCAGTGCTAATAAATGAGCCAACTAGACAAGATGATTATGAGCAGCCCTCAGCTCAACTTGGTTAACATCTCCACAGCCTAGTTGTAAACTAACCAACATCCAAACAGAGATTCAGTGAAAATAAACATCTGACATTGATTGATTTGATCAAGACCCCAGGGTTGTCTCAAAGCAGCGCTTAAACAGTTGACCACACGTGGGTAGGCTATTGTTTACATTGTATTATAACAATATTGGATGACTGGGCAGTTTCAGTAAGCAACAAGTTGATGCCTTCCATTGCATTGGCCTACTTTATTCCAGTATTTTCCTAATTCAGTGATTATTTATTCCCACAGTAATTCTTTATGGATCCGTCCAGTTGTGGTTAAGAAAGTCATGCATGTGGTGGGCTTTGGGAAGAGATGGGTGAAGTGACTTACATGCCTTGTAAAGTTTAGAACTGCCAAGGAGGATTGTAGTAACAGGCGCTGCTTAGCAACCACCTCGAGTTTAAGAGCGTAGTGCGTGCCAAAATGCCGCCTAAGCATTACGGCTACATTTCATAGTAGGCAGAACTTTACCTCAATCATGACTAGGTCGGTTGCCGGAAATAAAAGTAGAGGCTTTGTATCCAGCAATACCTTTCATATATAAAGAAAAGTTGGCAAAAAGTTGACGGGATGCTAAAGTTGGCAGAAAAACGTATTGGTTTAAAAGGTGTATCATAATACCGACTCAGAGTGTGTGATTATTCCAGAATATAATTAGAATAGAATACTTTTCACAGTCACTTCAAGGTTACAGCACACAATCAGAAGAACCCACAAAGACAGGTACGGTCACAATGTCACTGTGCAGAATTCCGATAAACATGCTATTCCAGTAGACAGATGACAGACGAGTGTGGCCAAATGGTTCATGTAGCCTACAGCTGGTTTCACTAAGCTAAATTACGTAGTGTATTCACAGTGAGTCTTCATTAGTGTGCTGTGTCTGGTTGTGTGTTGCTGGCGGTGCAGGGCTGTACTGTAACCGGACCTGGGATGGCTGGCTGTGCTGGGATGATACACCTGCTGGGACAGTCACCTGGCAGAACTGTCCCAACTATTTCCCTGACTTTGACTCCACAGGTAAGGCCTGGCTATAGGAGGTGTTTGTGTTTGTGTCCTGTTTGTCCCTATGTGTGTGTGTTTGTTTTCAATGCTATTTTTTACTATGTCAATTCTGCATTTCTTTACTTTCTGTAAACTACAAGCAAGAATAAATAAAGTCAAAGTTCTGGTTGGTCAGATGCTCCAATGCTGACTTGTTAATACATTTTGGATCATTTTAATTTAAAACAATAACAGTAAGGTACTTAATTGTTACCCAGAAATGATTTGATTTGACATAAAAACAGCTGCAATTGGACCTATAATTCAATATTCATGGTGTCTAGTGGTTGCAAAGCTTATGGACATGTTGCACAGTTTAAGTGTTTATGTTTAAAGGTCAACTTTGGGCACACAAAACGGTCCAACTTCGCCTCTTTCTCAATTTTCAAACAAAAATGGGGTGTTAATTTGGTGGTTCATCGATGTGTCATCCTGGTCATGGGCGCCGCGACCGACGTAACTAGTTTGTTAGCTAAGCTAGCCACTTGTAGCTAGCCAGTAACTCCCCTGTATGTGTTAACGTCATTTCACAGGATTTGTTTTTGGACAGAAGCTGTAGAGATCGATAAGAAATGGCACTTCTGTAGCCAAATATCTCATTCATAATTTTTTATTTAATATTTTTGCATTAAATGACCTGGTATGATGGTGCATTGATCAGTTATACAGTTTAAAGCTGTTATTTTTGCATTTTTTGTCCAAAGTCGACCTTTAAGTGTTAGACTACCATAGACTACTTTCAGGGGGAGGAACCATCTAACATCAAGTTGTAAAATAGTGAACTACTCCTTTAAGTGTCTAAGTGTTAAACATGTTTCATAGCGTGTCATTAGTCCTACTTGATTGTTTCATCAGAAAAAGCTACAAAGATCTGTAGCGAATCAGGACAGTGGTTCCGCCACCCAGACACCAATAGGACGTGGTCCAACTACACCCTGTGTAACTTCCACACTACAGGCAAGCTGAAGGTAAGGGTTGTAACGGGGTGATCCATCAATCCCATTTATTCATGCTATTTTGAGCATACTCTTGATCCATTTTACAATCACAATAAGGGGACATTATGTCAAGGGGATAATACAGGTATATTCAATGCAGAGGAGGTCATAGAGGGAACAATTGGTCAAATTAAGCTAGATATGGTAAATATGGTACAGTAAATGTACCAAAGCTTACACTTGATTACATTTTACAATCATGATATATGGAGGAGGTCATAGAGGGAACAATTGGTCAAATTAAGCTGGCAAAGATTTATATTTCTGACCAGTGAGTAGTAGTAAAACTCCTGACCCTAGCAATGGGAAACAGGCAGGGCCGGTTTCTTAAATCAATCATTGACATTTTAGTCATTTAGCAGACACTCTTATCCAGAGCGACTTACAGTTAGTGAGTGCATACATTTTCATACTGGCCCCCCATGGGAAACTAACCCACAAACCTGGCGTTGCAAGCGCCATGCTCTACCAACTGAGCTACAGGGGACACACATTTCTAATTGATTTATAAAGCCCTTTTTACATCAGCAGATGTCACAAAGTGCTATACAGAAGTGGGACATCATGAGGACACAAAGAACGCTATGACTATTTGTCTACATCAGTGTTCACCAGCCTTTTCTGAGTCAGGATCTCTTTCTGAGTCAAAATACAAGCCGAGATCTACCGCTCAGTTAAAAAAAAAAAAACATGACTTGAAAAACAAGCCTATGCAACACTAACCAATTAAAAACAGTTCTGGAGCAATGAGGTTTGTGCAGTAGGCTATAGGCCCAATACATTATCACTGCATATTGGCTATGCTTGAATTGCCCATGATCTTCTCAGACAATTTTGAAATTATATTTTACAAATGTAGGTATATGATCACACTGGTAATAGATAATTTGTTTTATTACTTGTGAGGCACAGCTGAGTGAGCATAATCATATTTCTTTTTTCTACTGGGCTGATGGCCTGCATCTGATGATCAGCCTGAGGGGAGGGAGGGAGCAGCAGTGAGGCTGCCTCTCACCTGACTCATCGTCTCTCCCTTCTCCCTCCCTCCGCTGAGAAAAGGGGACACAGTCTTCCAGCTGATGGCGAAACTCAAGTCACACTGCATTATTTCTGCCTCATACACCATTTCCTGTTGTTACTCCTATGACCAGAGAAAGTGAAATATTCCTAGATATAAAAAAAGACACAAGCCGCTAATAATAACAACGCAAGCTTATCGGAACACTTTGCTATACTCCATGGTGCAGTGATGCCTGGAGAAGTGGGTATACTCTAATTTTGCCCAAAAATAATTAAATGGCCATCCCAGCGAAAGAAAGGCACCCTGTGTGAAAAATGCTATGAGAAACAGTGACATACACTCTGAAGGACTTAAAATTATAAATCCCATGTTGGTCTTTCACAGTCAGGCCAACCCAAGCTGTGCTGTACTGTGCAAGTAGGCTAATCGTAGGCCCACTATTGAAACAGAAATCAGAAATTCACAGGTTTCAGATTTTCCCCAATTTTTTCAGGTTTTAGCTCTCAAAGTCACACTTTCTTAAACAACAAAATATGATGTTCTAAGTCCATAACAATGCTTGAACCACATCAGAAGACCAAGTTTGAGGTCTGGGAACAATCTAAGAAATGTTGATTCTTTAGGGTAGTTACCCTTTAATTCAAGTGTGCAGGCACCTATCACTGTTGTTTGGTTAGCTGTTTCTGTCACATGAGATGGAGTTTGCAAAAGAAATGGCAACTGGATTGATGCATATAATCATGATATCATTCTGACAGTTAGGGATAGGCTACTTTGTAGCTGGGAAAGCCTTTCCATCTACCAGAAGACGGTTAGGCCTATCATTAGCATTGCTATATTTGTCCTGTTCCTTAATTGTTTGACAGATTTTTATTTCATATTATGAGGCATGTCTTACCTTGCTTCAAAGTAGCCTATAGCCAAAATCCCACCATAGAAACGTGGAGGCAATTATGTTTTATAAAGACTTACTCATAATATACGTTCTCCTGTGCTATTGGTTTTCTTTCAACTTTCTTTAATTGTCTAGCAGCCAAAGTCATTATCCTAGTCATATTAGCAATACATGATAGTTGTTGCATCTTTAAATTCCTCCTCTTTCTAAATGTCTAATGGATATTTCCATCTCTGTCCATGAACCCGCTCTCATGTGCATTTTAGAACAGTGTTTTCCCGCAATTGCATTTTGAAAGGTTCACACATAGGCCTACATTGCTGCGTCTAAAATGTGAAGAAATAATAGTTTATCAACATTCTAGGCTAAACATTCTGATCTGTTCCATCAGCCTTATTAATTGAATCGGCGTATACTTCCACTACACTACTTTGATACATATCAGTGGGGATTAAGAAGTGAGTATACGCAATGCCCACTGAAAAATAAGTGGGTATGTGACATATACCTGCGTATACCCTCCACTACACCACTGGCTATACTCATTCATTGCAGCTGCAGTGCTGGTTGTAGTGTGAGTGGAAGTAGGGAGAACGTGAATTATATGGCTTATAAAAGTGTTGAACAAAGTTTTGACAGTGCTGAATAACAACTTAAACATGAACTTACTCATAAAAACAGCAGCTCTTTGCTGTCTCTAGTCAATATCACAGTATCAACTTTGCTGTGCGTTCGAGGTTTCTTTTTACAGTCTATGGCTCGAGGAAACTGTGCAGACACAGTGATCTGAGCTATCTGATTGGCCAGCAGTAGACCTATACGTGCACTTGATTTGCTCTCTGGGCCTGCCGGGTAGGCAGAGTTCTACCTTCAGACATATAAAATGGTTAAAAATGGGAACACTTTGCCTTCCCGGCGCTAGGGCTGCTGAATCAAGTGCACCTGCCACCAACAGCTCAAAACTAATACAAAAAATAGGAACGCAAGGCTTTATCGTTGTTGTTTTTTTACAGAAATGTTTGGTGATTGACTAGGAATGCCTTGGAGATTGACCAGTCGATCGCGAACAACCAGTTGGTGACCACAGTTCTACATGATAAATGGTTCAAGCGTGGCTTAGTCATACCATGATTAGAGTATGGATGAAAACCAGCTGTGCTGCAGATCTTAAGGACCTGATTTGAAATATCCAGGTCCTAAACCTTAAAGGGATGCATTGGGATTTTGGCAGTGAAGCCCTTTATCTGCATCCCCAGAGTCAGATGAACTCGTGGATACCATTTATATTTTAGCTATTCCTGTAGCCTTTGACATTGCGGTAACACTAGTTAATATTGGCTCGCAAACACTTCCTTCCTACTGGACATAGAGTCATAAAAATGGTATCCACAAGTTAATCTGACTCTGGGGAAGTAGATAATCATAATCATAATTGCCAAAATCCCGAAGTATCCCTTTAAGGTCCTAGTCTCACCCCTTTCATATTTTGTTTACATCAAGGAAGCAAATGGAAGTCAGGGATAATTAAGCAATAAGGCACGAGGAGGTATGGTATATGGCCAATATACCACGACTAAGGGCTGTTCTTATGCACAACGCAACGCGGAGTGCCTGGCTACAGCCCTTAGCCGTGGTATATTGGCCATATACCACAAACCTCAGAGGTGCCTTATTGCTATTATAAACTGGTTACCAACGTAATTAGAGCAGTAAAAATACATGTTTTGTCATACCTGTGGTATACGGTCTGATATACCACGGCTGTCAGCTAATCAGCATTCAGTGCTCGAACCACCCAGTTTATAATGGTTCATGAATGTCCTTGATGCACCACTGTATGGTCCTATTTGTTTGAATGTCCATGTATCTGTGTTTTCCAGATGGCCTTTATCCTGTACTACATGGCGATTGTGGGCCATGCCTTCTCCATAGCCTCCCTCCTGATCTCTCTGGCCATATTCTTCTACTTCAGGTAATTATAGATGCTGCTGTTGATTTCTTTATGAGACAAACTACTGGTTTGATTAGGGAGAGTATTCTGTCTTGGGATTCTCAAAGCTTTTTTTTTTTTTCACTTGATTAATAAATACTTCTGATGATGGTAATAATGATGACGATGATGATGATGGTGATTATGATAAAGATGAAGATGAAGACGCACCTAATCGTGATGAAAATGAGGATGTTGATGATGATAGTGGTGATAAAAATGATGAAAACTATGATAATAATGATGACTGTGATTGATACAGTTCAGATGGTATAATATATTTCTCCTAAGGATCTGAGAGTGCTTTATCACTCATCTTGTCATTATTCAACTGAAAAGATGGCCGTGTGTTTCCTCTGAGATAACTTAATTGTAAAGATGGCCGTGTGTTTCCTCTGAGATAACTGAATTGTAAAGATGGCCGTGTGTTTCCTCTGATATAACACTGGCAGTGCGGACGTGTGAAAATGTAATCTTCACATTGAGGCTAAATGTGTTTCCCACACAATTATGGAAATCTTCTCAACGGATTGTGATTGTTACCTTTATACAACACTCTGGTTTCCAGTTTGTCATTTTCTGTGATTGTGTTGGGTAGCATTTGAAGGGAAGACGTATTGATTGGATAATATTGTTTTCTTTTCCTCTCCAGAATTTCTTAATATATTGTTTGACATTATGATTATCACACACTATTTCAAGTTTTAACATCTTTAGAAGCTGAACATCAGAAAATAAGCTTGGTTTGTTATCTGCATTGGATTATGGTCCTTGACATCCAGCCTACCCTCTTAGAAAAAAGGGTGCTATCTAGAACCTAAAATGGTTCTTCGGCTGTCCCCATAGGATAACCCTTTTTGGTTCCAGGTAGAACCCTGGTTCCGGGTAGAACTATTTTAGGTTCCATGTAGGACCCTTTCCACAGAGGATTCTACATGGAACCCAAAAGGGTTCGACGTGGAACCTAAAAGGTTTCGGCTATGGGACAGCTGAAGAACCCTTTTTTCTAAGAGTGTAATGAAACTGAATCTCTCATATTTAGGAGGAGCAGTAACAGGGTCACTGAATGTTTTACTCATTCTGATACATATGGCCTTTCAGTTTCATGCTGGCTTATTTCAGTGTAACTACTTTAAAGTTCACGACCAAAGAACCATGAATTCAGGACAGTTTAAGGAATGTTTTAGTCATTTAGCAGATGCTCTTATCCAGAGCGAGTGAGTGCATACCTTTTTTTTGTTTTTGTTTTTTGTTTTTTTATACTGGCCCCCCGTGGGAATCGAACCCACAACCCTGGCATTGCAAGCGCCATGCTCTACCAACTGAGCTACACGGGGCAGGAATGAGTTGGCTGTGCTCTTATTTAAGTGCAGGGCAACCTTAATGGTACTCCCTTACGGGTTCTCATTCTAAATATAGGTTGAGAGTACACACTTAAGGAGGAATTGCATATTAAGGAAAACTGCTGGGGAATTTCAATGGAATAGGGGTCAGAAAAGGTGATTACATCAAAGCTAATCACCTCAGAGCAATCCGTACATGCAAGTGCAAGCAACTGACTACCAAGATCTTGTAAAATAATGATTAGTCTTATCGAAAATGAATTTTCTTCAAAAACAGATTGCAAGGAAAAATTAGAGAAGTTAAGAGTATGTTGAAAACTTCACATTCTCCATCTCCCAAAAAAATAAGCAACAGAAAAAACGACACAATATGGCCATCAAATTATTCAAAACAGACTGTGAAGAAATGTTTGATAAGCTATGAATATGTCCATACACTCAAAAAAAAGTGCTATCTAGAAGCTTAAAGGGTTCTCCGGTTGTCCCCATAGGAGAACCCTTGAATAATCATTTTTGGTTGCAGGTAGAACCCTTTCTACAGAGGGTTCGTTCTATATGGAACCCAAAAGGGTTCTACCTGGATCAAAAAGAGTTCTACCTGGAACCAAAAAGGTTTCTCCTGTGGGGACAGCCGAAGAACCCTTTTGGAACCTTTTTTTCTAAGAGTGTATAACCATTAGGCCATTATCCTTGAAGAAACGTTATGGGGGATATAACTGCAGGAGCAAAAACAACATTTCTGCATCATATTGGTTAACACCGACTTGGGATAGTTCTCATTTGGCTCAGTTGCCAGTGTGGAAATTCAGAAAATGTGGACATTTGGCATGTTTCAAATCTCAATGGATATAGCAAGTAGGGTGTTAACCAGCAAATGCAGCTGTGGGTCAACATAGGTCTTGTAACAGACTGCAATGTTCCACAAAGTTTATACCTGCTCATAAATCTAGCTAAGACATAGTGCAGGTGCACATCTTAGATGCTGAATAGCTGCTATCCAAAACAAAAGTAAACGCTCAAACTACACTGTGTCTGTGTCTTGACAAGAATCAGATACAATACATCCTTTCTTGGCATTGTAAAGCGTCAATGGACGACCAAAGCGATCAGCTAATTATGACCTCAATGAAGTTTTAAAGATGGCAAGCTTTTAGGGGAACATCGTTTTTATGATCATGGCACTATATTTATAGGCTGATCCCTTTAAACCTGAAAGTCTTAATGTTGTATTATACTTCCCAGATGTGCAGTTTACAGTGGCATTTGACGCAGTACAGCTGCACTATCTTTTTATTTATGGCCTCCCCTTCAGCACTGCCAGGACTCGCTGATAAAAATACTCTGGCTTGCCGTGGAAAAGTAGAGTTGGGTTAGCTTTAAAAATATTGTATCACTGTGCGGTCTGATCCTGTCCTAATGCATACATGATGCTTGTTGTCATTAAATGGCTGTCTGTTTTGACAGAGCCTGTCTGATTAAAGGGTCAATGTACATGCGGTTAGCATTTTGGTAGTTCCTGCTTTTACTGTACCTTGCATGTCAGAAGTTACCCTGACACTCCTTTAGCTTGTTTAGGTGTAGTCTGAGAACATCCTTACAGCATCTTCAGATAAAGAACGTTCTTCTGTCTGTTCTATTTTCTGCTTATCCTAGTTTGAAGATATTCTGCTAATACACTTCCTTCGTCCTTTTACTTGTGTTGGGCCATTTAAAGGTAGCCTCATTCTCAAAGACATCACATACCACTGACCCAGAACACGTAATTTTCTTCTTCTTCTTCTTCTTCTTCTTCTTCTTCTTCTTCTTCTTCTTCTTCTTCTTCTTCTTCTTCTTCTTCTTCTTCCTTTTCTTCTTCTTCTTCTTCTTCTTCTTCTTCTTCTTCTTCTTCTTCTTCTTCTTCTTCTTCTTCTTCTTCTTCTTCTTCTTCTTCTATAAACAACACATTTACAGCAAGACTGCTACATTAGCTTCCTAATGACTGGAGACAGATAACAGGACCTTGTTGCTGTACACAGGTTTGGCACAAGGTGTTTTCACTCCAGTAAACACTGTTTCAACCTATCTTTAATTGCTCCTGCTTGGCATTACTTTACTAACCTTTTATAGAAAAATAGTATCATTTGTTTCCACTGCCATCTACAGTGGGGAGAACAAGTATTTGATACACTGCCGATTTTGCAGGTTTTCCTACTTACAAAGCATGTAGAGGTCTGTAATGTTTATCAAAGGTACACTTCAACTGTGAGAGACTGAATCTAAAACAAAAATCCAGAAAATCACATTGTATGATTTTTAAATAATTAATTTGCATTTTATTGCATGACATAAGTATTTGATCACCTACCAACCAGTAAGAATTCCGGCTCTCACAGACCTGTTAGATTTTCTTTAAGAAGCCCTCCTGTTCTCCACTCATTACCTGTATTAACTGCACCTGTTTGAACTCGTTATCTGTATAAAAGACACCTGTCCACACACTCAATCAAACAGACTCCAACCTCTCCACAATGGCCAAGACCAGAGAGCTGTGTAAGGACATCAGGGATACAATTGTAGACCTGCACAAGGCTGGGATGGGCTACAGGACAATAGGCAAGCAGCTTGGTGAGAAGGCAACAACTGTTGGCGCAATTATTAGAAAATTGAAGAAGTTCAAGATGACGGTCAATCACCCTCGGTCTGGGGCTCCATGCAAGATCTCACCTCGTGGGGCATCAATGATCATGAGAAAGGTGAGGGATCAGCCCAGAACTACACGGCAGGACCTGGTCAATGACCTGAAGAGAGCTGAACCACAGTCTCAAAGAAAACCATTAGTAACACACTACACCGTCATGGATTAAAATCCTGCAGCGCACGCAAGGTCCCCCTGCTCAAGCCAGCGCATGTCCAGGCCCATCTGAAGTTTGCCAATGACCATCTGGATGATCCAGAGGAGGAATGGAAGAAGGTTATGTGGTCTGATGAGAAAAAAATAGAGCTTTTTGGTCTAAACTCCACCCGCCGTGTTTGGAGGAAGAAGAAGGATGAGTACAACCCCAAGAACACCATCCCAACCGTGAAGCATGGAGGTGGAAACATCATTCTTTGGGGATGCTTTTCTGCAAAGGGGACAGGATGACTGCACCGTATTGAGGGGAGGATGGATGGGGCCATGTATCGCAAGATCTTGGCCAACAACGTCCTTCCCTCAGTAAGAAGATGGGTCGTGGCTGGGTCTTCCAGCATGACAACGACCCGAAATACACAGCCAGGGCAACTAAGGAGTGGTTCCGTAAGAAGCATCTCAAGGTCCTGGAGTGGCCTAGCCAGTCTCCAGACCTGAACCCAATAGAAAATCTTTGGAGGGAGCTGAAAGTCCATATTGCCCAGCGACAGCCCCGAAACCTGAAGGATCTGGAGAAGGTCTGTATGGAGGAGTGGGCCAAAATCCCTGCTGCAGTGTGTGCAAACCTGGTCAAGACCTACAGGAAACGTATGATCTCTGTAATTGCAAACAAAGGTTTCTGTACCAAATATTAAGTTCTGCTTTTCTGATGTATCAAATACTTATGTCATGCAATAAAATGCAAATGAATTACTTAAAAATCATACATTGTGATTTTCTGGATTTTTGTTTTAGATTCCGTCTCTCACAGTTGAAGTGTACCTATGATAAAAATGACAGACCTCTACATGCGTTGTAAGTAGGAAAACCTGCAAAATCGGCAGTGTATCAAATACTTGTTCTCCCCACTGTATATGGATGATGAAGCTTTTGATTACTGCTGATTTTACCCCCTCTGATTCGTCAAATGACTTATTATGTGACTGATATCAGATTCCGTGTGAATCAGGAATCTCCACAGGGACCTCAAATACAGTTGTCAGTAATATTTTTTGACAACTGATTCCACTTGTCGAGCGTCGTGCGTGCCATTATTTAACACGGCTGAACCGAAGCAAATGATTTCAGTTCCTTTGGTGTTGCTTGAGAGAATTATTGTATATTGTTATACCAGTTTACAGCATGCTCTGAATGGAATGACAATCTTTATTTATATTTTACAAGAGGATCCTTCGTTCAGATGACTGCAACATCTGACAAAGTCATTATGGGCCAGAGTTAGACGTTCCAATGGTTCATATTATTTATCGTCCTGTTTACTTCATCAAAGCTTGAGAAAAAAAATCAGTAGGATGAAATATGTTAAAGTTGCAGATGAGTTTTTATTGCAACATGCAGAATGGATTTTTCATCATGAATATTCATTATTTGACAGATATTTAAAATGTGGTCTCATTCGAAATTCGATTTGCATACATTCCCATGAAACAATTTTTATTATTGCTCATGACAAGAATAATATTCCTCCAGTTTGCAGATTATATTCTCATCTGTCTATTAACTGTGAAGTTATTTTTCATATTTCGCATACTAATTATTTATATTGAAGCTTGTTCTCTTGTTTCAGACTTACAATTTACACTCTCTCTGTAGCACAACAATTCTGTAGCCTATGTTCTCGACAGCATTCCTTGCATATTTTCACACTAGAAAATTGGATAACCAGCTTCATCTTTGGCTTCTATCATTTAGTAAATTGTTTGCTGTAGCTCTCTCTGTGAATGTCTGCTGGGGTAACCGCAGCCAGACCCACATCATATGTTGCTCTCTCTGTGAAAGTCTGCTGGGGTAACCGCAGCCAGACCCACATCATATGTAGCTCTCTCTCTCGAATTTCTGCTGTGGTAACTGCAGCCAGACCCACATCATATGTAGCTCTCTCTCTGAATTGCTGCTATGGTAACTGCAGCCAGACCCACATCATATGTAGCTCTCTCTGTGAATGTCTGCTGGGGTAACCGCAGCCAGACCCACATCATATGTAGCTCTCTCTGTGAATGTCTGCTGGGATAACCGCAGCCAGACCCACATCATATGTAGCTCTCTCTCTGAATTTCTGCTGTGGTAACTGCAGCCAGACCCACATCATATGTAGCTCTCTCTGTGAATGTCTGCTGGGGTAACCGCAGCCAGACCCACATCATATGTAGCTCTCTGTGAATGTCTGCTGGGGTAACCGCAGCCAGACCCACATCATATGTAGCTCTCTCTGTGAATGCCTGCTGGGGTAACCGCAGCCAGACCCACATCATATGTAACTCTCTGTGAATGTCTGCTGGGGTAACCGCAGCCAGACCCACATCATATGTAGCTCTCTCTGTGAATGTCTGCTGGGGTAACCGCATCATATGTTAATGTTATTATTATGCTATTTGTTTGTCTTCTCTCAGGAACCTGAGCTGTCAAAGGATCACCCTTCATAAGAACCTCTTTGTTTCCTATGTCCTCAACTCCGCCCTAACCCTCATCTACCTCATAGCAGTGGTCAACAACCCAGATGTGGTGGGAAGAAATCCAGTAAGTTTCACTTTACTCTAGTTTACTTTACTCACCCCATATCACAGTCAAATACATCACAGAAATACATTTCACCTTTAAGGTAAAGTAGATAAATGGGAAGAGGAAATATAATGTACATCTCTCAGTGTTGCACTGCATGATCAAAAATAATTGTTTGAATTCTTAGAATGATGTAACACAGCCCTCAAGCACTATTTTATTTCATTCAAATTAGTTTACTCTATATCAATCAACTGCAATGCAGCTGTTTTTTCTAAAAGCGTTTGTTCAAATATAATTTGTTCTTTTTTAGCATATCTTTTAATGTGTTATGCCATTAACAGACTGCCCAGAACTATCCTTCTCTTAGCTCTCAGAGTTCTATCATCTGTCAGACTTTTGAACAGCTGCAACTCGTTGAGATTCAGTCAGATGTGAATTCTTTGTATCCTGAGGTCTGTTAAGGTGAAGATAGTAAATCTGCCTCCATGGAATGAATGTAACATTACTGTATATGGAATAATCATCCCTTTCTGGTACTTTCAGTATTGTCTTTTAAGGGACATTTTCATTGTCCACCTTTCAAGGAAATTATTTGAATAAATCAGCTTCTTATTATACAGTATTGTGACTCAGCAAGACAGAGTTACAGAGTCGCAGGCTTCTGTTCCGAAAAAATACAAAGAAAAAATCAAATAAAAAAAACAAGTCAGAGAATTGTAGAGATTATCTTAATGTCGAAAAATCACTTTAGAGATGTCCTTCAGTTTAGCCAGACACAGAAAATAACTACCGTCTGGGTTTGATTTCCAGCCTCTCTTCTGCTCTTCTCCCCGTACCATCACGTTCTCACTGGAGAAACACACTTCAAGCCTAATCCAACTGGCATATTCACAGTAGAAGGTTTATTCAGATATACCAGCTGACCCTGGTGATCCAACCAACAGGGAGGAAGGAATGACAGCTTTCAAAATGAATATGAATAGCTATGTTCTAGCAGCATTGGCTCAGAACCATCTTTCCCAATCTGTTTAAAATTTATTATAATCTGCTTGTTTTGAAAAGCGACAGAACCAAATTGCAGTTTGTCTTTCACACCTCAGACAACATGGTCTTGATTTCCAGGGGAATACACATACTACACATCTTTAGTGGAACATGTTGAAATTCTGGAGCGCCAAATTTAGACTGGGTCGGTCTGTGTTCTGACTGCATGTTTGATTTAGGGATGTGATGCTCTGTTGGGAGAATATACTCAGCTCTCTCTGAACAAAAAGAACAAGGTCTCTTTCTCTCTGGCGGATCACAGCAGAGACTAGTAGTCGGCCAGTAGTGAAAGAGGAGTGGATCCCTAGTGCTCAGGTCAAGTAGGCCAAAGACATGAGACACACTTTGGAATCATCAGACATTAGTGCCTTAAACTCTGTTCCATAAAACATTGAGAACCATCCAGACTGTCCCATTACATTAGACTGGACGCCTCAGTTGGGGCTTCAAGTTGAGGTTTAATGTGGTTATGAAGTGGTGAGAAATGAAGTGTTCTGATCATACCAACAGACCTTAGTGATGAGTCGACTGTCTTTCAGCATACATGTAATGGCACATCTGGACTCCATGTCAGTGCCAGGAGTCGTGAAGGGCAGGGAGTGAGTGAGGGAGGAGAAAAAGGGAGATGGAAGGAGGAGAAATAGGAGGAGGAGGAGGAAGGAGGAGGGTAGAGGAGGAGGTGACATATGGCTAAGAGTTTGTGGGTGACTGACAGGTTTTGAAGGCTGCGTATGCTGTGTATACGGACCTCAGGGACAGAAGACTAGCTAATACCAATGCCAGTATCTTCTAATTAGATCAGCACACTTGGAGACAGAGGGCTGAGAACCAGGAATCTCAACATGGAAAAACTAGAGGATGAGCCTCAGTGAATATGCATGGGCCTGTCGCAAATGGAACTCTATTCCCTATATAGTGCACCACTTTTGACCAAGTCCCATACACTGTAAAAAAGGTGCTATCTAGAACCTAAATGGGTCCTTCGGCTGTCCCCATAGGAGAACCCTTTGAAGAACACTTGTAATTAGTAGGAAATACAGCTGCGGAAAATATTAAGAGACCACTGCAAAATTATCAGTTTCTCTGGTTTTACTATTTATAGATATGCGTTCGGGTAAAAATAACATTTTTGTTTTATTCTATAATATACTGACAACATTTCTCCCAAATTCCAAATAAAAATATTGTCATTTAGAGCATTTATTTGCAAAAAATGACAACTGGTCAAAATAACAAAAAAGATGCAGTGTTGTCAGACCTCGAATAATGCAAAAAAAATAAGTTCATGATCATTTTTAAACAACACAATAGTAATGTTTTAACTTAGGAAGAGTTCAGATATCAATATTTGGTGGAATAACCCTGATTTTCAATCACAGCTTTCATGCGTCTTGGCATGCTCTCCACAAGTCTTTCACATTGATGTTGGGTGACTTTATGCCACTCCTGGTGCAACAATTCAAGCAGCTCGGCTTTGTTTGATGGCTTGTGACCATCCATCTTCCTCTTGATCACATTCCAGAAGTTTTCAATGGGGTTCAGGTCTGGAGATTGGGCTGGCCATGACAGGGTCTTGATCTGGTGGTCCTCCATCCACACCTTGATTGACCTGGCTGTGTGGCATGGCACATTGTCCTGCTGGAAAAACCAATCCTCAGAGTTGGGGAACAATGTCAGAGCAAAAGGAAGCAAGTTTTCTTCCAGGACAACCTTGTACGTGGCTTGATTCATGTGTCCTTCACAAAGACAAATCTGCCCAATTCCAGCCTTGCTGAATCACCCTCAGATCATCACCGATCCTCCACCAAATTTCACAGTGGATGCGAGACACTGTGGCTTGTAGGCCTCTCCAGGTCTCCGTCTAACCATTAGACGACCAGGTGTTGGGCAAAGCTGAAAATTGGACTCATCAGAGAATATGACCTTACTCCAGTCCTCTACGGTCCAATCCTTATGGTCTTTTGCAAACCTCAGCCTGGCTCTTCTTTGCTTCTCATTGATGAAGGGCTTTTTTCTAGCTTTGCACGACTTCAGCCCTGCCCCTAGGAGCCTGTTTCGAACCGTCATCGCCGTGCACTTCACTCCAGCTGCCGTTTGCCATTCTTTTTGTAGGTCACTTGATGTCATCCTACGGTTGTTGAGTGACATTCGAATGAATTGGCGGTCATCCCGGTCAGTAGAGAGTCGTTTTCGCCCTCTGCCGGTCTGTAGCTTTGTTGTCCCCAATGTCTGCTGCTTGACCTTGTTCTTATGAACCGTCTTTGAAATGTTAAGGATGGAAGCAACCTGACGCTCACTGTATCCCTCTGCCAGTAAAGCCTGAATTGACTCCTCACTCAAAACATTCCTTTTCAACTCTTTTGGCATGGTCAATAGTTATTTTTTGATTAATATTACTTTTGAGGTACTATTAGCACTGTTTTTGCCATCCAGCTGGTCCTATTGCAAGAGGATAGTGATGACCACAGCAGTGGTTTTTATACTTTTCGTTAAATAAAATGTGGTTCATGTGATCACCTAATCAGTACCTAATTCAGTAGAATGAGAGGTGTGCCTGTGTTGGAATTCAACAGACACTGGAATGGAATGGCTGTCATACATGTAGAGATGCTGATTTAAGAAACATTTGCAGTGGTCTGTTAATTTTCTCCACAGCTGTAGGGTGCCATTTGGGACTCAACCCCATAAAAAAAAAAGGTAGTGAGTAAAAGACAGAAAGAGGCATATGATAGTATGGTGTTGACTGACAAGAATGTGGGGACAGTGGCGGCTCCTGAAAAAATTCTCAGGGGGGGGCAATTTTTCTGATGATTTAGGTGACCTACACACATTTAAAAAAAGATATGTCCAGCAACAACATGAAGACAGGGGCAGCATATAAG
Source organism: Coregonus clupeaformis (assembly GCF_020615455.1). Classification (NCBI taxonomy): domain Eukaryota; kingdom Metazoa; phylum Chordata; class Actinopteri; order Salmoniformes; family Salmonidae; genus Coregonus; species Coregonus clupeaformis. Next base: position 43,634,135 of record NC_059199.1, read on the forward strand.
TCAATGCCAGAAGCATTTATTGACTGATCTCAAAAGTGTTGGCTTACAAAAGCAAAATAAGTTATCACAGTAAAAATAATCAAGGGTGTTCTTTCACATTCCTCAACACTGCATAAACAATATGCATTTCCATAAACAAATGAAATATCAGCTGAAAATACAGCATCTTGGTATTTGTTCAGATTGCAGGATCAACAAGAGCTTTTACCACATTTTTTGCCTCATGGTTGAATTGGAAATATGTGCACCTGAGCATAATTCACAACAAGCAAGCAGGAGCTTTTGATAGAGGCTACTGAAAACATTGATGCAAGTTATTGTTAATAAGAAATTTTTATAGACTTCCATATTCTGCCCTCTTGTATAGATTTGTGAAAATGAACAGTGATAGACATTTTGCCTGAAAACAGAATTTGAAAATAATTTCTAGAAAAGGTAAACACAGCTATCTGTATGGCTTTGTAAAAATGAACAACCATATTCTGGCCAATTGTATAGATTTGTAAATATGAACAACCATATTCTGGCCAATTGTATAGATTTGTAAAAGTGAACATGAACAGATTATTTTATTTTTTTTACTTTTTTTTAAATGAAAAATAACTATTTTAAACAACATCAACTGTGAACTGATTTGGGCGTGTGTGTGTTAAAGAGACAGACAGGGAGGGACAAAGAGAGAGAGAGGCTACATTACTTGTACTGAAACTGTTCTCTTCTCTCTTTCAATGCAGCAAAGCGGTCAATGACTTTCTCATTGAAATCAGGCATGCTGAGGACTAGTTCCCTCTCCATGGAAAGCATGGCCAGTGCATTCAGACGTTCCTGGCCCATTGAATTTCGCAGGAATGTCTTAACTCGTGTCAAAGTTGAGAAACATCTCTCAGCTTCAGCTGTTGTCATGGGAGTAGTTATGAGGATGTTCAACAGAGTCACAGTCTCAGAGAACGTCTCCTGGAGGTTGTAGCTCATGAGAACCTGGTACAGTGCCAGTGCACCACAGTTTGACTTTCTCGTCATCGGCAAAAAGACCGTTCAGTCTCTCCAAAAGCACACTGGCGATTGAGACTGAGGTTGATTCCGAGATGGGAAGGAACTCAAAAAAGCGCTCCTGCACTTTGTGGTTGCTATCTATGTACCTCAGCACAAGCACCAGCTGTGTCTGTGTAGAAACGTCCGTGGTCTCGTCAGCTTGGATAGCTACGAAGTTCGCCGACTTCACCTCCTCCACAATATGTTCCCTCATGACCGCTAGCATACACTCCAGTAGCTCGTTTTGAATGGTCTTTGATGTGAACTTCTTTCAAAGAGACAATCGAGTTGCACTGAACGCTAGCCATCTTGATAGTAGTACGTGAATTGATTGACGCTGCTACCCGCTCTTTTCTTAGTTACGTTCATGGTTATGTTACGTATGACGAAAGCGCGTAAGTGCAAGCCCTCAGAAACCCATAGAGATTGTATTGAAAGCTCTGATATTTGAAAAAAAAAGATTTTACATGAGAGTCTATGAGATACTTCTGGGGCGATTTTCAACCTGACTGAAATCGCCCCAAAAGGGGCGGGGCCATTTGAAGCACGACTTTAGCCTGATTGGACATTTAGTGGCAGATCAGACGTCTAGATTAGAACACTGATAACTACTGTTGCCGTGATATAATTGATTAGGAAAAAAATCCCTTCCTTTTCCCGTTTGGCAGTGCGTCGCCCATATCGCCCTAATGAACACACCGCCCCTGTGTGGGGATATTATTGAACAGAATGTAGGCTGCTTAACAGTCTATTTTTCTTATTTTTCACATAAACATAGTGTAATGTGGAGCGAGGGATGCACTGTGGCTCGAGCAGTAGGGGGTAAATGGATAAACATCCTCCTCTCGGGAAAATCATAATACCCCGCTAACGATTTTGTGTCAGGGCTGGTTGAGTGTTGGGCTTTGTGTTGTTGTTATTGTCTCTGTGTGACTCCCTGTGATCCTAATCCCCTGCAGGTTGGCTGTAAGGTGTTGCACTTCTTCCACATGTACATGCTGGGCTGTAACTACTTCTGGATGCTGTGTGAGGGGATCTACCTGCACACGCTCATTGTGGTGGCTGTGTTCGCCGAGGAACAGCACCTCCACTGGTACTACCTCCTGGGCTGGGGTGAGTCTCACTACCTGCCTTAACCACAGATCTAGGATCAGATTACTTTAAACCAACAACAACAAAAAACTCCAAATGGTATGCAATAAGGCTTTCTGTATTGGTTATAGCCAGCAATAAAAGGTTAGCAGTCAATTGAAAGATGAAAGGTCACAAAAACAAAAACTAATTTAGGCAAATCAAAAACTACTAAATGTCCTTCAAATCCGATGTCCCAAAAACTGTTAAATTCTTTCCACTAAAAGATAAATTATAAGAAGTGTAGGAGAGTCAATCAACAAAGGAAAAAACAATCTGATTATCTACATACTGACAAGATGCTGGACCGCTCATATGCTGTGTTCATAACCAAGTGAGAAGGTGGTATTTACCAACATTTTCGGCAATTAAATGCAACAAAAATAACATTATTTATAAAAAGCAATCTAATTAATATGTTTTTTTTAACACAAAAATGTGTTTACATGCATGATAGTTGTACTTTTAGTAGCTTGTGGCCATTAGCCAATCAGCGTTTCTGAATGAGTTCAAAGCCTGTGAATGCATCCAACTGGTATGTACGGCTTCACAACTGGTAATTACCACCTTCCCACTTGGTTATGAATGCAGCATAACAATGGGAATAAACGTCCACAAAGGCGGAAGGCAAGCGGGAGGAGGCGGGATCAGGCTGGAACATTCTAGCTCATAAGAAGGCACATACGCATGTGAACAGCAGCGACAACTCCGATATAAAATCGTTTTTCTCAAAGTTGCCAGAATGCCATGTGTGTCCACTTATGTCAGTACATTCGTAACAACCTAAACATTACGAAACTTCTATTTGATCAAATAAGCCTCACATTGTAAATTAGAAATGTCATTATTTGTTGACCAAAGTATTTTCTGCTTCTCGCTGTATTTTCGCCCGGACAGATTTTGGGGTGCATTTAGGCCTCTCACGTCACATCTTTCTCTCTGGATAAACTCACCTTCGTGATGATAGGAAGTCCATATGTGAGAGTAGTCCAGTAATTCCCTTTCTCCAGGCAGATAACCCAAAGGAACAGGTTTCTACCACAGGGGGCCAGTGGCACCTTAATTTGGTTAATTGGTTTCCATGTGTTTGATAAAGTACCATTCCATTCACTTCATTCCAGCTATTATGATAAGCCGTCCTCCCCTCAGCAGCCTCCTGTGGTTCCTACAGCACACACTATTTTAAATGTCATTCATTGTTCCTCAAACAACGGCCATTTCCCTCTCCTCTTTCTACTCACATGACCCCATACTTAAAGTGACAGGTGTCATTTTTAACCATCAAGAGACATTAAATGTAATGATGCAGTCGTTTAGCCAGAATGTTTTTATTCAACGGATAAATCAGAGGTAGGCTATTCACCTTTATGTTGACCTCGCTAGAACTGAACCAATAACTTTGACAGTACACCTTGCCCATCTGTTTTTGGGTCACATAAAAGAACATTGTAAACAGCTCCCACCATCGCTGAACCACACATAGATCAACTTGTGTGTCACACAACAGAACGGGACACAATCTGTGTCGGGACACAGGATCAGAGACAACCCTGAGGTCACTGTTAACCGCAACACTCCCCGTGTGTCGACCCCGCCACACCCTGCATTAGATTGACAGCTTTATTATTATGAGTGACGTGTTATATTATGAGCCCTGGCCATCCGATAAGTGGTACAATATAACTGTGAATGGTCAGCCATTATTAAAGATGCCACGATATAACCTTGGGGCAGTAGCTACAGTATCATACACACAGCCACCCAAAGGGATGGAGGGATGGATGGAGAGAGGGCGGGAGGGAGGGGTGGATAAGAGAGAGGGATGGAGGGATGGATGGAGAGAGGGCGGGAGGGGAGGGGTGGATGGAGAGAGGGATGGAGGGATGGATGGAGAGAGGGCGGGAGGGAGGGTGGATAAGAGAGAGGGATGGAGGGATGGATGGAGAGAGGGCGGGAGGGAGGGGTGGATAAGAGAGAGGGATGGAGGGATGGATGGAGAGAGGGCGGGAGGGAGGGGTGGATGGAGAGAGGGATGGAGGGATGGATGGAGAGAGGGCGGGAGGGAGGGTGGATAAGAGAGAGGGATGGAGGGATGGATGGAGAGAGAGGGCGGGAGGGAGGGGTGGATAGGAGAGAGGGATGGAGGGATGGATGGAGAGAGGGCGGGAGGGAGGGGTGGATAAGAGAGAGGGATGGAGGGATGGATGGAGAGAGGGCGGGAGGGAGGGGGGGATGGAGAGAGGGATGGAGGGATGGATGGAGAGAGGGTGGGAGGGAGGGGTGGATAAGAGAGAGGGATGGAGGGATGGATGGATGGAGAGAGGGCGGGAGGGAGGGGTGGATAAGAGAGAGGGATGGAGGGATGGATGGAGAGAGGGGCGGGAGGGAGGGGTGGATGGAGAGAGGGATGGAGGGATGGATGGATGGAGAGAGGGCGGGAGGAAGGGGGTGGATAAGAGAGAGGGATGGAGGGATGGATGGAGAGAGGGCGGGAGGGAGGGGTGGATAAGAGAGAGGGATGGAGGGATGGATGGATGGAGAGAGGGCGGGAGGGAGGGGTGGATGGAGAGAGGGCGGGAGAGAGGGGTGGATAAGAGAGAGGGATGGAGGGATGGATGGAGAGAGGGCGGGAGGGAGGGAGGGGTGGATGGAGAGAGGGCGGGAGGGAGGGGTGGATAAGAGAGAGGGATGGAGGGATGGAGGACCTTGATAAATGACTTCCAAATGGACCCGCAGTTCGGAATCATCTGTTTCATCTGTTTATGGCCCAGCAAATGAGAACCCCAATAAATACTGGCATGGTTGTGTTGTTTATAGGGAAAGGATTTAACCAGACTCGGTAAGTAGAGGAAATGGCTCCGTGTGGGGTTGTTCTTGCTCAGCTTGTAGCAGACAACATGATGCTATAAGCTTGTTTTGACTTTAGAAAGAGCTTCCATTGGCTATTTGGTTAACTGTCTATTCTGTCAGGTATCTTCACTTTAAATTACATGATCATGCTTAACAGCCTTAAAGGGATAGTTTAAAGGGATATCCACTTACCTTGGCTGTGTTTATGCTAATTTCTATTTTAAGTGAACTTCCCCTTTAACTTCTTCTAAACAGGCTACAGTACAGTAGATATACAATAAGTTACGCTTATAACTGAGGAATTACACACTAATTACTGTAGTAAAAACATTATAACTGTTTACGTTATAATAAACACAACATAATTAATTCATGAATTGATTAATTAACGTTTTGCAGATGTCCTTACAGTGTCTGTCTTCTTGTTTCCAGGGTTTCCCTTAGTGCCTGCATCCATTCACGCTGTAGCGAGGAAGAAGTATTTTGATGACAAGTGAGTAATGGTCCTCTGCAGTAGTATTGTAAATAAGCTGAGCAGCTGTGTGGTCGGCTGCAGTACACAGATCTAAAAAGAGAAGAAGAATACTTTATTGTCTGTTTGTAGAGAGGGACTTGTTTGACGGCGGATGTTTCTCCTTCCTGTAGCTGCTGGATGAGTGTGGAGACCCATCTGCTCTACGTGGTCCACGGTCCCATCATGGCAGCGCTGCTCGTAAGTCACACCCTACTCAATTTAAATTCCTAAAGTGGACACATAGACTAGACGTAACATAGCAAATGTAAATCCGGGACACGCAAATTAGTATGATATGTTACATTTGGTATGGTTACATAAGACAGAAAGTTACTTAATGCGAACATATAGCAACTCAAAGGTTGCACTTACGAATCTCATCACGGACAACTTTAGCAAATTAGCAACTTTGCAACTATAATAGTCAAAAATATAAACGCAACATGCAACAATTTCAAAGATTTTACTGAGTTACAGTTCACATAAGGAAATCAGTCAATTGAAATAAATTCATTAGACCTTAATCTATGGATTTCACATGACTGGACAGGGGTGCAGCCTTGGGTGGGCCTGGGAGGGCATAAGCCCACCCACTTGGAAGCCAGGCCCACCCACTGGGGAGCCAGGCCCAGCCAATCAGAATGAGTTTTTCCCCACAAAAGGGCTTTATTACAGACAGAAATACTCCTCAGCATCACTCCCACCCCCCCTCAGACGATCCCGCATGTGAAGAAGGCGGATGTGGAGGTCCTGGGCCGGCGTGGTTACACGTGGTCTGCGGTTGTGAGGCCAGTTGGACGTACTGACAAATTCTCTAAAACAACGTTGGAGGCAGCTTATGGTAGAGACATGTACATTAAATTCTCTGGCAACAGCTCTGGTGGACATTCCTGCAGTCAGCAAGCCAATTGCATGCTCCCTCAAGACTTGAGACATCTGTGGCATTGTGTTGTGTATCAAAACTGCACATTTTAAAGTGGCCTTTTACTGTTTAATCAGCTTCTTGATATGCCACACCTGTCAGGTGGAGGGATTTTCTTGGCAAAGTATAAATGCTCACTAACAGGGATGTAAACAAATGTGTGCACAACATTTGAGAGAAATAAGCTTTTTGTGCTTATGGAACATTTCTGGGATTTTTTATTTCAGCTCATGAAACTTGGGACCAACACCTAACATGTTGCGTTTATATTTTTGTTCAGTGTACTTACTACTTTTGATCTACTTTGCAACTACTTAGCATGTTAGCTAACACTTCCCCCAAACCTAACCCTAACCTTAACCCTTTAACCTAACTCCTAACCTTAACCCTAACCTTAACCCCTGACCCCTAACCCTAACCCCTAGCCTAGCTAACTTTAGCCACCTAGCTAACATTGGCGTTAGCCATCTAGCCACCTAGCTAACTTTAGCCACAACAACTTGGAATTCGTAACATACAGTACCAGTCAAAACCTTGGACACAACTACTAATTCCAGGGTTTTCCTTTATTTTTAAAATGTTCTACATTGTAGAATAATAGTGAAGACATCAAAACTATGAAATAACACATATGGAATCATGTAGTAACCCAAAAAGTGTTAAACAAATCAAAATATATTCTTCAAATAGCTACCCTTTGCCTTGATGACAGCTTTGCACACTCTTGGCATTCTCTCAACCAGCTTTACCTGGAATGCTTTTCCAACAGTCTTGTAGGAGTTCCCACATATGCTGAGCACTTGTTGGCTGCTTTTCCTTTACTCTGCGGTCCGACTCATCCCAAACCATCTCAATTGGGTTGAGGTCGGGGGATTGTGGAGGCCAGGTCATCTGATGCAGCACTCCATCACTCTCCTTCTTGGTAAAATAGCCCTTACACAGCCTGGAGGTGTGATGGGTCATTGTCCTGTTGAAAAACAAATCATAGTCCCACTAAGCCCAAACCAGATGGGATGGCGTATCGCAGCAGAATGCTGTGGTAGACATGCTGGTTAAGTGTGCCTTGAATTCTAAATAAATCACAGATAGTGTCACCAGCAAAGCACCCCCACACCATAACACCTCCTCCTCCATGCTTTACGGTGGGAACTACACATGCGGAGATCATCCGTTCACCCACACCGCGTCTCACAAAGACACGGCGGTTGTAACCAAAAATCTCTAATTTGGACTCCAGACCAAAGGTCAAATTTCCACCGGTCTAATGTCCATTGCTCGTGTTTCTTGGCCCAAGCAGGTCTCTTCTTCTTATTGGTGTTCTTTAGTAGTGGTTTCTTTGCAGCAATTCGACCATGAAGGGCTGATTCACACAGTCCCCTCTAAACAGTTGATGTTGAGATGTATCTGTTACTTGAACTCTGTGAAGCATTTATTTGGGCTGCAATTTCTGAGGCTGGTAACTCTAATGAACTTATCCTCTGCAGCAGAGGTAACTCTGGGTCTTCCATTCCAGTGGTGGTCCTCATGAGATTGGGTGAATGCACCAATTTGTAAGTCGCTCTGGATAAGAGCGTCTGCTAAATGACGTAAATGTGCCCTTGAGCAAGGCACTTAACCCTAATTGCTCCTGTAAGTCGCTCTGGATAAGAGCGTCTGCTAAATGACTAAAATGTAAATGTAAATCATGACAGCCAGTTTCATCATAGCGCTTGATGGTTTTTGCAACTGCACTTGAAGAAACTTTAAAAGTTCTTGACATTTTCCGGACTGACTGACCTTCATGTCTTAAAGTAATGATGGACTGTCATTTCTCTTTGCTTATTTGAGCTGTTCTTGCCATAATATGGACTTGGTATTTTACCCCCCCTACCTTGTCACAACACAACTGATTGGCTCAAACGCATTAAGAAGGACAGAAATTCCACAAATTAACTTTTAAGAAGGAACACCAGTTAATTTTAATGCATTCCAGGTGATTATCTCATGAAGCTGGTTGAGAGAATGCCAAGAGTGTGCAAAGCTGTCATCAAGGCAAAGGGTGGCTATTTGAAGAATCTCAATATAAAATATATTTTGATTTGTTTAACACTTTTTTGGTTACTACATGATTCCATATGTGTTATTTCATAGTTTTGATGTCTTCACTATTATACTACAATGTAAAAAATAGTAAAAATAAAGAAAAACCCTGGAATTAGTAGGTGTGTCCAAACCTTTGACTGGTAGTGGACATACAGGTTGGAGCAGGGGGCTGCCATACTAGGCGCACGTGGAGCAGTTGTTGTGGGAGGTTAAGTGCCTTGCTAAAGAGCAGAATGGCAGGAAATGGCATCTAGGATTCGATACCAGCAACCCTCCGGTTTGCCTGCTCACTTCCCGCCAGATTTCTCCCGTCAGACTCGGGATTCAAACTGGCAACCCTCCTTGTTGCTGGCTCACCTCTCCAACCGCTAGGCTACCTGCCTCCTGCATATATACATATGGTTCATGGATTTTCTGCTAGATCAAAACTTAATAGGTAGCTGTTATTGGAGCTATAATCCTGTATTGTTATACTGTTGAATGTGCAACACTTCAATCAAAGCAAATGGTTTTTTATGCTGGTGCTAAGACTTCCATTGTTCAGGCAAAATCATTATAATCAGATTAGATTTCAGCTCTTTCAGACACTGCAACCATTTTCAGCCATTTATAAAATCCCTTCTTTCTCTTTTTTCCCAGGTGAATCTGTTCTTCTTGCTGAACATCGTGAGGGTGCTGGTTACCAAGCTGAGGGACACCCACCGGGCAGAGTCTAACATGTACATGAAGGCAGTGAGAGCTACCCTGATCCTGGTCCCTCTCCTGGGCATCCAGTTTGTAATCTTCCCCTGGAGGCCAGAGAACCGCCTGGCAGGGGAGGTTTACGACTACATCATGCATATATTAATGCATTACCAGGTAATGACTACATCATGCATATATTACCAGGTAATGACTACATCATGCATATACAGTATTACCAGGTAATGCTACTGATCGCTATGACTACATCATGCATATATTACCAGGTATGACTAGATCATGCATATATTACCAGGTAATGACTACATTATGCATATATTAACACATTACCAGGTAATGCTACTGATCTCTATGACTACATCATGCATATATTACCAGATATGACTAGATCATGGATATATTACCAGGTAATGACTACATCATGCATATATTAACACATTACCAGGTAATGCTACTGATCTCTATGACTACATCATGCATATATTACCAGATATGACTAGATCATGGATATATTACCAGGTAATGACTACATCATGCATATATTAACACATTACCAGGTAATGCTACTGATTGCTATGACTACATCATGCAACTGAGTGTATGCCAGCAGCACAGTCCTTGCCAAAGCTCTGATCTGACATATGGTAATATTAGCGAGAGTATCTGATGTTTGTTTGTTTGTTTTGCTTTTCCTCCAGGGATTACTAGTGGCAACGATATTTTGCTTTTTCAATGGCGAGGTAAGCATTACTGTGCTAGCACAACTTTTCAACAAAACACAAGGGATATTTTTCTTCCCTTCCCATTCAGTTCAACTCTTGGATAATTTGTTTGTTGAGGTACAGTAGACAGTATACAGTAACAGTTTACGCTTGAACCTCTGAAGAACCCTTACCCTTTGTTAAAGTACAGTTTTAATTGAACCTCTGAAGAACCCTTACCCTTTGTTAAAGTACAGTTTTAATTTAACCTTGAAGAACCCTTACCCTTTGGTAAAGTACAGTTTACGCTTGAACCTCTGAAGAACCCTTACCCTTTGGTAAAGTACAGTTTTAATTGAACCTCTGAAGAACCCTTACCCTTTGGTAAAGTACAGTTTTAATTGAACCTCTGAAGAACCCTTACCCTTTGTTAAAGTACAGTTTTAATTGAACCTCTGAAGAACCCTTACCCTTTGGTAAAGTACAGTTTTAATTTAACCTTGAAGAACCCTTACCCTTGGGTAAAGTACAGTTTTAATTGAACCTCTGAAGAACCCTTACCCTTTGTTAAAGTACAGTTTTAATTGGCCATGTTGAGGGGATGACAAGTCAGATACCAATGAAACAGCTCATCGCTGCCTGGTGGCGTTTCACCTGACACGACTCGTCTGTCCCGTCACGCACACCATTTCACTGAGCGTTTCCAGGTCAACAGGCGGCCATCTTGTGCACCTGATAACACATTGATGAGTGGCCCGTGGTGATAGAGTTATCCCTAATGAGTGGGAGGGAGCGTCTCTGCTGCTGACTCCTGTACAGCAGCAAGGACAACAGCAGTAAGGCCATCTCAGATGAAGAGGAAAGAAGACAGACACTTGAACCTCTCCGGGGCGAATCACCCACCCTGTCTGTCTTTCTGACTGTCGCCCACTCAGCTCAGCCTGCAGCTGTTTGCTGTCAAGATTCACCTGCATGAACTTTACCTTTTGAATTTTGAAAGGACATTGCTGTTTTTTTTTTTTAAGAGACTGTGTAGACTTGTTTTGAAGTCATATTGAAGATGATGTCATCTAGAACGCCAGAGGTTTAAACCCATGCCCACCCACCCAGTCAGTTAATGTCATACATTGAGAGAACGCATTTGATAGGTCAGGGTTTGCGTACTACTTGGCCAGTCAGAGACAAGAATAGGCTGACTGAGCATTTTCTTCGCTTGAGAAACTAGAAAACAAAAGCAATGCGCAGACCAAGAAAAACTGAGACCTAATTTGAATACTCAGCATGAGGTGGTATCTGGCACTGACAAAAACACAGTGAATTAACACAGCGTTCGTTCATTATCAGGCGCAGTGTTAAATCATGTTTTATACATTGGGAATTATTTCTGGGCCGGGAAAACAAGCCAATCGTTAGCTCATGCATGAGCAACCAGACCTCATCAGCGTCACTCCATCGGCTCCCGTAAACAAGTTCGACGTGTTGGAAGAACAGATTCAGTTTCGGGGGGGATAAAAGGCGCATTGACACAAAGTAATTGTTTTTTCGGTTGGGGAATGTTTGTTTGCTTTGCCGCATAATGGTTCGTACTGTCTCTGGGACATTCGTTTTTGGGGCTGAGTTCATTCCCCGATTTGATTCTGTGGCCAAACTGCATAGACCTAGTGTGCATTCCAAATGACACCCTATTCCCTATATTCCCTACGGGCACCCTTTTCCCTAAGGGCCCTGGTAGTGCACTACAGTATATATGGGAATAGGGTGCCATTTGAGACTCAGCCCTAACTACACAGTCTGTTGAATAGCTCTTGTCAAGTTAAGCCAATGGGAAAAAAGTAGTACTTATTTTTATGTTTTCTAGGTTACGTCTGAAATGGCACCCTATTCCCTATATAGTGCACTACTTTGGACCAGAGTACAATTAGTTGATAAAAAAGGAAAGAGAAACCCTGTGCACAGCAGTGTGTCTAGGTCCAGCTGCTGGTTTTGGCAGGAACAACGAGTATTACAAAACAAGAGTAAAAACAGGACACTGAAGAAAGAAATGCGATCGGTCGCCTGTCTTTTTTCATTGTGCGTTTCTTTCTTGTTTTTGAATGCTAGTTGTTGATATGCTCTGCATTAGATAATGGGAGAGTGTAGTGTGTCCTGTCCTCATTTTCCCTCAGTAATTAGTGTGCCGTTGTTCAGGAATTAGACATTCCTTGTTCTGCCTCAGCCCGTTCTTCTGAGTTAACTATTGGCTCTATTCATTCTATATCGCGGAAGTTAAGCGTTACAGCATGATTGACATTTAAAGGCAATGTTCCCTCAATAGCGGAGATTGCATTCACTATAAACGCTGCATATGTCGGCTCAATCGGAAATTACCGTTACATACTTTATGGCACAATCTGTAACTCTTCAGCGATACAGATTATAATAACAATAATTATTGAATAGAGACCTATGTCACACACTGCTTTGATTAACATTTTTAGACTGCACACGTTTCATGCAGTATAACGTTATCAAACAAGATAACGCTCCTTAATCAGATCGGTGCTGTGCTCAAGAAGTTGATAGTCTCATAATGTAAAATGTACAAACTTAGTTGGTGATTTTCAAAAGAGTAACAGCAGATAAACTAGCCTAAATGGACACTTATGTTCACGTGTCTCTTTTGAAAAGTGCCTAACTGTTGCATAAATGCCTCAAGCTACTCTACCTGCACTAAACTCAGTGAGGAAGGAAGGTATTACCCTTCAAGTAATCACAGGAAATGGGAGCCTAGATTGTGATTCAATTCGGTTCTTGCCAAATTCATGTCTACAAACTTCCATTAACATTTATCAAATCAATCCACATTTCCTGAGCTGTCACATTAAATTGAGTTAATGATCAAGCATATTAAATTGAGTTAATGATCATGCATATTGATGAAAGTGTGTGGTTAGGCACTAAAATGTAGCCTAATTCTCATACACTCACATGCACACACACATTATTTTTGTATTTTTTTGTGTGTGATTACTGATAAATTAATTTATACATTTATAATTAGTAGGTTTTGTTATCTGTATTAATACACTTTTTTATTTATTTTTTACTTATATATGAACAGTCGTGGTCAAAAGTTTGGGAATGACACAAGTATTGGTCTTCACAAAGTTCGCTGCTTCAGTGTTATGAGATATTTTTGTCAGATGTTACTATGGTATACTGAAGTATAATTACAAGCGTTCCATAAGTGTCAAAGGCTTTTATTGACAATTACATTCAGTTTATGCAAAGAGTCAAAATTTGCAGTGTTGACCCTTCTTTTTCAAGACCTCTGCAATCCGCCCTGGCATGCTGTCAATTAACTTCTGGGCCACATCCTAACTGATGGCAACCCATTCTTGCATAATCAATGCTTGGAGCTTGTCCGAATTTGTGGGTTTTTGTTTGTCCACCCGCCTCTTGAGGATCGACCACAAATTCTCAATGGGATTAAGGTCTGGGGAGTTATCTGGCCATGGACCCAAAATGTTGATGTTTTGTTCCCCGAGCCACTTAGTTATCACTTTTGCCTTATGGCAAGGTGCTCCATCATGCTGGAAAAGGCATTGGTCATCACCAAACTGTTCTTGGATGGTTGGGAGAAGTTGCTCTTGGAGGATGTGTTGGTACCATTCTTTATTCATGGATGTGTTCTTAGGCAAAATTGTGAGTGAGCCCACTCCCTTGGCTGAGAAGCAACCCCACACATGAATGGTCTCAGGATGCTTTACTGTTGGCATGATACAGGACTGATGGTAGCGCTCACCTTGTCTTCTCCGGACAAGGTGTTTTCCGGATGCCCCAAACAATTGGAAAGGGGATTCATCAGAGAAAATGACTTTACCCCAGTCCTCAGCAGTCCAATCCCTGTACCTTTTGCAGAATATCAGTCTGTCCCTGATGTTTTTCCTGAAGAGAAGTGGCTTCTTTGCTGCCCTTCTTGACACCAGGCCATCCTCCAAAACTCTTTGCCTCACTGTGCGTGCAGATGCACTCACACCTGCCTGCTGCCATTCCTGAGCAAGCTCTGTACTGGTGGTGCCCTGATCCCGCAGCTGAATCAACTTTAGGAGACGGTCCTGGCGCTTGCTGGACTTTCTTGGGCGCCCTGACGCCTTCTTCACAACAATTGAACCTCTCTCCTTGAAGTTCTTGATGATCCAAAAAATGGTTGATTTAGGTGCAATCTTACTAGCAGCAATATCCTTGCCTGTGAAGCCCTTTTTGTGCAAAGCAATGATGACGGCACATGTTTCCTTGCAGGTAACCATGGTTAACAGAGGAATAACAATGATTTCAAGCACCACCCTCCTTTTAAAGCTTCCAGTCTGTTATTCTAACTCAATCAGCATGACAGAGTGATCTCCAGCCTTGTCCTTGTCAACACTCTCACCTGTGTTAACGAGAGAATCACTGACATGATCGCAGCTGGTCCTTTTGTGGCAGGGCTGAAATGCAGTGGAAAAGTTTTTTGGGGATTAAGTTCATTTTCATTGCAAAGAGGGACTTTGCAATTAATTGCAATTCATCTGATCACTCTTCATGACATTCTGGAGTATATGCAAATTGCCATCATCAAAACTGAGGCAGCAGACTTTGTGAAAATTAGTATTTGTGTCATTCTCAAAACTTTTGACCACGACTCTACAGTTATTAAAACTAGTTTTTCAACCACTCCACAAATGTCTTGTTAACAAACTATAGTTTTGGCAAGTCGGTTAGGACATCTACTTTGTGCATGACACAAGTAATTTTTCCAACGATTGTTTACAGACAGATTAGTTCACATCAGAAGTTTACATACACTAACTGTGCCTTTAAACCACTTGGAAAATTCCAGAAAATTATGTCATGGCTTTAGAAGCTTCTGATAGGTTAATTGACATAATTTGAGTCAATTGGAGGTGTACCTGTGGATGTATTTCAAGGCCTACCTTCAAACTCAGTGCCTCTTTGCTTGACATCATGGGAAAATCAAAAGAAATCAGACAAGACCTCAGAAAAAAAATTGTAGACCTCCACATGTCTGGTTCATCCTTGGAAGCAATTTCCAAACGCCTGAAGGTACCACGTTCATCTGTACAAACAATAGTACGCATGTATAAACACCATGGGACCACGCAGCCGTCATACCGCTCAGGAAGGAGACGC
The DNA here is from genome assembly GCF_020615455.1 of Coregonus clupeaformis. Classification (NCBI taxonomy): domain Eukaryota; kingdom Metazoa; phylum Chordata; class Actinopteri; order Salmoniformes; family Salmonidae; genus Coregonus; species Coregonus clupeaformis. The sequence goes on from NC_059199.1 coordinate 43,649,238, forward strand.
ATTCTGTCTCCTAGAGATGAACGTACTTTGGTGCGAAAAGTGCAAATCAATCCCAGAAGATGCTGAAGGAAACAGGTACAAAAATATCTATATCCACAGTAAAACGAGTCCTATATCGACATAACCTGAAAGGCCGCTCAGCTACGGTTTGCAACTGCACATGGGGACAAAGATCGTACTTTTTGGAGAAATGTCCTCTGGTCTGATGAAACAAAAATAGAACTGTTTGGCAATAATGACCATCGTTATGTTTGAAGGAAAAGGGGGGCGGCTTGCAAGCCGAAGAACACCATCCCAACCGTGAAGCACGGGGGTGGCAGCATCATGCTGTGGGGGTGCTTTGCTGCAGGAGGGACTGGTGCACTTCACAAAATAGATGGCATCATGAGGAAGGAAAATTATGTGGATATATTGAAGCAACATCTCAAGACATCAGTCAGGAAGTTAAAGCTTGGTTGCAAATGGGTCTTCCAAATAGACAATGACCCCAAGCAGACTTCCAAAGTTGTGGCAAAATGGCTTAAGGACAACAAAGTCAAGGTATTGGAGTGGCCATCACAAAGCCCTGACCACAATCCTATAGAAAATGTGTGGGCAGAACTGAAAAAGCGTGTGCGAGCAAGGAGGCCTACAAACCTGACTCAGTTATACCAGCTCTGTCAGGAGGATTGGGCCAAAATTCACCCAACTTATTGTGGGAAGCTTGTGGAAGGCTACCTGAAACGTTTGACCCAAGTTAAACAATTTAAAGGCAATGCTACCAAATATTAATTGAGTGTATGTAAACTTCTGACCCACTGGGAATGTGATGAAATAAATCAAATCATTCTCTCTACTATTAAATAAAGTGGTGATCCTAACTGACCTAAGACAGGGAATTTTTACTCGGATTAAATGTCAGGAATTGTGAAAAACGGAGTTTAAATGTATTTGGCTAAGGTGTATGTAAACTTCAGACTTCAACTGTAGATTTGTGGTGTGGTTTTCGTATAAGCCCTTGGGCTTCCAACCACAACTGCACGCCCATTTTTTATTTGATTTGTTTATATCTGTATTGTTGTCTATCACTTGTTTTCTTAGGTGCAAAAAAATATATATAAAAAAAAGAGTTTGTGTGATGAGCGTGAGGTACAAACAGGCTATGTGTATTTGTTCTTTGCACCTGTCTCTGCCTAACAAGTCTATTACTCTCTGGATGTCTGTAGAACCCTGATGAAGGCAACAGCTGAAATGCATTGATTTAATAATAAAGAAGCTTTTATGGAATGTACTTCCATTGTCCTCCAAGAGTGGCTAAAGATGGTTGTACCCCCTCTCTCTCTGTGAGTGTGAGTGTGTATGGGTGTTTATGCATTTTGCATGTGTACTCACCCATTAGAGAAAACAGTTGATAATCTGAATGTGCCTTTTTCTCAGGTGCAGGCGGCTCTGAAGAGACAGTGGATTCAGTACAAGGCCCAGTGGGGTCAGAGACGGCGGGACCACTGCTCCATGCGCTCTACCTCCTACACCGCCACTTCCATCACTGAGGTGCCCGCCTTCATGTACCACCACGACTGCAACAGCGAACACTTAAACGGCAGACACACCTCTGAGGACTCTGAGCTGGTGGCTCTTAAGACAGGGGAGACGTACGCCTGACAAGCGGGAGGCAGTCTGAGTGTCGGAGGAGAGAAGAGTTAGTAGAGGAACCAAGATGGAGATGTTTCTCTACTATCCCGCCGCAGTTCCACATTTCAGAGACAGAATGGGTGGGTTCAGCCCCAGACTGTGAAGGACAAGACAGTGTGTGTCTGGACAGTGATACAGTGATATCTCTCCCATGAGTTGGCCAATGATGGCTGATGCTTCATTTACATGACTTTGCTGCTGCTATGGCTGCTTATTAAAGACACTAAGATATACAGTACAAGAAACGGGAGCCGCGTTTGAAATGTGGCACGTCCTAAAGCTGCTATCTGTGGGACTCTTCCCACACATTATGGGAATGTTGAGGATGATGGTGATGATTATAATGATGTTGATGATTATAATGATGATGAATAGGAGGAGGATTATAATGATTATAATAATGATGATGATAATGATGATGATGATGTTGATGGTGAAGGTGATGATGATGATGATGATGATGAAACTGTATTGTTGCTTTGCCTATACCAAAGGGTGTGTGGGGTGGGCTGCCAGTACGAGAGGCATGCTCTGTGTGAACTGAATCCAACACTGAAGAGATCCCCTGAAGGTCACATACTGACGGACAGCACAGTGCATGTGTATGTGTGTGTGTCCGTGGCGACACAAGAGGTCAAAGGTTTAAAAGGCTCCCTGTGCCTAAGCTCTGGAATCCTGTACATAATGGTTCACCAGTTTCACTTTAAAAGTGTCAAAGTGTGTTTTAGAGGATTTTATTTTTCGGACGAAATGTTTTTGTTCTTGCCAACGACTTGTTCTTTAAATACCTGCCATCTGTCCCGTGAAGCTAGCGAGCTCCTCCAGCCTGCTTTACTGTTAGTACAGCTGCTGACTGTGCTTGTGTTGTTTCAGTCACAAGGACTGGATTTAAAGAGTGCAGAAGATACAGAATGGCTTGAAATGGGCTCAAAAGAGAAAGAGTAAAAAGGGTTGATTAACTTAGTATAAAAATAAAGACAGACTGAAGGTAACGTGTTTAAGAGCCACGTGTTTAGCAGACACATGTTTGAGTACCACCTGGCTCTTGAGACTATTTTCAGTGAAATAGTCTGTATATCGTTTGCCGTGTCCATTTGCCAAAAGGTCTAATGTGAAGCTTGTATGATTCCACAATAATCATAATTTTTTGTTTTGTGCTTAAATTAAATCCATTCCAATATGTTCAAATTATTTTCTATATGTCATATCAGTTATAAATAGAGATGACAGGGAATGAGGAGGGAGAAGCACAAGCATTTCGCTACACTCGCAATAACATCTGCTAACCATGTGTATGTGACCAATACATTTGATTTGATTTGTGAAGAGGAGAGGAGAAAACATGGTTACCTGCATAGTATTCATACATCAATAATAATAATATAAACAATAACAATATACACTTTTTAAAAGAAAAGTCTTGACAATCTAGGCCTAGGAAGATGTTTCAAGGTAGAACCCTCATTTCCCCAGGCAATTATCTAAATCGAAAACATAATTACATTGAAGTAGCATCCTTCTATTGTACAGAATCTGTCAAATGTGAAGAAAATCGTTCTATTTGAGGGCTATTTCAAAGATTCTGTTGACATTTATCTTGTGGTGAATACATGCATCTAATATATCATGCTCTTAGATCCTAAATGAAAGTCTTTGAGGCATTTCAGTCAGGGGTCAATTCAATCCGTAGCGCAGAATATCTGAATTGAGCGTAGTGAGGAATGCCTTGCTCTTAGCCAATCTGCTAGCACAGGCTAATTTCTAGGAGTGTGATTTTGGTTTTATGTCACAAAGGCTGTCCTAAGGAGTCAGGAATAGAAACAGTGAGGTTATAGCTCTTATTTACCTTCTGTTTCTCAGAAATCCTAATCTCCACCTAATCTCAAATGTATTCCTTTGTAGGTTGCGCAACCATAACAGATTCCTAAATTAGACACATGGAAAACCAATCTAAATCATTGAAATTGAACGTAATCGCTTAGCACACTGCTTTGTATTGAGTTAAGATGTGTGTGAGTGTTTATCAGTGTGTAAAATAGAGATAGTGATCCATGAGCCTTGAGGCCTTCTGATGTTTAGATTATTCCCATCTTCACATTAATGGTGTTTAAAGATAGCCATCTGCTAGGATTTAACTCCAGGGGACATTCAGAAACAAAGAACAGCTCTGGAGCAGCCCTGATCTGGATATAGTGTACACTCTTAGAAAAAAAAAAGAGTTCCAAAGGGTTCTACTGCTGTCCCCATATAACCCTTTTTGGTTCCAGGTAGAACCATTTTGGGTTCCACGTAGAACCCTCTGTGGAAAGGGTTCTACCTGGAACCAAAAAGGTTTTCTCAACAGGTTCTCTTACGGGGACAGCCAAAGAACCCTTTTAGGTTCTAGATAGCACATTTATTTCTATGAGTGTAGCACTATGCTAGATAGATACCAATACTTTAGCAGAACACCGAGGACAGCCTAGGGGACTCGAAATAAGTTTTTTACTCATATTTAATCCTAAATTGTGCATACAATGAAATCCACAGCAACAATGTGATTTATAAATCTAGAACAATTTATAAATGAGGCCTCAGGTGCCCTGACCCATAGCAGACTAGTCTGGACTTGAATGCCAAAGACACATCTTCCTTTGGGGACAATCAAGTTTATCTTATCTTATCTTAGACCCTGTCACACTAATTGAGCCAATCTAATGTATATTACAGCTTAAATTCCTATTAGGCCAGGATCAAATAAATATTTACACTTGCACCAACGTATACTGAATCCAATATCTTTGTGGTTGTGGGGCCATCATGGAAGATTTGAGACGGAGACAATCAGTTTGAAATGGAAGAAGGCCATTAGATGAGGTCTCTATAGGCTGTATTCAATCTGGAAGTTCAGCGTTACAGCGTGATTGAAATGTAAAGGCAATGTTTCCGCGTTAGCGGAGACTGCATTCACGGTCATATGAGCTAATTCTGTCTGTTTGATACCGAAGAAGGTGTTAACCACTGTGAAGCCTTATAGATGATTTAAAAAGTGTTTGATCCATCCATATTTTGAGGTTTATTTGTTCTGGATATGAACACAATGTTACGTATTTTTTTCCATTTGGAGGAAGATTAATATTTCTGTATATTTAGTATGTTCATGGCTATGTTGTCCAGTGCCCCTGTAAATATGACAGCAGAGTTTGTGTAATAGATGTTCACACTGTGAAATGTTTTGACCGCTGTTTTTGGTTCTTTTGTTTCGCTTGTGTTTGGCTCTCGACCTCCCTCTAAGCTCTTTGTGTGGCGTTACTTCAAAGAAGATAAAAACACTTCTTTTTTTTTTGCACAAATTGACCAGCTTTTTGTTTGAAAGCTATTACAATCAGAAATATATTGGAAAAGATTCTCTGTTATTTATTTACTTCCTGCACGATAATAGGTTACCTCTAGTGTGTGTGTGTGTGTGTGTGTGTGAAAGGGAGCAGAAAAATATGGTTTTAAAAGTTCAAAAATACCTCATCACAGATGTACATCTCAACAGACAACAAACAATCCTCACTGTATTATTTGTCTATAAAAATGTCCCCCCTAAATTATTTAGGCGTACTTTGATATCTAGTGTCCTTTATGGAAAAATACACATTTCAAGGTTCAGAAGATTTGGTGGTAAGTATGTGAGGGAAACGATGTATAGTGAGTTTGACTTCATTTATATTCCTGCTCTCTCATTCATCAAACCATCATACAGTAATGCTTTTGACACCCACTATACAACATGAAGGATGTGTCTCAAATGGCACTCTATTCCCTACATAGTGCACTACTTTTGACGAGGGTCAATAGGGCTCTGGTCAAAAGTAGTGCACTATGTAGGGAATAGGGTGCCATTTGAGACGCAAACAAAGTGTGGGCACATCAGAGCTCAGTTGTCCTCTGAAAAGGAGCGTTCTTCTCATCATTAGACTCTGGTAAAGGTTGTTATCATCCTAATAAGGAAAGCTTTTGCTTTTCTAAGAGCCCCCACAACTATAGGGTATCTATAACATGAAGTACAATTTCAAGGTCTGTTGGTTCCTAAGCACAGCTAAAAAGGAAAAAGCATTCCGCCCCCATATTCATAGCATTGTATGTTTGTAAACTCATAATAAGTCAGTCACAATGAAGTTGGATTTGTAAAGCCATTCCAATAATATTATTCAAATTGCTGTTTTACAATACCGTATACAGGCAAACCCCAACCCATAAAAGGGAATCATTAAATGATAGTGTTCAACTTGAAACTGGAGAGGAAAATTGAGCTGTATGCAGAGAGACTCCTGTTCAAGATGGAGGACGTTCATATTCATTTTGCTCAATATTTATTAATACACAATAGGGGGAAATCCTCAAACTTTAATGTTGCAGGAATATACGGTATAACCTACAGTTGAAGTCGGAAGTTTACATACACAAGTCTGGTTCATCCTTGGAAACAATTTCCAAACACCTGAAGGTACCACGTTCATCTTTACAAACAATAGTATGCAAGTATAAACACCATGGGACCACGTAGCCGTCATACCGCTCAGGAAGGAGACGCGTTCTGTCTCCTAGAGATGAACGTACTTTGGTGCGAAAAGTGCAAAGGGTGTTGCTTGCAAGCTGAAGAACACCATCCCAACCGTGAAGCACGGGGGTGGCAGCATCATGCTGTGGGGGTGCTTTGCTGCAGGTGGGACTGGTGCACTTCACAAAATAGATGGCATCATGAGGAAGGAAAATTATGTGGATATATTGAAGCAACATCTCAAGACATCAGTCAGGAAGTTAAAGCTTGGTCGCAAATGGGTCATCCAAATGGACAATGACCCCAAGCATACTTCCAAAGTTGTGGCAAAATGGCTTAAGGACAACAAAGTCAAGGTATTGGAGTGGCCATCACAAAGCCCTGACCTCAATCCTATAGAAGATTTGTGGGCAGAACTGAAAAAGCGTGTACGAGCAAGGAGGCCTACAAACCTGACTCAGTTACACCAGCTCTATCAGGAGGAATGGGCCAAAATTCACCCAACTTATTGTGGGATGCTTTTTGAAGGCTACCTGAAACGTTTGACCCAAGTTAACCAATTTAAAGGTAATGCTACCAAATACTAATTGAGTGTATGTAAACTTCTGACCCACTGGGAATGTGATGAACGAAATAAAACCTGAAATAAATCACTCTCTACTATTATTCTGACATTTCACATTCATAAAATAAAGTGGTGATCCTAACTGACCTAAAACAGGGAATTTCTACTAGGATTAAATGTCAGGAATTGTGAAAAACTGAGTTTAAATGTATTTGGCTAAGGTGTATGTAAACTTCCGACTTCAATTGTATTTATTTAAACACATTTGTTCATTCATAAGGATTGGCTTGATGCATACTTTACACTGCAGATCTCATTGAAGGATTGGAGACTAGTCTATTGGAATTCAGAGAGTTCTCCTCCCTTTCTAACATGGAATAAACAGGTGGTGAATTCACCATGTCTGTGAAGTTTCATGAATATCCTGAATCACCTTCTCTTAGCATTCAAACTAAGTAACGGTAGACCTATCTCAGAGACCAGACATAGACATACATAGATAGACCCAGGGTGCAGAAAGGGACTCAAAATTGCTTGTTGTTGTTGTTTGAGAGCCTTTTATTCTCTTCCTGTTGGTTGGGCATGTCTGTGTCCCCTAGTCTCCCACGCTGAGACGCCAGACCCAACCACATCTCCTCTCATTCCCTCCCTGGCCCTGTAAACTTCAGTCCTGACCCCTCTCTCTCCCATCCTCCTCCCTCCCTCCCTCCCTCCCTCCCTCCTTCCTTCCTTCCTTCCTTCCTTCCTTCCTTCCTTCCTTCCTTCCTTCCTTCCTTCCTTCCTTCCCAAGGCAGTAATATTTTCACCTGTTATGCAATCCAGCTCAGTGATCCTAGCGGTAGGGGTCTGTACAAACGTCTTATTTTTGGTATACAGCGTTTCACGTGACCACAAAACATTGTTTAATTGGGATTGTCTCATGACTGGACCTGCATCAGCCTATTCCAGCGCTAAGCTTATGGTCCTCATTGAGCATTGACCCCAACAGGAGCAGCTAATGGTCAGATAAAGCTGTACGTTACCAGGGATAAGGTGACCACAGGGGAGTAATCATGTACAATGTACTTTCTATACCCTTTGGAATTTTACCTCACACCAATGTTTACAGAATGTCTCCTGTCAATGGTTAAAGCTTTACATGCTTCATTCATTGCTGCCTCTCAAAACTCAATGTCATAGTGTCCCATCTGCTGTGAATGCACTGCACCAGATTACCTTTGGCATTAGATTTTTCATATTGGAGAAGATCTGTACTATCAATCATGGGTCTAATAATGGAAGTCCTTCACAAGTGATTATGTAACAGCCTACAATTAGTTTGTGTGAGAGTGCAACTATTTATTTTCTTCAGTATTGTTTATAGAGCAGTTTTATTTTGGGCTTCCTCCATGTGCTGGCGTTGTTGGCCCCCTACTGGGATAACGGATCTCCTACCAAACACACACACACACACACACCATCATACACATTGATCAGCAGATCTGTCAGCCTTTAGGTCCAATCCATCAGGAGGGTCCAGTACAGTGTGTGTGTGTGTTTGTGTGTGCGTGTGTGTGTGTGTTTCTGTGTGCGTGTGTGTGTGTTTCTGTGTGCGTGTGTGTGTTTGTGTGTGCGTGTGTGTGTGTGTTTGTGTGCATGATGCTTTTCTAACCGCAAATCACGCATTCTGATCTTCACCCTCAAAGACAGGGTCTGCGTCCCAAATAGCACCCTATTCCCTATATACACTATCGGTCAAAAGTTTTAGAACACCTACTAATTCAAGGGTTTTTCTTTATTTGTACTATTTTCTACGCTGTAGAATAATAGTGAAGACATCACAACTATGCTATAACACATATGGAATCTTGTAGTAACCAAAAAAGTGTTAAACAAATCAAAATATATTTGAGATTTGAGATTCTACAAATAGCCACCCTTTGCCTTGATGACAGCTTTGCACACTCTTGGCATTCTCTCAACCAGCTTCATGAGGTAGTCACCTAGAACGCATTTCAATTAACAGGTGTGCCTTCTTAAAATGTAACTTGTGGAATTTCTTTCCTTCTTAATGCGTTTGAGCCAATCAGTTGTGTTGTGACAAGGTAGGGGGGGTATACAGAAGATAGCCCTATTTGGTAAAAGACCAAGTCCATATTATGGCAAGAACAGCTCAAATAAGCAAAGATAAACGACAGTCCATCATTACTTTAAGACATGAAGGTCAGTCAGTCCGGGAAATGTCAAGAGCTTTGAAAGTTTCTTCAAGTGCAGTCGCAAAAACCATCAAGCGCTCTCATGAAACTGGCTCTCATGAGGACCGCCACAGGAATGGAAGACCCAGAGTTACCTCTGCTGCAGAGGATAAGTTCATTAGAGTTATCAGCCTCATAAATGGCAGCCCAAATAAATGTTTCACAGAGTTCAAGTAACAGACACATCTCAACATCAACTGTTCAGAGGAGACTGTGTGAATCAGGACTTCATGGTCGAATTGCTGCAAAGAAACCACTACTAAAGGACACCAATAAGAGGAAGAGACTTGCTTGGGCCAAGAAACACGAGCAATGGACATTAGACTGGTGAACATTTTTCCTTTGGTCTGGAGTCCAAATTTGAGATTTTTGGTTCCAACCGCCATGTCTTTGTGAGACGCGGTGTGGGTGAAGGATGATCTCCGCATGTGTATTTCCCACCGTAAAGCATGAAGGAGGAGGAGGTGTTATGGTGTGGGGGTGCTTTTCTGGTGACACTGTCTGTGATTTATTTAGAATTCAAGGCACACTTACCCAGCATGGCTACCACAGCATTCTGCAGCGATACGCCATCCCATCTGGTTTGGGCTTAGTGGGACTATGATTTTTTTTCAACAGGACAATGACCCAACACACCTCCAGGCTGTGTAAGGGCTATTTTACCAAGAAGGAGAGTGATTGAGTGCTGCATCAGATGACCTGGCCTCCACAATCCACAATCCCCCGACCTCAACCAAATTGAGATGGTTTGGGATGAGTCGGACCGCAGAGTGAAAGAAAAGGAGCCAACAAGTGCTCAGAATATGTGGGAACTCCTTCAAGACTATTGGAAAAGCATTCCAGGTGAAGCTGGTTGAGAGAATGCCAAGAGTGTGCAAAGCTGTCATCAAGGCAAAGGGTGGCTATTTGAATATAAATATAAATATACAATTTTTTGATTTGTTTAACACTTTTTTTGTTACGACATGATTCCATTTGTGTTGTTTCATAGTTTTGATGTCTTCACTATTATTATACAATGTAGAAAATAGTAAAAATAAAGAAAACCCTTGAATGAGTAGGTGTTCTAAAACTTTTGACCGGTAGTGTACACTCTTAGAAAACGGGTTCTAAAAGGGTTCTTCGGCTGTCCCCATAAGAGTACCCTTTTTGGTTCCAGGTAGAACCCTTTTGGGTTCCAGGTAGAACCCTTTTGGGTTCCATGTAGAACCCTCTGTGGAAAGGGTTCTAAATAAAAACCCAAAAGGTTCTACCTGGAACCAAAAAGGGTTCTTCAAAGGATTCTCCTAAGGGGACAGTCAAATAACCCTTTTAGGTTCTAGATAGCACCTGTTTTCCCAAGAGTGTAGTGCACTACTTTTGACTAGGGCCCATAGGGCTTTGGTCAAAAGTAGTGCACTATGTAGGGAATGGGGGGCCATTTGAGATGCAGACAGAAAGCGATATGACGTAGGGATGATATGACAGTAGGGCAACCTCCTGCTTAGCTTACAGATGTCAACAACAACAACCATTTGACATTACAGCCTCTCCTTACTGTGTTAACATTATGTTGCAATAGATAGACTTCTTTAATCTATTGTGTAATTTTACACAATGACAATAGAAGATGCACAGAGGTCATAAAAACCCTTTGCCATCGACGAAGGTGGAACACAGCCCTCTGTTACATCAGAGCTTTGGCTTGCTTGTGATCCCATCCCTTTGTTTTGAAGTGCTTGCTGAATTATTCAGGAAACACAATACAATAACACAGTTATTGGATTTTAAATGGCACTTGGTGGTGTGTGTCACGCTGTCAAATTAGCATCCCTCAGATGTCTTCTGATACCCTGAACTCCCTCCTTACGGATTATAATACAATGCACACAGCATAATCATCAACAATGACCTAAGTAGCATAAATACTTTGATATGTAAGCAAGTTACTACAATACACATGGTGTAATGATCATCACTGAGTATTCTGATTTAAATCCTTTCATATTAAGTGTAAGTGGTTCAACAATGCCCACTAGAGCACCCCTTAATCCTTTTATGTAACATTTACTTTCAATTTATATTAGTATCTTTTTTTAGGAGATTAATTTGTAAAGCAGGGAATGAGACAAAAGACCAACAAACATCAGAGACTGGGCTGAAAGCTTCCATTCATAACCATTCTACTGCTGCCATTCATAACCATTCTACTGCTGCCATTTATAACAACCTACTGCTGCCATTCATAACCATTCTACTGCTGCCATTCATAACCATTCTACTGCTGCCATTCATAACTATTCTACTGCTGCCATTCATAACCATTCTACTGCTGCCATTCATAACCATTCTACTGCTGCCATTTATAACAACCTACTGCTGCCATTCATAACCATTCTACTGCTGCCATTCATAACCATTCTACTGCTGCCATTCATAACCATGCTACTGCTGCCATTCATAACCATTCTACTGCTGCCATTTATAACAACCTACTGCTGCCATTCATAACCATTCTACTGCTGCCATTCATAACCATTCTACTGCTGCCATTCATAACCATTCTACTGCTGCCATTCATAACCATTCTACTGCTGCCATTTATAACCCACCTACTGCTGCCATTCATAACCATTCTACTGCTGCCATTCATAACCATTCTACTGCTGCCATTCATAACCATTCTACTGCTGCCATTTATAACCCACCTACTGCTGCCATTCATAACCATTCTACTGCTGCCATTCATAACCATTCTACTGCTGCCATTCATAACCAACCTACTGCTGCCATTCATAACCATTCTACTGCTGCCATTCATAACCATTCTACTGCTGCCATTCATAACCATTCTATTGCTGCCATTCATAACCATTCTACTGCTGCCATTCATAACCATTCTACTGCTGCCATTTATAACCAACCTACTGCTGCCATTTATAACCCACCTACTGCTGCCATTCATAACCATTCTACTGCTGCCATTCATAACCAACCTACTGCTGCCATTCATAACCATTCTACTGCTGCCATTCATAACCATTCTACTGCTGCCATTCATAACCAATTCTACTGCTGCCATTCATAACCAATCTACTGCTGCCATTCATAACCAACCTACTGCTGCCATTCATAACCAACCTACTGCTGCCATTCATAACCAACCTACTGCTGCCATTCATAACCATTCTACTGCTGCCATTCATAACCAAACTACTGCTGCCATTCATAACCATTCTACTGCTGCCATTCATAACCATTCTACTGCTGCCATTCATAACCATTCTACTGCTGCCATTCATAACTAACCTACTGCTGCCATTCATTGCCATTCTACTGCTGCCATTCATAACCAACCTACTGCTGCCATTCATAACATTATACTGCTGCCATTCATAACCAATCTACTGCTGCCATTCATAACCATTCTACTGCTGCCATTCATAACCAAACTACTGCTGCCATTCATAACCATTCGACTGCTGCCTTTCATAACCAACCTACTGCTGCCATTCATAACCAACCTACTGCTGCCATTCATAACCAACCTACTGCTGCCATTCATAACCCACCTACTGCTGCCATTCATAACCATTCTACTGCTGCCATTCATAACCCACCTACTGCTGCCATTGATAACCATTTTACTGCTGCCATTCATAACCCACCTACTGCTGCCATTCATAACCAAGCTACTGCTGCCATTCATAACCATTCTACTGCTGCCATTCATAACCATTCTACTGCTGCCATTCATAACCAACCTACTGCTGCCATTCATAATCAACCTACTGCTGCCATTCATTACCATTCTACTGCTGCCATTCATAACTAATCTACTGCTGCCATTCATAACCATTCTACTGCTGCCATTCATAACCAACCTACTGCTTTAAAACTGCACGAGTGGTACAATGTAATGGGATTCGTTATTACTTAAGATAAGTTTCTTATTCTCCTGCCGCAACGTTTGCATCCCAAATGACCCCCCCCATTCATAACCAACCTACTGCTGCCATTCATAACCAACCTACTGCTGCCATTCATAACCATTCTACTGCTGCCATTCATAACCATTGTACTGCTGCCATTCATAACCAACCTACTGCTGCCATTCATAACCATTCTACTGCTGCCATTCATAATCAACATACTGCTGCCATTCATTACCATTCTACTGCTGCCATTCATAACTAATCTACTGCTGCCATTCATAACCATTCTACTGCTGCCATTCATAACCAATCTACTGCTTTAAAACTGCACGAGTGGTACAATGTAATGGGATTCGTTATTACTTAAGATACGTTTCTTATTCTCCTGCCGCAACGTTTGCATCCCAAATGACCCCCCCACCCCCCCACCCCCACATTTAGAGATGCTGAATGTTTCAGGACTACGATGATATACTATTTAGAGATGCTGAATGTTCTAGCACAACGATGATACACTATTTAGAGATTATGAATGTTCCAGTACAACGATGATATACTGTTTGGAGATTATGAATGTTCCAGTACCACGATGCAAATAGTCCGGGTAGCCATTTGACTAGCTGTTCAGGAGTCTTATGGCTTGGGGGATGAAGCTGTTAAGAAGCCTTTTGGACCTAGACTTGGCACTCCGGTACCGCTTGCTGTGCGGTAGCAGAGAGAACAGTCTATGACTAGGGTGGCTGGATTCTTTGAACATTTTTAGGGCCTTCCTCTGACACCGCCTTGTATACAGGTCCTGGATGGCAGGAACCTTGGCCCTAGTGATGTACTGGGCCATACGCACTACCCTCTGTAGTGCTTTGCGGTCGTAGGCCGAGCAGTTGCCATACCAGGCAGTGATGCAACCAGTCAGGATGCTCTCGATGGTGCAGCTGTATAACTTTTTGAGGATCTGAGGACCTCCTGAGGGGGAATAGGCTTTGTAGTGCCCTCTTCACCACTGTCTTGGTGTGTTTGGACCATGATAGTTTGTTGGTGATGTGGACACCAAGGAACTTGGATTGTTATTTATGTTTCACATGATAACTCTCTCCCCTTAGCTCCCTAATGGTACTTGTGCATTATGTCATTACCAGATTTTCAAGGAAAATAATTAATTTTCAGAGGGTGCTCAAAGGATGGTCTGTTCTGGAGAGTAGCTTCTCAGAACAAATCATTTATTGTCCTTTTGTGTATGTGTGTGTATGTGTATGTGTGTGCTTGTTTGTGTATGTGCATGTGCTTGTGAGTGTCTGTGCATCTGGGCCTGTGTGTGCATGTGTGTGTGTGTGTGTGTGTGTGGGTTATGAAGGACCAGTCATATCTCTTACCAGCCCACAGCGTCCCGTGTAAAACCACCAATCTGCCAGAGATGAGCTGATTAGACTCGTTAATGTTAATTGGTTATGACAGGGACAATTGTATCCCTGTGTTTTTGTGTAGAGGAAATCATTTTAACAGTGTCACTAATTGCAGCTTTACTAGAAGAAGCCACTTCCACTGGGAGAGGGAACGTAACTTTACAAATAATTACACTGTCCTAACACTTAGTTAAACAAGCTCTGATTACTACATGCTACTAAAGATGATGTTATATATTGTTTTAACAAATTAGTTAATTCATTTATAGTCTGTGGAACATTCTTCTGTTATAAAGGGGATACAAAGCTAAAATACAAAGCTGAGGTACACACACACACATACACACACACACGCACATGGATCAACAGGCAACAGGAGATGGGTAAAGAATTGACTGTACCCTCATGGCTGAGATTCATAAAGCCAATTGTTTTGCCATTTATTTAGAGTATCATACCATTATTAAACAAGGACACACATTGGACATCTCAATCAGACAGAGGGGTGGGTTTTATTTAACTCAACGTTGGCTGTATTTCATCTGAGTCTTGGATTGACAAGACCCAAATGGCACCCTATTCCCTACATAGTACACTACTAGTGCACAATAAAGGGAATAGGGTGCCATTTGGGATGCAGACTATGATGAAATAGTCTGATGGGAATGTAGAGCCTTGTAAAGCAGTGGTTAGATTCTTGAAGGGCACGGATTGAAATTATTTAAATCCAAGTTCCACATCCCTCAACCTCCACGGTGCTAACACAGTTTTACGAGGTGTCCCAGTCACAGTGGGAGCAGCGATAACTTGTTTCCATTTGCTATTCCACGGGTATAAATTCTCCGTCTGCTGGCGCTAATGAAAACCAGGTTGAAAGGTGTCTGGATGCTAGTCGGCAACTTTGATGGAAGGTAGCAAGAGCTACTATCTCTCTGTGTGTGTGTGTGTGTGTGTGTGGACTGAAAGTGGCAGGCACTCTAAAGGAAGTGTTTTTCCCTAGGGCTACAGACCAGGGTAGTTTGGAGCTGCTCAGAACCCATAGATTGGCCTTGTTGTTGACAGCCATTCAGGCCTGACTCAGGCACCAAGATCTAAGACATCACTATATCCCCTGTCAGGCCTGAGTAGAGATTCTGTAATCATCTGGTTCAGGCCAAACGTCTCCAGATATCTTCAGGATCACTCGTTATGGATGATGGAGTTCGGAGGGCTTTCTGTTCCTACAGCACAGACAACAGCATAGTTGGAAGAGTGGGGATAGATAAAGTCATTTCTCAACTGAACAGTGGAAAGTCAAACGAAAATGTGACTTTACACACACACAGATGGTTTTAAAGATATCTCAGGACTCGGGAGACAGGTTGGAAATCATTTATTTATCCTCAGCTCCTCCATCGATTGTTTCCCACTCAGATGGTGTGATGCTGCGATCTGCTGCCAATCTGCTCCCAGACACGTACAACCTGAAGGTATATTATAATCTTCATGATGAATAAGATGACAGGACTGTGAGGCAGTGGAGGAGAGAGGGAGGTGGCAGGAGGGGAGGGAGGGGGCGGTAGAGGACTTGTTGGTGAGAAATTTAAACACGACTTGCATTTCTCAATCCTGTTGTAGATCAAAGCTACTGTTTTCCTGTCATCACTAGTAGCATTATACACACTCTCACTTTCCTCCCACTGAAGCTTCAGTCAGGAAACGCTAGCAGGGAAGATTAGATCTGCATAAATAGGAAAATAACTTCATTCTTAGGACTGTTGTGGTGTACCTATTTTTTATAATACGAAGGGAGTCTAGTGTAAGGAATATATGGGCTGTGAAGTTTCAGTCAGGTAGCTGTGGGCGGAGACACCCTAAAGTGAACTGGAGATTACATCTGTATAAATAGGAAAACTAAGTCTGAATTCTTAGGATTGCTTATGTGTCAGAAAGATTTATCAATTTCGGTATAACAAATAATAAATAATAATAATATGCCATTTAGCAGACGCTTTTATCCAAAGCGACTTACAGTCATGCGTGCATACATTTTTTTTTTTGTGTATGGGTGGTCCCGGGGATCGAACCCACTACCTTGGCGTTACAAGCGCCGTGCTCTACCAGCTGAGCTACAGAGGACCACTAAGATCAGGATCAGTGAGTATAGCCTGATTCCAGATCTGTTTGTACTGTATAGCAAACTCCCGTGGTCTTTGAAACACAGCACAAACAGATCTGGGACCAGGCTACAATGAGAAAAAGTGGTCACCACTTTTTCAAAGAAAATAAATGTTCAAAGAGTGGGAAGATAAACTAATCTTAACAAAGCCTTACTGCACAAAAAGTCCAAGACCACATAAACCGTGTGCCATTGGGTAATTTGTTGTGTCGGACTGACCCAACCATAAACCTTTGCTCAGTAATACATGTATAAATCATAATAATCATCAGCGTTGACCACTGTGCCTCTGCAGAAGGGAACTCATTTCACAATAGCTAGGTTTCCATCAAATTGGTGACATATTTTCATGCAAATATTTTAAAATCTGCATAAAGAAAATATGCGCATTTTCCCACCAGTGATGTTTCCACCAAACTGATGAAATAGTGCACACAAAATGTACTTTTTCACTTACGTTTTCATGTACCGAATAAAAATCTAAAGTTCAATGTGTTTCTATCTGCATTTTCAACTCTACCGATAGTTTTGTCACAAAAACTGTTGTGTTAAATAGCAAATGTGCCTACTCTGGTCTTGGCACCTGCGCTCTAGCCAACAGCTGGTAGATACAGTGTGGGTAGGCTAGTCTACATGATGAGATTATTATGGATAAGAGTGAGAATATTCTTATTTGTCAAACGGCAGTCAAACATCGACCATCATGTCACCAGAATAAGACCCTCGATATTTATTGGAAAGGAGCATCAAGCTCATCACCTTGCACTTTCACCACCCTGTGAAGTTCATCATAACTTGTTTCATCTGTAGCCTAATAAACTGCATGCTTTCCTGAGTCGTAGTGGGAGGACCACACACCATATCATCGCGTGACTTCAAGTTTACTTTTATATAATGTTATATCAATATTTCAATATTTGCACATAAAGGCGTTTCCACAGCCATTTCTCACGTAATTCATTTTACAGACACAAAAAGATCCCACCATGTCGAACAAACAAATGATCTATCAGCATTTATAAAATTGTACCGAAACTTCCTGTTTCCATCACAGCAGTCGTGAATTTTTTTTATACGGTATGACTTTACTTGCATAAAAACTGTGGATGGAAACGTGGTTAGAGACAAACCATAGAGCTGGGGGATAGACAGGGAGACAGAGAGACAGACAGGGAGACAGCAATAGAAGATTTATGAGAAGGAGATGTTCCTCCAAGTCAGGTTTCCTGAGTGGCTATTAGCATTCTGATAGTCATGTCTGGTATAGGGGTTCTGATTCTGACTAGTGGTACTTCAGGGCATAAGGGGGAAAATAGGGTTCAACCTCCTCCCAAATCACTCAGCACACACCTATCACTAACAGCCAAGACGTGGTGGTAGCTCTTCTCAGAAAGCCTGATGAGCAAACAGTTTGTGGTTGTCTAGAAATCACAAAGTTACAAGACAGACCGTTGTTTATTCAGGCCAGTATCCTAACTGCTCAAGGCAGAATTCAACTTCAAACCTCTAGAGATGGCAGAACCATACAATTAAGAGGATAACTAGATAGATCCCTCTACAGCCCAGGGCCAGTGAGAGTAACATGTAGAGAGAAATTGAGGATTTATGTTTCTCTTTATTTGCCTCACTGGCAGGGATCCCTCAGTTGTGCATTTCACTAAAGCGGCAGCCTTTTAAACTAGACGGCAGGAGTGCTGAATGAGAAATTTCATGCACTCCATAGGGCTTTTAACCTCTACGGGATCTGTGTCCCGTATACGGGACGGTTGAGCTAACGTGCGCTAATGTGAATAGCATGACTGTTGTAAGTAACAGCAAACTTTCCAGGACATAGACATGTCTTATATATCTAAAATCCAATTTACAGTAGCTATTACAGTGAAAAACTACCGTGCTATTGTTTGAAAAGAGTGCACAACAACAAAAAACATATCACGGCAACTGGTTTGATACATTCACATCTGTAGGTAAATAATGTACTTACATTCAGTAATCTTGCTTTGATTTGTCATCCTAAGGGTCCCAGAGATAAAATGTAGCATAGTTTTGTTTGATAAAATCCATTTTTATATTCAAATGTAGGAACTGGGTTCTACAGTTTGGACCCCTGCTGTCTCTGGCTCCACACCCACCCCGCCCGGCCATCTAGATGTGTGAAAGTTAGTGTATAAGCTAATGATCCATCATGTATGACATTCCTGGGAGTGTGTAAACTTACATTTTGTATTACCATATCATGTTTGTATGTTCTCTATAGTTATGTACTTGAAAATGTATCAATTGACCAATTCGGCACATTTGGGCAGACTTGATACAAAATAGTTGAGTATTGCAACGCTTCACTGGATCAATCTGAAACTTTGCACACACACACTGGTGCCATCTAGTGGCCAAAATCTAAATTGTGCCTAAACTGCAATATTATATTGTGGCCTTTCTCTTGCATTTCAAAGATGATGGAACAAACAAAATAATAGAAAACGCTTGCTTTTTTGTTTGTATTATCTTTTACCAGATCTAATGTGTTATATTCTCCTACATTGATTTCACATTTCCACAAACTTCAAAGTGTTTCCTTTCACTGCCCTATCCCATCTGGACAAGAGGAATACCTATGTAAGAATGCTGTTCATTGACTATAGCTCAGCATTCAACACCATAGTACTCTCCAAGCTCATCATTAAGCTTGAGGTCCTGGGTCTGAACCCTGTGCAACTGGGTCCTGGACTTCCTGATGGGCCACCCCAGGTGGTGAAGGTAGGAAACAACATCTCCATTTCGCTGATCCTCAACACTGGGGTCCCACAAGGGTGCGTGCTCAGCCCCCTCCTGTACTCCCTGTTCACCCATAATTGCGTGGCCAAGCACGCCTCCAACTCAATCATCAAGTTTGCAGACGACACAACAGTAGTAGGCTTAATTACCAACAATGACGAGACCGCCTACAGAGGTGAGGGCTCTGGGAGTGTGGTGCCAGGAAAATAACCTCTCACTCAACGTCAACAAAACAAAGGACTTCAGGAAACAGCAGAGGGTGCACCCCCCTATCCACATCGACAGGACCACAGTGGAGAAGGTGGAAAGCTTCAAGTTCCTTGGTGTACACATCACTGACAAACTGAAATGGTCCACCCACGCAGACATTGTGGTGAAGAAGGCGCAACAGAGCCTCTTCAACCTCAGGAAGCTGAAGAAATTTGGCTTGGCACCTTAAACCCTCACAAACCTTTACAGATGCACAATTGAGAGCATCCTGTTGGGCTGTATCACCAACTGGTACGGCAACTGCACCGCCCGCAACCGCAGGGCTCTCCAGAGGGTGATGCGGTCTGCCGAACGCATTACCGGGGCAAACTACCCGCCCTCCAAGACACCTACAGCACCCGATGTCACAGGAAGGGCAAAAAGATCATCAAGGAAATCAACCACCCGAGCCACAGGCTGTTCACCCCCCTATCATCCAGCAGGTGAGGTCAGTACAGGTGCATCAAAGCTGGGACCGAGAGAATAAAAAACAGCTTCTATCTCAAGGCCATCAGACTGTTAAATAGTCATCACTAGCACATTAGAGGCTGCTGCTGCCTATTGAAATCACTGGCCACTTTAAGAAATGGAACACTAGTCACTTTAATAATGTTTACATATCTTGCACTACTCATCTCATATGTATATACTGTATTCTATTCTATAATATTCTACTGTATCTTAGTCCATGCTGCTCTGTTATTCCATTCCTTACTAGATTTGTGTGTATTGGGTATATGTTGTGAAATTGTTAGATATTACTTGTTATATTTTACTGAACTGTCGGAGCTAGAATCACAAGCATTTCGCTACACCCGCAATAACATCTGCTAAACACGTGTATGTGACAAATTCAATTTGATTTGATTTGATTCAAATGGTATCAAGAATATGCATATCCTTGCTTCAGGTCCTGAGCTACAGGCAGTTATATTTGGGTATGTCATTTTAGGCGAAAATTGAAAAAAAGGGTCTGATCCTTAAGAGGTTAAAACCGTCCATTACAAAGCAGTGGTATGGACACACAGCGGTATGTACACACACACACACACACACACACACACACACACACACACAGGTTGTCAGAGCAGCAAAGCAGAACACTGTGTAATTGCTATTATAAGAAAGAAACACTGTCACCGTTTCACGCTAGCTGAGGTCAAGTTAAACCTTCATTTTCTGTTGACTTGAACTGAAGGCTGTGGCTTTCCGTGGGGGAAATGGGAAAAGGGTGGAGCGGGAAGGAAACATTGAGCTACGAGACACCACACGGAGGGAAATGGATGGAATAGAATACAAATGTCATCAAAATGGAAGCGAAATAAAGAAATGTCAGATTCAGCATTTGAACAATGCTAAGTGGTCCATGACAGACAGTGGATGATTTAATAAGTCTACAACCGGTTAGCTGTCATCTTTTAATCCACAGATGGAATGGAGCTAGAGCCCAGGCAACCGTTGCCATAACTACTGGTAGGCTACTGCATTCTGACAGGATTTACCATCTACTAGGTGTGGCACACGCACACACACACACACACACACACACACACACACACACACACACACACAGAGAGAGAGAGACAGGACATATACCCCTCTTCTTAAGGACTCTTGGAAGATTAGTCCAAATGAGGACTAAAAGTGGGCCAAATAAAATCTAAATCTCCTCCTGGGATTTGTGTACCATTGGAAGGGCAGCATCCTGTTAGGGAGGTCGGCTGAGGCCTCAAAATGGTTATGCAGCTTTGTCTCCTTGATTTATCTTCTCCAAAATCAATGGGAAGGCATGCAAACCTAATCTACCTGTCAGGTAATGTCGGATTTGTCTGTTATACACTAAAGGTAAGGCTCCAGCTCTATTAGTTATATAATGAACTATAAAGAAAACAGGCTTTACATTGCCTTGTGTTCAGTACACAAACCATTAAGAACACCTACTCTTTCCATAACATAGACTGACCAGGTGACTCCAGGTGAAGGCTATGATCCCTTATTGATGTCACTTTTTAAATCCACTTCAATCCGTGTAGATGAAGGGGAGGAGACAGGTTAAAGAAGGATTTTTAAGCCTTGAGACAATTCAGACATGGATTGTGTATGTGTGCCATTCAGAGGGTGAATGGGTAAGACAAAATATTTAAGTGCCTTTGAACAGGGTATGGTAGTAGGTGCCAGGTGCACCAGTTTGTGTTTTTAATTTTAATTTTATTTTACCAGGTAGGCCAGTTGAGAACAAGTTCTCATTTACAACTGCGACCTGGCCAAGATAAAGCAAAGCAGTGCGATAAAAACAACAACAACACAGAGTTACATATGGGATAAACAAAACGTACAGTCAAAAATACAACAGAAAATATATACAGTGTGTGCAAATGTAGTAAGTTATGGAGGTAAGGCAATAAATAGGCCATAGTGCAAAATAATTACAATTAGTATTAACACTGGAATGCTAGATGTGCAAGAGATTATGTGCAAATAGAGATACTGGGGTGCAAAAGAGCAAAATAAATAACAATATAGGGATGAGGTAGTTGGGTGGGCTAATTTCAGATGGGCTGTGTACAGGTGCAGTGAACGGTAAGGTGCTCTGACAACTGATGCTTAAAGTTAGTGAGGGAGATGAGTCTCCAGCTTCAGAGATTTTTGCAATTCGTTCCAGTCATTGGCAGCAGAGAACTGGAAGGAATGGCGGCCAAAGGAGGTGTTGGCTTTGGGGATGACCAGTGAGATATACCTGCTGGAGCGCATACTACGGGTGGGTGTTGCTATGGTGACCAATGAGCTAAGATAAGGTGGGGATTTGCCTAGCAGTGATTTATAGATGACCTGGAGCCAGTGGGTTTGGCGACGAATATGTAGTGAGGGCCAGCCAACGAGAGCATACAGGTCACAATGGTGGGTAGTATATGGGGCTTTGGTGACAAAATGGATGGCACTGTGATAGACTACATCCAATTTGCTGAGTAGAGTGTTGGAGGCTATTTTGTAAATGACATCGCCGAAGTCAAGGATCGGTAGGATAGTCAGTTTTATGAGGGCATGTTTGGCAGCATGAGTGAAGGAGGCTTGTTGTGAAATAAGAAGCCGATTCTAGATTTAACTTTGGATTGGAGATGCTTAATGTGAGTCTGGAAGGAGAGTTTACGGTCTAACCAGACACCTAGGTATTTGTAGTTGTCCACATATTCTAAGTCAGACCCGCCGAGAGTAGTGATTCTAGTCGGGCGGGCGGGTGCAAGCAGCGTTCGATTGAAGAGCATGCATTTAGTTTTACTAGCGTTTAAGAGCAATTGGAGGCTACTGAAGGAGTGTTGTATGGCATTGAAGCTCGTTTGGAGTTTTGTTAACACAGTGTCCAATGAAGGGCCAGATGTATACAAAATGGTGTCGTCTGCGTAGAGGTGGATCTGAGAGTCACCAGCAGCAAGAGCGACATCGTTGATATACACAGAGAATAGAGTCGGCCCGAGAATTGAACCCTGTGGCACCCCCATAGAGACTGCCAGAGGTCCAGACAACAGGCCCTCCGATTTGACACATTGAACTCTATCTGAGAAGTAGTTGGTGAACCAGGCGAGGCAGTCATCTGATAAACCAAGGCTATTTAGTCTGCCAATAAGAGTGCTGTGATTGACAGAGTCGAAAGCCTTGGCCAGGTCGATGAAGACGGCTGCACAGTACTGTCTTTTATCGATCGCAGTTATAATATCGTTTAGGACCTTGAGTGTGGCTGAGGTGCACCCATGACCAGCTCGGAAACCAGATTGCATAGCATGAAGGTACGGTGGGATTCGAAATGGTCGGTGATCTGTTTGTTAACTTGGCTTTCAAATACTTTCGAAAGGCAGGGCAAAATGGATATAGGTCTGTAACAGTTTGGATCTAGACTGTCACCCCCTTTGAAGAGGGTGATGACCGCGGCAGCTTTCCAATCTCTGGGGATCTCAGACGATACGAAAGAGAGGTTGAACAGGCTAGTAATAGGGGTTGCGACAATTTCGGCGGCTAATTTTAGAAAGAAAGGGTCCAGATTGCCTAGCCCAGCTGATTTGTAGGGGTCCAGATTTTGCAGCTCTTTCAGAACATCAGCTATCTGAATTTGGGTGAAGGAGAAGTGGGGGGGAAATGGGCAAGTTGCAGCGGAGGGTGCAGAGCTGGTGGCTGGGGTAGCGGTAGCCAGGTGGAAAGCCTGGCCAGCCGTAGCAAAATGCTTGTTGAAATTCTAGATTATCATATATTTATCGGTGGTGACAGTGTTTCCTAGCCTCAGTGCAGTGGGCAGCTGGGAGGAGGTGCTCTTATTCTCCATGGACTTTACAGTGTCCCAACACTTTTTGGAGTTAGTGCTACAGGATGCACATTTCTGTTTGAAAACGCTAGCCTTTGCTTTCCTAACTGATTGTATATATTGGTTCCTGACTTCCCTGAAAAGTTGCATATCGCGGGGGCTGTTCGATGCTAATGCAGTACGCCACAGGATGTTTTTGTGCTGGTCAAGGGCAGTCAAGTCTGGGGTGATCCAGGGGCTATATCTGTTCTTAGTTCTGAATTTTTTGAATGGGGCATGCTTATTTAAGATGGAGATGAAAGCACTTTTAAAGAACAACCAGGCATCCTCTACTGACGGAATGAGGTCAATATCCATCCAGGATACCCGGGCCAGGTCAATTAGAAAGGCCTGCTCGCTAAAGTGTTTTAGGGAGCGTTTGACAGTGATGAGGGGTGGTCGTTTGACCGCGGACCCATTACAGACGCAGGCAATGAGGCAGTGATCGCTGAGATCCTGGTTGAAGACAGTGGAGTATTTAGAGGGTAAATTAGCCAGGATGATATCTATGAGGGTGCCCATGTTTACGGATTTAGGGTTGTACCTGGTAGGTTCCTTGATAATTTGTGTGAGATTGAGGGCATCTAGTTTAGATTATAGGACGGCCGGGGTGTTAAGCATATCCCAGTTTAGGTCACCAAGCAGTACGAACTCTGAGGATAGATGGGGGGCAATCAATTCACATATGGTGTCCAGGGCACAGCTGGGGGCTGAGGGGGGTCTGTAGCAAGCGGCAACAGTGAGAGACTTATTTCTGGAAAGGTGGATTTTTAGAAGTAGAAGCTCAAACTGTTTGGGCACAGACCTGGATAGAATGATAGAGCTCTGCAGGCTCTCTCTACAGTAGATTGCAACTCCGCCCCCTTTGGCAGTTCTATCTAGACGGAAAATGTTGTAGTTGGGGATGGAAATGTCTGAATTTTTGGTGGCCTTCCTAAGCCAGGATTCAGACACTGCCAGAACATCAGGGTTGGCGGAGTATGCTAACGCAGTGAATAACTCAAACTTAGGGAGGAGGGTTCTGATGTTAAAATGCAAAAAGCCAAGGCTTTTACTGTTACAGAAGTCAACAAATGATAGCGCCTGGGGGGTAGGAGTGATACTGGGGGCTACAGAGCCTGGGTTAACCTCTACATCACCAGATGAACAGAGGAGGAATATAATAAGGATACGGCTAAAGGCTTTAAGAACTGGTCTTCTAGTGCGTTGGATACAGAGAATAAAAGGGGCAGATTTCCGGGCGTTGTAGAATAGATTCAGGGCATTATGTACAGACAAGGATATGGAAGGATATGAGTACAGTGGAGGTAAACCTAAGCGTTGGGTAACGATGAAAGAGATAGCATCACTGGAGGCACCGATTGAGCCGGTCTCCGCGTGTATGGGGGGTGGGACAAAGGAGCTGTCTGAGGCAGGTTGAGCGGGACTGGGGGCTCTACAGTGAAATAGTACAATAAGAACTAACCGAAACAGCAATAGGCAAGACATATTGACATGGGAGAGAGGCATAAAGCAATCAACTGCAACGCTCCTGGGTTTTTCACGCTCAACAGTTTCCTGTGAGTATCAAGAATGGTCCACCAACCAAAGGACATCCAGCCAAATTGATACAACTGTGGGAAGCATTGGAGTCAACATGGGCCAGCATCCCTGTGGAACGCTTTTGACACCTTGTAGAGTCCATGCCTAAATGAATTGAGACTGTTCTGAGCAACTCAATATTAGGAAGGTGTTCCTAATGTTTGGTATACTCAGTGTATAGGACACATGACACAGGCATCACTTTTTTTTTAAAGGAGCACTGATAGGCAACATCAATATATTTGAACCAATCCTGTCTAGAACAAATGTATTTTTACCCCTAGAAATTGAGAAAGGTGAGGGAGCCATTATCCGTTTTAATGGACGGCTCTGCTCCAAGCTACAATCAGCCAAAAGACTAGCCTACTGCAATACATAAAGATATATCTTAAAGTAGCTGTATGTATGATTGATGACAGTGAAAACTTTTATGGGACCCAAAGGGAGAATTCGTCAGACGCCAATAGCTAACAAAATAACAGCGCAAAGTGTTACAACAACACAATTATATTTCTCAACTTATTAGCAGAGACCAGCAGATCTCAACCAGAACAAAAACACTGAGACAGCTATTGGTTTTAGGACATAATGTATAATGGTCCAATATTTCATGGCTATTTGATCTGTTCTAGATATCTGCCTGTTTTATATATTCTACATTTTAACTATAATTCTACAATGTAAAATATTGGTCTATATACTGAATCTATGGTATTGCTTCCATAGGATGTACAGTGAACATTTGTGTTAATAATAATAATAACAACAAGACTGTGAGAAAGTATTTCCAGATACAGTACGAAAGAGAGGTACATGCTAAACTTTTGTTGTCCCAGTGCCCAAAATACATCACTCCGCCGAGCAGTTTTGTGATATGCAATGCAGCAATGCCGGGGACCATGAAAATAACTATCTAAGATCATCTATTTGGGTGTTTTTGTTTATTTATCGCAGCATGAATATTCAGTCAATTCATTTAACTTGTGCACACATCACGTCTGTTCAGCTGTAGTGTTATTCATGGGCCATTGGTTTGACGGGGGTGGATAGGAGCTGAATAAAAGATTGCTGCAAATGGTCTCATGGCAATTCTTGTGTGGGTGGATCCTCTGAAAATGAGAAACCATTATTTTTTATGTTCAAGCATCGAACTTGTTCTTTTTATTTGGTTTTATTTGTTTTAGCACACAGCTTTTTAATGGGTTACTAAGCGCATGTAAACAACAATAGCACAGTGGGAATCAGCATAAAGACTATCATTAACATAGCTAATAATAAAGAAAGAACAGAACACAATCTATTCACTGGTTCCATGTGACAAAGGAGTCAAAGAAACAGATAAACAGCAGCACAATAGTTTACCTTTTCGTTATTTTAAAGTCCTTCAATCTAACATCATTACAATAGTGAAGATTGCATTTCAAACTGACAACAAATCGATATTGAGAGCTAGACAAAGGGCTTGGTCTGATGAGGGAGGAAATTGGCCTGTGTGTGTTCCAAATGACACCCTAGTCCTTATAGACGGGTTGATTGATTAGCAACAAAACCAACGTGTGCGCAACTATGGGGCAAAACAGACGGGGTTGGCTTAGATTGTTGACAACATGTAAACTATATTTTGTCTCCAATGTTTATTGAAAATTATGATAATGCCCTTTTAGTATCAGAGCTGTTTGAAAAGACTGCCTGTAATTTCAGCCTGTTTTGGTGGGATGGAGTTTTGGCCTTCCATGGTGACATCACCAGGCTGTAAATGAGTTAATAGACCAATAAGAAAGAGAGTTCCAAACCTCTCTGAAAATAACAGCAACGTTTTCCCCTCCCCACTCAGACCACTCAGACAGTTCTAGCTACATTCTTGCTTGAGAAATTGCGCTTTGCTAAGAAACTATTTTTGTTTATTTTTTACCATTTTAATTGAAAACAATCACAGAAGGGTATTTCATTGTTACCTAGAAATGATTTGATATTGAGATAAAATGGCTGCAATGGAACTTTACCTTTACAAAGCCCTTGACAAGGTGCCCACTACTCCTGTATTGTAATGTGCGCGTGTGTATGAGTGTGTGTGTGTAGACTCACCATCAAGGTCTCCATTTGACAGGAGTGGGTCACCTTTAACATGTTCCCCCCATGGTTCCATCTGCCTGAAGACACATGTTACAGTGACCGATCGTCTGTTGTCAATACTCCACTGTAGACTACAGACCCTGCCTCCCAGCACTCACTACCATTCCCCTCCAGAGACCCTATTGTACAGCCTTGTGAAACCAGTCTGACCGCTTCACTAATGTTTCCTTTCACTTCAAAATGTGAAATATCGCGAGATCAGTCTGGTTTCATGAAGCTACCTCTTGTATACAAGCTCAGCTTTTACCAGGGATTTGAATCCCAGGTTTTCAAAGTCGGAAACACTTTATTTGGATAGTCCATCTGTAGATGCTCTACAGACTATCTACAGACTCAGTAACATTTCAGCTAACTATCTACTAACCCTAACTCTAACCCTAACCCTTATCCTAACCCTAACCTTAACCCTTACCCTTATTCTAACCCTAACCATAACCTTAGCAAGCAGTTGCTTATCAACATATAGTTTGTTGATAGTATGAAAATCCGGACTATCCAAATAAAGTGTGACCTCAAAGTCTTACAGGATGAGAACCAATGGGGACAGAGGAATATCATATTAGCTCAAAAGAAATAAGTTCCTGGATGGTAACTCAATTTTTTAGACGAGGTACTGAGTTTACCACTTGTAGAGTTATTAGTCACTTTTAATGCCGTCTCAGATCCTCATCAGAAACATTACATGGAATTTATCTTCTGAAGTTACTGCTGAATATGAAACCCAAACCCCACAGGTTTACACTAAACGAATCCATTTGTGACACCTTAGCCGAGCTAACGAAGCTTCAAATTAGCAGCAACTGTTGTAATCACATTCAGTTAGCAGTGCCATGAAAGTTTATGCAGCAGAACGTCACATTCAGTAACCCACTCCAGGCTGTTACTGTAATAGACCAGACAACAGTAGGGCTATAATACAGGTTTATCCATAAACATGAAATAATTGTATCGTTGATAATGTCAAAGACACGGGTTGTTCACAATAAAAATGTAATTAAATATCTAATTGTATACTCTTCACTAACATAAAAAAAATAGCATTCTGGAAGTTTAACAAAGTGCAGGATACGCAGTCTTTATCTACGTATAAACTGCAGAATGAATCAATGCAGAACAATAAAAAGTCCTCATTTTCAAATGAAACTGTAATTTCTCCTGACCTGCAGTAATCTCAATGACACTACACTGGGCTATGTGTTTTCACCTGGTTGGTTCTGAGGTAAATTATTAGACAGAATTTAATGTAAAGTACACTAGCTGTGCACCCTTTAAAAAATGGAACTAATGTAATTTGAATCTTGGAGTCCGAGCTCATTGGATATAATTTCCTGAATGACTTCCTGAAGTTGCAAGTTTTGATTTCCATAAATCTCACAGAACTCTGAAAGCCATTAACTATTAAACCCATCTCCGGTCCTGTGCATGAGAAAGCATTGACAATAGCCTCTCCTTTCCTTGATAGAGTCTGATTTGTGAAAGCCTAAGATCAATAAAAGCTTTTCAATAAAATACACATGCAATATGTCTTTCTCCAATGACCAGAGGGGAAATAGATTGGTCTGATTAAACATTTCCAAAGGCTACCAATGCACATTCTCAACGGTAATGGTTTGAGTGTGTGTGTGTATGTGTGTGTGTGTTTGACTGAAGTGTTCATTCCCAAAAGGCTCTGAATGACCTCCTCAATCCTTAGTCTCCACCGTGTCTGTCTGTCTGTCTGTCTGTCTGCCAGACTCCCTCTGAAGGCCCTCCTCAACCCTTAGTCTCCACCCTGCCTGTCTGTCTGTCAAACTCCTGACAAGTTGACTAAATCCTCTCCTGACTGTGAGTGACTGACGGGGATGAGATGGGTTCACTGCCACCCCCATCAGCTCTCACCCCTCTCCACTCTCTGTCTGGTCTGTTATACAAGCTAGAGAACTAGGAGTTAAGAGTATCCATTATCCCCAGGTCATTTGAGGGAACCCCTATGATCTATGACCACTGAGTCATATCATTTTTGATTGACCAGGGGAGCTCCTCTGTCTGTTGCATCACAATTTCCAGACAGACAGGGGCCTGACAGGTCACTGATGGCAGACACTGTTATTATGCTACAAATTACTTAAGTATAGACTTCCTCTGACCTCGTGCCAATATAATAATAATAATATGCCATTTAGCAGACGCTTTTATCCAAAGCGACTTACAGTCATGCGTGCATACATTATTTTAATTTTTTTTGTGTATGGGTGGTCCCGGGGATCGAACCCACTACCTTGGCGTTACAAGCGCCGTGCTCTACCAGCTGAGCTACAGAGGACCACAATGGGAGAGCACATTCAGAGCCATGATATAGCATTGTGTCGACCACATAGAAATGCATAGAATGGATGAGAGGCTGGGGAGTTACAAAGGAATTAAGCTTCCGTGGAATTCGCCAAAAGTTGAATTGCCTTTGTAGCTCTCTAAGCCAGTACACACCAGTAGAGAAATCCCTTGTGTGTTTTCACCCTCATCAAAGCCCAGCCTCCTGGGTGTTTTCACCCTAATCAGAGCCCCAGCCTCCTGCGTGTTTTCACCCTCACCAGAGCCCTAGCCTCCTGCATGTTTTCACCCTCATCAGAGTCCCAGCCTCCCGGGTGTTTTCACCCTGATCAGAGCCCGGACCTACTGCGTGTGAAGGGGAACATGAGGCTATGTTATGAGAGAAAATATCAGGAGACTGGCCGTGAATACGTCCCAAATGGTACCCTATTCCCTTTATAGTGCACTACTTTTGGACTTATGGGCCCTGGTCAAAACTAGTGCACTATCAAGGGAGTAGGGTGCCATTTGGGACAGAGACCATGACAGTCATCTAATGGACCAGAATGATCATGTTGATGGAGCTGAAACAGTATTTCTGTCTCTGACTGAATGTTTGTGGATTCATGCTGCGTCTGGCTATTTATGTTTGGTTGGAGTTGTTCCACGTCATGCTTGGGTGTCCAGGCACACTGTTTCTATCTGTGTTTGTACAGGTTGTTTACAAGGTGTAAGTGATCGTCTGTGTGTGTGTACACAACACAACAGAAAGTGTATTTTCCTGAGGCCACATTAGCTGTGGTGAGCAGGGCCGGCTCTAGCCTTTTGGGGGCCCTAAGCAAGATTTGGTTGGATACATTTTTGCAGTTTTAAAACTAATTTCTTCAAATTCTACACATTTTGCCATGACTTATGCCATGTTAATGATATGTGAGTGAGAGTGACTAACAAAATCAATGTGGGCCCCCTGGAGACGTGCCCGGTACGGTATTCGGCCATGATTACTACAAGTTTAGATAACTGGCTAGACTAACTTGCCAATCTAAAAATTGTTAGCTGACATGGCTAATTGAGTGACTGTCAGTGACTGACAAAACAAGAAGAAAAACAGCTGAAAAAACTTGCACCTTGTGTGTTCTACTATTCTAACTCTCAACAGTAAGTTGAGACCCCGACTAAGTCGTCGTCGCCCCCCTTGCTTATGCCGGCCATGGTGGTGAGTCAGCATGTCTTAATGCCAGTGAACAGTGCTGAAGAAACGTGGATCTCTCTCTCTCTCTCTCTCTCTCTCCCCTCCCCTCCCCTCCCTCCCTCCCTCCTCCCTCCCTCCCCTCCCCTCCCTCCCTCCCTCCCTCCCTCCCCTCCCCTCCCCTCCCCTCCCCTCCTCCCGGGCAGTGTTAGTCCAGCTCTAACACCCACACTGCGAAGGACTGGACCTATGGTATAAATAATTATTCCCTTGTCATATCGAGATCACGACTTATTTAACTCATGATCACGACATAACAAACGTTATTTTGTCGAGATCACAAGATAATCAAAAGTACCACACATTATCCATTAATTTGTTCCGATGCACGATAACCACCTCATCAAGGAGCCCTGTGGCTGCATTGATCGCAATGCGCTCATGGGGCATTTAAGCCCTGAGCGATGCCTGACAGGCAGCTATGTGTCCCAGGCTACATGCCACCCCCAAGACCACAGCCAATCGCATACAAGGAACAACGCAGCTAACTTGGCTAGTCTTTTAAGCTAGCTTGTTATCCATGTTGGATGTTAGCTTCCATAACTGATATACAATTATAAAAGGGACACCATGTTTTGTGGTAATATTTGTGGGTAAGCTCCATTCCTGACAGGTTGATCAAATTCAATTTCAGCCTCAGAGGCTGAGAAATCAGGATTCTGCCTTGTAGGCTGTTTCATAGGTAAGGCTCCTATGAAACAGCTCACCCACTCTGTAAATTGAAATATTATCCATAAAACATGATGTGTCCCTTACAAGCATATACATATCAGTAATACAAGCTAACACCTAGCAGAGATAACAAGCTAGCTAACTAGCTACAAGACTACATAGCTAGCTAGCTCACCCACAAGACTAGCCAAGTTAGCTGCATTGTTGGTTGCATGGGATTGGCTGTGGTCTTGGGGATGGAAAACAGCCTGGGAGACAGGGCTGCCTGTCAGGCATCATTTAGGGTTAGATGCCCCACAAGCTTTTAGCTCAAGGTACGGGACATTTAGCTTGCTAACATTCTTATTTATAAACTGATGAGCTCCAAACACAAATGAAAGCATGTCGTCAGCATGAAATGTACCATCCCATAGTGTAGCAATCAATAAAAACGCAGAATTCATGGCTTCTTCAATGATGGCAAGTCATCCAGGTCCTGAGGCAGCAAAGCATCCCCAAACCATCACACTACTACCACCACCACCATGCTTGACTGTTGGTATGAGGTTCTTACTGTGGAATGCAGTTGTAAACATTTTGACTCGTCTATCCATAGAAGCGTATTCCAGGAGTCTTGACGATCATCCAGGTCCTTCCAGGTGCTTTTTGGCAAACTTGAGTCAACTTTTTGGATGACATGGTTCCAATTATGTCTGGCAAAAACCAAACACTGCATTCCACAGTAAGAACCTCATACAAACAGTCAAGCACGGTGGTGGTTGATCATTGATCTAAAATGTACCCTAGAAATATTATTGTTGGGAGATCTGGAGAGACCTGGTCAGTCAATTAGTATTTATCTTCAACTCGCAATCTGTGGATTCTATTCGATTAGATAGATTCGAATTGTATGTTAAACATCACAGCATAGCTGAAAGATATATGGTGCGTAGAAATCCGGAGAGGGTGGCCAGCAGAGATAGGTGGGATGGGCTGAGGGAAGCTGAGGGTTGGGATGTGGAATTAGAGACAAGTGGGAGTGGAGTTGCTGGGCGGGGGATAGAATGACGGTCAAAGATAAAAGTCAAAAAATAAAGTCAAAATAAAACAAAACAAGTAAGTTTGAATGACCCTGAGGGGCAGTGTTGTTACAGCTAATGCCTGTTTGCCTGTTTGCCTGAGGCTGATGCCGCGCAGGTGTTTGTACACATGCATATACATACACTCTCATTCAAATGCACACATACAGGGACACACACACATACACACATGTAAATAGTGCCATACATGCACTCAAAACATATTCAGTTGGCCTTGTGTTTTTTGTTGTTTTCTGTTTTCCTTTGTCTTTTTTCTCTTTTGTTCATTTTGTTGGTTGTTGGTGTATTTGGGGACGGGGGCTTGGGTGTTGCATACTTTAATTAAACATTTTGTGTTATTTGTTCACTCAGGTGTCCTTTATCTAATATTAGGTTTTGGTTGAAGATCTGATAACATTCAGGATCCAAAATATGCAAAAATAGATCAAATCAGAAAGGGGCCAAATACTTTTTGTCTATCTATCTATCCATCCATCCATCCATCCATCCATCCATCCATCCATCCATCCATCCATCCATCCATCCACCCGTCTGTCTGTCTGCAGAACAAGAATAAGTCGAAGAGAGCAAGGCTGGGTTTAAACGTTAGTGTGTTTATTGTGTTACTCTATAATCATCTTACTTTAGTCTACAGCGCCAACATTTAACGATTTTATTTTAACAATAGTACACTTGAGTTTTATAATATGTAGTCTAATTGTGTCTTTTTAAATATTATTTTACAGTTGACAACAAGATACAGGGTACCGCCAGTAAACAGATGATAGCACACTTCCAGTACTTATCGTATATATAAAAAGTCCTGAATCCAAACAATAAATAAAAATGTTTTAAACACAAAACATTTACAGCATCATCTTGGTATAGTTATGCATGAAAACATAATGGAATCAGTTGCGATATCAAAAACTTATATTTTTACAGATGCAGTGACAATGATGGACATTGTTTGTTTGGACAATAAAAACACTTTTACATATATGACTGGGAAAGAAACGAGTGCATCAGTTGCAAGATATCATCTAAATACACGTTAGACCTAGTACATCATCTATAACTAACCATTCAATATGTTCAGAATCAACATTATATCAAGATAAATCATTTATGGACGTAACAAAGCACAGGTACAGTTATAGTCCTGGACTTGAACAAGCTCTGAGGTGAAGATTCCCTTGTGTACAGCTCTAGCATCAGCTTCCCCTCCCCCAATCCTAACCTTTACCATTAGTGGTGGAAATGCAAAACTGACAAGATCAGCGTCTGTGGCGTCTTCACCCTACACTACTGGAACAACAGAACAAACATAGTGCCGTCATCCTCATTAATGGACACTTGAAGGGCACTAGAGACTGGATGTCTCCATAGGCGTTAACCTAAAGGAAAGTATTTCATCAAACATCCCATGATCTTTAAAAAAACAACGTGTTTGCGCGTACATGTGATACCAACTTTTCCTGGATTTCAATGGAAAAATGGAACGTTTTCTCAACTCAGCGATATTCCAGTCGCTTAATAGTCATACAAGTCAAAAATAAAATATTGAACGATTCAGTTTTTCCCCAGGGCCGGCGTTGCTCCTGAGCGGTTTACAGACGGGCAGAAAGAACTACATTATGCTATAGCCATACAGGAAGAGAAAAAGATAACTGTCTGCCAGTTGATTCACACGTCATGGAGTATCATTTCGCATTTCAAGTCATTTATCTTAAAAACAAGAGTCCTTCCTCATATACACGTATATTCACGACGAACAGGAAAACGGAGTATCTCCGTGGAAACCTAGAAAACGCAGCGGAACTGTAAGCATATAGGACATCAAAATGAGGGGCATACACAATAGTAGCCTATATGTACTGACTAAGTGTCAAATAACTAACATTCCGGTATGAGTGTATTTGTTAGCAGAAGTTCTTGTTTCATTGCTTCTTTTCTGTTCCTGGTGGGTATATGAGTTTCTAGGGTTGCAAAATTCTAGTAACGTTCTTAAAATACCCAGGTTTTCCAGAAATCCCATTAGGAAGATTCCTGGAATCAGGAGTAATAAGGAAATATCGGGAATCGTCCAAACAGGATTTCTGAAAAACCTGGGGATTTTGGGAAAGTTACTGGGATTGCGCAAACCTAGGTCATTCTAAAACAGCCTCATGTTTAGGAGCCACCTTAAATCCAATAACCACGTCTGTCTGTCTATCTCTTTGGTCTGTCGATGTCGTCGATAGCCGCCAGGAGTTTCTGCCGGGCCTTCTTGTTGATGTGAGAACCCAGACAAACATTTACCAGGTTGGCCAGCTGCTTCATGGAGTACTCCTGGTGGGACAGACAGACGGACACACATTATGGAGAGACAGTCTTTAGTCTCAGATAGCCTTCAGTCCCAGACAGTCTTCAGTCTCAGATAGCCTTCAGTCTCAGATAGTCTTAAGTCTCAGATAGCCTTCAGTCTCAGATAGCCTTCAGTCTCAGATAGCCTTCAGTCTCAGATAGCCTTCAGTCTCAGATAGCCTTCAGTCTCAGATAGCCTTCAGTCTCAGATAGCCTTCAGTCTCAGATAGCCTTCAGTCTCAGATAGCCTTTAGTCTCAGATTGCCTTCAGTTCCAGATAGTCTTTAGTCCCAGATAACCACAGTTACATTAGGTAAGATTGAGGCTAACTATTACGTTTTCACTGCACATGTTTTGGATACCAATGATGCCATAGGCAAGCACATTACAAGATTTGTGCTACACATTGCTGGTAAACGGGGTTGAGCTACCCCCAATAGAATTCACATTAGCACATTGAGCAGACTGAGTGAATAATTATCATTATATTGTAAATCCAAAGCTAACGTGAGCATTCCTCACCCTGTGGTTCTTGATGAACTGTTCCATGTCATTCTCAGTCAGGTAGTAGGCCTTGATGTAGGTCTCCACAAAGTCCTTATCAGGGATGGGCCTCATGTCTGTCAGCTTCTCCAGCTTCATCAGGAACTGCTGGAAGTCCAGCTGCATCAGGGCCCGCCCCTCGTTACTGCACTTCTTCACATTACCATAGCTACAGGACAGAACAGGAGACACAAGTTGACTTTTTGAATACTTTTAAAAATTAATTCTGGGAGACAATAGTTCAGAATTCACGATAGAATAAGTTTAGTTTTTGTTGACAGAAGCTCAGAATCCAGAGTTGTTTATTAGCAACGTTCTAAAAACATGGCATTTGTATTCTTAGTGCCCAAGGCACATGAATGAAGAACAAAAATGTAAAACTGAGAAAATCTGAAATCGACAGAGCCATAAGGGTTCAATCTTAATTCTGCTGTCCCAGACAGTTCAAGGGTTCTCAGTTTCTTTTAGTCCAAAAAAATTCAACAAGTAACATTTATATATTCATATTGTTCACTTTATAAACGTTATCTTCGCAGCGTGTCTGGATTTTAGTGTGTGTGTAGTGGAGTGGAACCACGTCCACCAGATCAGTGGCTGCTGACATCCATGTTGGCGCTGGTCTTGACAGAGGCGTAATTGCTTTCTGGGAAAGAGACATACTGTGAGAGAGACCTCTCTCCTCCTGTCTCTCTTTCTTCCTTTCTTTCTTTCTTTCTTTCTCTCTTTCTTCCTTTCTCTCCCTGCCTCCCTCCTATCTCGATCTCCCTCCATCCCTTTCCCCTCTCTCTCTGCCCCTCTCTCCCTCTCCCTCTCCCTCTGTCTCTGAGGTTGCCAGTCCCCCAGGGTGAGACAGTGAGTGGTGAGTCAGACTGTCAAGCGGCTCCATCTCCTCTCTGAGGAGTCCAGTTGGGAGTGGGAATGAAGATAACAAATACAGCAAACAAGTGAACGAGCAAAACAAACAAATAGACAGACAGACTTGCCTAGCCACTCTATCATAGTGGTGGGGGGAGGGAGGTGACTTGGCGTGATCTGATTTGACCAGGGCCCATAGGGCCCAAAGTAGTGCACTATATAGGGAATAGAGTGCCATTTGGGATGCAGCCTCAGTCAGTCCAGGACCTTGGGGACACACAGGGATGGGAATCCCAGAGACTAAACCCAGTCTGGGAGGGCAGCTGAGAGGGAAAGACTGAGAGCTGAGAGAGGCAGACACTTGTGAAGGAGCTCCACAGGTCTAATACTGATACACCGGCCATGTCCATGATGATGTGTGAAGTAGAGAATGAAGAGGACCCTGTATAGTGTATTACATGTTAGTTGTACACCTTTGGATATCTTTTCCCAAAACCCTAACCCTGGCTTTCCTGTATTGTGATTCCTTTTCAAAACCCTAACTAACCCTGACTAACCCTAACTAACCCCAGCCCTGTCCTTAGCACTTAAAACCCTACCTAACCCTAGCCCTGGCCTTAGAACATAAAACCCTAACTATCCCTAGCCTTAGAACATAAAACCCTAACTATCCCTAGCCCTGGCCTTAGAACATAAAACCCTAACTATCCCTGGCCTTAGAACATAAAACCCTAACTATCCCTGGCCTTAGAACATAAAACCCTAACTATCCCTAGCCCTGGCCTTAGAACATAAAACCCTAACTATCCCTGGCCTTAGAACATAAAACCCTAACTATCCCTGGCCTTAGAACATAAAACCCTAACTATCCCTGGCCTTAGAACATAAAACCCTAACTATCCCTGGCCTTAGAACATAAAACCCTACCTAACCCTAGCCCTGGCCTTAGAACATAAAACCCTAACTATCCCTAGCCCTGGCCTTAGAACATAAAACCCTACCTAACCCTAGCCCTGGCCTTAGAACATAAAACCCTACCTAACCCTAGCCCTGGCCTTAGAACATAAAACCCTACCTAACCCTAGCCCTGGCCTTCTGAACTCTAAACTTCCAAACTTCGTTTACACAGGCAGCCCCAATTCTGATCTTTTTTCAGATCTGCACTAAAAAGATCTGATGTAAAAAGATCTGATGTGATTGGTCAAAAGACCAATTACTGGCAAAAATACCAGAATTGAGCTGCCTTACAGTCCAGCTCAGCAAAATCAACCTGGATTTAAAAAAACACACTACCCAGTTCCCTACCAGTCCCCCACTATGTAACACTCTCGGAAACGTTGTGCTTGTGCCTCATCTTTTTAAAACGTAATCACAAGATGGTCAGAGGCATTATGAAAGCTTTTTATTTCCCCATGTCGCCTCCATTAATGCCATGCCTCTCTGGCCTAAAGAGGATGTCTCACCTGGCCATATAAAACCCTGCCTGCCAGTACTCCTACTTCACACACACTTTTACACACACACGCACACACACACACACACACCATAAATAATGCATTGGACAGAGAAAGAGGGTACAAGTGCTGATTTGAGGAAAAAATGCATTTGTCTCTTTCAGGCCCCAAACCTTTGACTGACTAGCGAGGGATATGGTTGTTATGGGAGCCATTTAGAATGTGTCAAGTGTTTAGAGGGGACTCAGGCCAGCCTCGTGTCAGACATGTTCCCTGTGGGGTCTCTATAACAGAACGTATAACAGTCCTGGGATGGAGTGTTGGGGTTGGGGAGAAAGAGGCACAAAGAGTTAGCTAGTTGCTACCATATGGAGGGGATGACAGGACTGAAGAGGAGTTGTCTCAGGAGAATGAGAGAAAGCTGGAGAAAAGCTTGGAATGCTCACATCTCGAGTTCTTATCTAGTAGGCAATCGGCGTGTTCCTTTGCGGTACTCTAACATGTAGTTTTTTTTCATTTATGACAAGCAGATGTTCCAACAAGAGGATGTTCAAAGCTTGAGAAGAAAAAGAGGGGGTGGGGGGGAGGGGAGTAAAGAAAATATATTCAAACTTTTCTTGATCGATGGTCGGGCTTGAAGCACCTTGTGGTGGTGTCTTACTGCAGGAGACGACAGGGGCTCCAAGCCGGCCTTAATCAATAACTAATCTGAGGTATTCGGCATATGACACGCGAACAGCGCTCATATTTATGAGCGTACCTGGGAGCAAAGAACAGGCCCCTCGACCAAAAAGGCGAAATACGTCAAAATAAGAGATGAATGAGGCAGCAAAAATTACCACACCTCTCCAATCCACTGGCAGTAAATCCCTGTATTCCACAGGTACATACTAGCATATCCCCGAGTGATTAACTATCGCTATAAGCCATAATTGAATGAGCAGTAGGTTTGTGTTCACACATTTTCTTTTTCCTGCCGTGCTTATCATCAGATCTTTGCTGGCATTACAACTAGTCAGCAGCATTTTGCTGCTCATAAAAAAAAGTATATATCTTTTTTTAAAGGGCTGATTCTTACTTTTAAAATACACTATCACATAAACTATAGGTGGATACAAAGAGCCATATTTACTATTTTTGCATATTTTTTATTTACTGGAATAATATGATGGATAAGGCCCCACTCAGCCCCTTAATAAATGCTGCAGTATAACAACTTTTTCAGCAGATATCTAGAAATCCATAAAAGTATTTTGTAAATCAAAGTAAGCAGGAGTTGTTTCTCCATCTTCTGAAGCCTACTCACCTCTCCAATGATATCTGCTGAAACATTCATGTTTTTAACTATAAATCAGTCCAAGTATTTAGTATATGCAAGTAAACAACTTACCCCTCCACCAGAGTCCTGTTGGCCAGACGGATGCAGTGTTCCCACAGGACATTAGACACAGGCAGAGGGACCCGGACGTGTCTGGACACATCACCCAGCCTCTTGTTAAACTCTTCAAACTCCTGAGGAAACATAACATTCGGTTCGTTTTTTTATTTATGTTTTTAGTCCAGTGATAAATATTTTACAAAGAAATCATTGGGGATTTCAAGACTTCTCATGTCTACTAAAATCCAGTTAGCTATAAATAATTGTTTTAGCAGAGGTACACTACATGACCAAAAGTATGTGTACACCTGCTCGTCGAACATCTCATTCCAAAATCATGGGCATTAATATGGATTTGGTCCCCCTTTTGCTGCTATAACAGCCTCCACTCTTCTGGGAAGGCTTTCCACTAGATGTTGGAACACTGCTGCGGGGGACTTGCTTCCATTCAGCCACAAGAGCATTAGTGATGTTGGGCGATTAGGCCTGGCTCGCAGTCGGAGTTCCAATTCATCCCAAAGGTGTTCGATGGGGTTGAGGTCAGCGCTTTGTGCAGGCCAGTCAAGTTCTTCCACACTGGTCTCAACAAACCATTTCTGTATGGACCTCACTTTGTGCACAGGGGCATTGTCATGCTGAAACAGGAAAGGGCCTTCCCCAAACTATTGCCACAAAGTTGGAAGCACAGAATCGTCTAGAATGTCATTGTATGCTGTAGCGTTTAGATTTCCTTTCACTGGAACTAAGGGGCTAGCCCGAACCATGAAAATCAGCCCCAGACCATTATTCCTCCTCCACCAAACTTTACAGTTGGCACTATGCATTGGGGCAGGTAGCATTTGTGTCTATGGAGATTGCATGGCTGTGTGCTCGATTTTATACACCTGTCAGCAACAGGTGTGGCTGAAATTGCCAAATCCACTAATTTGAAGGGGTGTCCACATACTTTTGTATATATAGTGTACTTTAATTAGTAACGTTGACTGTACTTTGTATTTTGTTTGTTGATGAGCTAACGGCCAGTTCAACAGATTCTACTGCAGAGCTGTTGAATAACGTTGGTCGACATGCGTTCTCATTAAAACAGCAGAGCAGACATCCACGTAACCTTTCAGCAGTCACATTCTCCCCACAGATGTATCAGCAACTCTTACAAGCCGGCCGTGCTCCATTCCAACATGAGCAGCGGAGACGTCAGTCATGGACGTGTTGATTCAGCTGGCCCATTTCTCTTTTCTTTCATTTCACTCCAAAAAAGATCAGATGTTTTTAGACACAAAGACGTATCGCCCCGACGTTCTCCACACGCCAAAAGCTACACGCATCACGGCGTTCTTTCTTACACCTTGTTTGTTGTCGAGTCAAACGTACAGACTAGGAAGTCAGAAAAAGGCTAGCAATCCTTCAAAACATTTTCCTCACTCTACTTCACCTTCTCAATTTGGGTGACTGATTTACTGTGCACCTAAACCAAACACACATGAACACAAAATGAATGGAGGCAATTATGGTGAAGGGTGTATTTGTGTAACGGTTTATGCTGGCAAAATGCAGAGTACAGGAAATGGAAAGAGGTTGTGCATACTAAGGTAGTGCATCCGATTGGCATAATTCACAAGAAGAAATAGAATGCGACAATTTCATTAGTCATAAACCTAAAAATAAGTTTTCTCCCGCATTATGTTGAGTGCTTGAAAGTAATGAACGACTGAATTGAAAGTCTTCTCAAACAAAATTGTTGTGCATTCAAAACACTCACATTTGAAAAACCTGGTTGGTAAACGAGACAATGTCAGTGCAACAATTGACAATCGAATGCAAATATAAGCTAATTTTGGACGCTAATATTCAACAGAAACTCATGAATACAACATTCTACACAGTACAGTATCATGTCCTATACAATACAAGCCTGTATCAATAAGCTGTCAATCATAGCCCATACTGAACAATGTCTATCTCAGAAATAGACTGGATGAGCAGCAGACGTTTGAACCTGACACTTACTCTCTTGAAATAGAAATAGTAATGCTTTTCTACCTAATACCTTGTTGAAATACATGTCACACACACCTTGTTGTATAACATTTTTTAAATGTTTATTTATTTTACTTTTTACTCTCAGGTCTACTGCGATCCTTGATATGGCAAACACATTTAAATCAAGCCAGTGAGGCAGACACTTTTCGTCTCACTATTTGGCTTAAACAAAATTAGTTAGGCTTAGAGATACTTAAGAGCCGTCTTCCAGCCAGCCGATCCACAGATCCAGAAAGGTGAGCCTAAGTGAAAACTCCCAAGAATTGAATGCGGTTTGCTCGGAACGGTTCAGGATTTAAAGCTATGGCTGCTCAGACAGACATGCTTATGCATATTTGAGGGATTCTCTTGGCTTCCGGCTCGCAAATAAGGCCCACGGTCAATTCCAATGTAAAACACCCATCTGTTCCTCAACACTAGATCCCTCTCTCTCCGTATGCTCCGGCTACATTCTAAACATGCCACGCAGAGACATGCATCCCCTGGGTGCAAAATGCATGATGGGATAAGCGTAAGGCATGAATACCAATTTGATACTCATTTGAGAGAAACCTTTAAGCCTGAAAATAGATACAGTAGGCGACGAAGAGGCTCACCTTTCCTTAACAAACCTCAAATTTAGCTCCCCCAATCTGCATTAAACTCACCAAATCTCTTCCGTTGTTTGAATTATTCAAACCCTAGCAGGCAAATAATTGATATCGGAAGACCTCTCAAAGTGATTAGGAGAAAAAGAGGAGGAAACTTTTGACAAAAATCTCCACATGTTGAAAGAGATTAAAAGTTGTCGAGGACATTGTGCTTCCGGAGTCGCCAGAAAAAGATGTCTAAAAAAAAATCCCTATTTGAAAGACCTCCCTGCATTTCAAATACTTTTCTAATAGACAATCTGAACAGAGAGATAAAATCTTTAGGTCCTAACCTTCTTGCAGAAGAAATCGCCAATACAACTCCTAAAGTATTTTGGGTATTTTTCTTCCTGCAGTGCATTTAAAATGTTCACAGGGAGAAGGAGAGAGAGAGCTGTGGGGGCCGTGTGGTGACTAGCCGGTTTCCCATGAGGTACTGTATGTGTACTCTACTGTGGGACCCAGGAGAACATCACTAAACCTGAACTACTCTGGTACAGATATACAGCTGTCCAACTGGGAAACATGCCCGTATACTGCTTGCTATAAACAGACAAACAAACTAAATGAAATATGAACACCACTCCATTTTGAACAAGCTACAACATATTACATCTAGTCACGTGGTGTAGCCTAACTAAAATAGATGAGATTAGATCTGTGATTGAATTGTCTGCACAATGTAAAGTGCTTTGAGAAACAGGGGAAAGCTCAATGTAAATTCAACCTATTAACTACTGTGGTCTTTTACCAAATATGGCTATCTTCTGAATACCACCCCTACCTTGTCACAACACAACTGATTGACTCAAATGCATTAAGGAAATAAATTCCACAAATTAACTTTTAACAAGGCACACCTGTTAATTTAAATACATTCCAGGTGACTACCTCATGAAGCTGGTTGAGAGAATGCCAAGAGTGTGCAAAGCTGTCATCAAGGCAAAGGGTGGCTATTTGTAGAATCTAAAATATATTTTGGTTTGCTTAACACTTTTTTTGATTACTACATGATTCCATATGTGTTATTTCATAGTTTTGATGTCTTCACTATTATTCTACAATGTAGAAAATAGTAAAAAGAAAGAAAAACCCTTGCATGAGTAGGTGTGTCCAAACTTTTTACTGGTACTGTATAAAAATAAATGTTACAGAAATAATTATATTTATATGTCTTGGTATGGAGACAAGCCTCTTTTTCAAGTCCTAAGTCAGGTCTCCACATAGACTGATTTGACATGACTGTGGCACCACCACTATGTTCCAGCTGTCACGCCCTGACTCAGGGGACGGTTATTTGTTGAGTCAGGGTGTGTATATTTCGTGTTGTGTTTATTTCTATGTTTAGTTTCTAGATCGTTTAGATCTATGTTGGCCAGGGTGGTTCCCAATCAGAGACAGCTGTAGCTTGTTGTCTCTGATTGGGGACCATACTTAGGCAGCCTTTTGGCACCAGTCTGTGTGGGATCTTGTTCCGTAAAGGTATGTTATTAGTCTACCTTGGACTTCACGTTTCGTTTGTTGTTTTTGTCGTGTGTTCAGTACGTCAATAAATATGAATGCATATCACGCTGCGCCTTGGTCCTTCTCGTTAATGAACGATCGTGACACCAGCATGCATTCTAAACTCAGCAAAAAAAGAAACGTCCTCTCAATGTCAACTGCGTTTATTTTCAGCAAACTTAACATGTGTAAATATTTGTATGAACATAAGATTCAACAACTGAGACATAAACTGAACAAGTTCCACAGACATGTGACTAACATAAATTGAATAATATGTCCCTGAACAAAGGGGGGGTCAAAATCAAAAGCACCAGCAGCATTAAGTACTGCAGTGCATCTCCTCCTCATGTACTGCACCAGATTTGCCAGTTCTTGCTGTGAGATGTTACCCCACTCTTCCACCAAGGCACCTGCAAGTTCCCGGATATTTTTTGGGGGAATGGCCCTAGCCCTCACCCTCCGATCCAACAGGTCCCAGACGTGCTCAATGGAATTGAGATTCGGGCTCTTCGCTGGCCATGGCAGAACACTGACATTCCTGTCTTGCAGG
This sequence comes from Coregonus clupeaformis, assembly GCF_020615455.1. Lineage (NCBI taxonomy): Eukaryota > Metazoa > Chordata > Actinopteri > Salmoniformes > Salmonidae > Coregonus > Coregonus clupeaformis. Next base: position 43,693,342 of record NC_059199.1, read on the forward strand.
AAATCGCGCACAGAACGAGCAGTATGGCTGGTGGCATTGTCATGCTGGAGGGTCATGTCAGGATGAGCCTGCAGGAAGGGTACCACATGAGGGAGGAGGATGTCTTCCCTGTAACGCACAGCGTTGAGATTGTCTGCAATGACAACAAGCTCAGTCCGATGATGCTGTCACATACCGCCCCAGACCATGACGGACCCTCCACCTCTAAATCGATCCCGCTCCAGAGTACAGGCCTCGGTGTAACGCTCATTCCTTCGACGATAAACGCGAATCCGACCATCACTCCTGGTGAGAGAAAACCGCGACTTGTCAGTGATGAGCACTTTTTGCCAGTCCTGTCTGGTCCAGTGACAGTAGGTTTGTGCCCATAGGCAACGTTGTTGCTGGTGATGTCTGGTGAGGACCTGCCTTACAACAGGCTTACAAGCCCTCAATCCAGCCTCTCTCAGCCTATTGCGGACAGTCTGAGCACTGATGGAGGAATTGTGCGTTCCTGGTGTAACTCGGGCAGTTGTTGTTGCCATCCTGTACCTGTCCCGCAGGTTTGATGTTCGGCTGTACCGATCCTGTGCAGGTGTTGTTACATGTGGTCTGCCACTGCGAGGACGATCAGCTGTCCGTCCTGTCTCCCTGTAGCACTGTCTTAGGCGTCTCACAGTATGGACATTGCAATTTATTGCCCTGGCCAAATCTGCAGTCCTCATGCCGCCTTGCAGCATGCCTAAGGCACATTCACGCAGATGAGCAGGGACCCTGGGCATCTTTCTTTTGGTGTTTTTCAGAGTCAGTAAAAAGGCCTATTTAGTGTCTTAAGTTTTCATAACTGTGACCTTAATTGCCTACCGTCTGTAAGCTGTTAGTGTCTTAACGACCGTTCCACAAGTGCATGTTCATTAATTGTTTATGGTTCATTGAACAAGCATGGGAAACAGTGTTGAAACCCTTTACAATGATTGGATTTTGACAAATTATCTTTGAAAGACAGGGTCCTGAAAAAGGGACATTTCTTTTTTTGCTGAGTTTATATGTGGAGTTTATAGCTCCTTAGGGTTATTACAGCAAATATATATAGAGGAAAAAAAATCAGCCATGTACTATTACAGCAATGACATGATAAACGGACATGACCTTACGAAATAATAAATTACAGGAATACACAGACCCCCCCCACACCCCCACACACCTACTTACCTGCAGGCTAACGTTATCCTTGACCATTTAATTCATTACACCCACATACAGTGGGGAAAAAAAGTATTTAGTCAGCCACCAATTCTGCAAGTTCTCCCACTTAAAAAGATGAGAGAGGCCTGTAATTTTCATCATAGGTACACGTCAACTATGACAGACAAATTGAGATTTTTTTTTCCAGAAAATCACATTGTAGGATTTTTTATAAATTTATTTGCAAATTATGGTGGAAAATAAGTATTTGGTCACCTACAAACAAGCAAGATTACTGGCTCTCACAGACCTGTAACTTCTTCTTTAAGAGGCTCATCTGTCCTCCACTCGTTACCTGTATTAACGGCACCTGTTTGAACTTGTTATCAGTATAAAAGACACCTGTCCACAACCTCAAACAGTCACACTCCAAACTCCACTATGGCCAAGACCAAAGAGCTGTCAAAGGACACCAGAAACAAAATTGTAGACCTGCACCAGGCTGGGAAGACTGAATCTGCAATAGGTAAGCAGCTTGGTTTGAAGAAATCAACTGTGGGAGCAATTATTAGGAAATGGAAGACATACAAGACCACTGATAATCTCCCTCGATCTGGGGCTCCACGCAAGATCTCACCCCGTGGGGTCAAAATGATCACAAGAACGGTGAGCAAAAATCCCAGAACCACACAGGGGGACCTAGTGAATGACCTGCAGAGAGCTGCGACCAAAGTAACAAAGCCTACCATCAGTAACACACTACGCCGCCAGGGACTCAAATCCTGCAGTGCCAGACGTGTCCCCCTGCTTAAGCCAGTACATGTCCAGGCCCGTCTGAAGTTTGCTAGAGTGCATTTGGATGATCCAGAAGAGGATTGGGAGAATGTCATATGGTCAGATGAAACCAAAATATAACTTTTTGGTAAAAACTAAACTTGTCGTGTTTGGAGGACAAAGAATGCTGAGTTGCATCCAAAGAACACCATACCTACTGTGAAGCATGGGGTGGAAACATCATGCTTTGGGGCTGTTTTTCTGCAAAGGGACCAGGGACGACTGATCCGTGTAAAGGAAAGAATGAATGGGGCCATGTATCGTGAGATTTTGAGTGAAAACCTCCTTCCATCAGCAAGGGCATTGAAGATGAAACGTGGCTGGGGCTTTCAGCATGACAATGATCCCAAACACACCGCCCGGGCAACGAAGGAGTGAGCTTCGTAAGAAGCATTTCAAGGTCCTGGAGTGGCCTAGCCAGTCTCCAGATCTCAACCCCATAGAACATCTTTGGAGGGAGTTGAAAGTCCGTGTTGCCCAGCGACAGCCCCAAAACATCACTGCTCTAGAGGAGATCTGCATGGAGGAATGGGCCAAAATACCAGCAACAGTGTGTGAAAACCTTGTGAAGACTTACAGAAAACGTTTGACCTGTGTCATTGCCAACAAATGGTATATAACAAAGTATTGAGAAACTTTTGTTATTGACCAAATACTTATTTTCCACCTTAATTTGCAAATAAATGCATAAAAAATCCTACAATGTGATTTTCTGGATTTTGTTTCTCATTTTGTCTGTCATAGTTGACGTGTACCTATGATGAAAATTACAGGCCTCTCTCATCTTTTTAAGTGGGAAAATTTGCACAATTGGTGGCTGACTAAATACTTTTTTTCCCCCACTGTATATTGAAAACACAGTCAGAACTCACACATGCCACAATTACCTTTAACAGGACGTCCACGTACACGTTGTGCTGCGACATTATCTCCCTAATGTCCCACTTAACTCCAGCCATCAGCAGCAGCATCTGTTCGTAGTCTAAAGCCTTGGCCGCCACGACCCAGTATATGGGTTTACGTAGCTCACTGGCCGTGGAGACAGTCTATAAGGGAATGACAAGGAGAACGGAATAAACACGGACAGTGGCAATGTCCCAACTGGCACACTATTCCCTTTATAGTGCACTACTTTTGACCAGGGCCCTGATCAAAAGTAGTGCACTATATAGGGAATAGGGTGCCATTTGGGACGCACCCATAAACAAGGACAGTGTCACTCAATACTCAACCAGTACATCTTAAGGCATCCGCATGCTTCCCATCCTAAACAGTTCGGAAGAGTTTGTGTATATATTATGACGACAATTTGTGACGCTTTTGTTCGTTTTGGACTTCGGCAAGGGTTTTTTCGGCTGTTCGGGCACACAAAAACATTTTCTTGAGGCAAGCCAAAGTTCGGAACCAAAGTCTACGCCCCTTCATCGTGATTGGTCAACAGTTGGGATTCTTCAATAAAGTCTTTGATGTCATTTAACAAGAGACAAATCGTTTTCATGCACATGTTTTCATTTAGAAATACTGCACCAAACATCTTAGTTAGATGTAAAATTGCGCGACTAAGATCTCCTCTGCAAAAAAGTCCAAATTAATCACAGATTTCTTGAGTTATCTTAGCTTAAATTCTGACTATTTTGAGGAAGGCTACGGCGTCTCAAAATGAACAAACAGTACTATTGCCGCTTTTTTCTTGTTTTTCAAGGGAAGGTCTTTTAAAGGAATACGCGAGCACACTCGTTCGGTTCGGCTAGCCGAGCTCGGCTAGGCGCCAGCCGAGCTGAAGCATGCTGACGCCTTTACACAACGCACAAAGGATGAACGAACAGAAAAGGTCATACAAAAGTTACGTAGAAAGATTACAAAAAGTTAAAATGTTATTTTCTCCTGACATTGAACTAGATATTGATTTTGAGATTCTTTTGAAAATGTGAAACCCTCACGACTTTGTAATGGTACACATTGAAAAAACAAGCTGACACAGAAGGGTTTGTGGTCAACAGCCATTTACACCCTCACAGATAAGGCCATGTGTGCCAGAGGAGATCATGACCATAAACTAACAATATGACTGATTTTGTCCTTCTGCAGAATGATCCTGGGTGATCAGAGAGAGAAATGGGCAAAGAAAAAGAATGCTAGTAAGGAAAAGGGCAGATGTCCATATAGGCTGCGTGTGAATGGCATCCTATTCCCTATAGAGTTTACTTTTGTTTAGAGCCTTGGTACATCTCACAGAGATGGAAGATGAAAGCCCCCATGGGTTCGTACCAGTTAAAACGGATGCTATTCCGTCTCTGTGCAATGCCCCCAGTGAACTTTATAGGGAATAAGGTGCCATATCGGATATATCCATAGAGTTGTGGAGTGACTGACCTGTGAGTAGAACTGCTGGAGGAATGGCTTCTTGGCTGCAGGCATCATGGTGTCTAGGTGAGACTGCAAGAACTCAAACTGCTCGGCCAGAAACACCCTGGAGAGAGAGACACAGAGAGCAAAATCAGTACAGGCTTTTAGCTAGGTGGATCAGAGATGGAAGCAGGGTCGAAGGTGTACGGAAAGGGGTAGGGGGGGACAGGGAAGCAGGGGCTTTAGCTGGATGGATTGGGATATTACAGACAGACTTATTACAGCCATTATCTCTCTCTCTCCCTCTTCTCTTGATCCCCCTGTGCTTGTTACAGTTTCAATCCTAACTTCAGATGGAGGTGGACGGTTGTGGGACGTAGCTAGAGACTTAGTTTCGGCAAGGTCATACTGCACCTTCTGTGTTGTTAGAAATGAACACCATATCAGGCCCGACAGCCTAAAACTCAGTAGAAGTTTTTACATTCACTCGGTTTTCATCACCACTGCTATACATTAGCAAACACTGAGCAGAACAGTTAGTGGGAGAAAAAACTAAAATCAATATAATCAAAAACAAAAGCTTGTCCAGTGTAAAACCGGGGCACATTTTTCAAAATGTGTCAGCGTGTTTGATGCCATTATTTTCAGTTTGTTTACATTTTGCTAAACACAATTCAAGAAAATAAGTTCAGCTAACTGGGTTGGAGTTCAGGAGAGTCAGCCAACCAGCCAGTCAGTCAGGGAACTACAGTAGCGTATAAGAACCCTGGAGTCTTATTCAAAAAGCACAGATTAATGATGGGCAACAGAGAGTGCTAAACAGGAGATTTGTTTTTAATGACTGACCACATAGTAAGGTCAAGGCTAGGTGGAGGCATGGGGATTATTGACCGCATTATAACAGTATGGTAACTGTTAACCAAACATATATAGTATACTACGGACTAGGGATGCGTCCCAAATGGCACCCTATTCCCTATACAGTGCATTACTTTTGAAACATAGGGCTCTGGTCAAATGTAGTGCACTAGGGTGCCATTTGGGACACATACTAGGACAGCATGTGGATAATGCTACTAAGTAGGCTGGAGATGGAGACGGAGATAATTTGGAAAAAGAGAGAGAAAGAGAAAATGAATATAAATAGTTTAGCCATTGAATAGCAGTTACACTTGCAGGGTTTTTTATCTGGTGATGCAACACGAACCATTCAGATGTAATTACCGAGGATAGATTAAACATGCGTATGTCCATAATGTGCCATTTCCAAGATGATCGTTACATAAAGACATTGTGAGGACACATTCTTTATTAACAAGTACTTGTTGCTGTAGCAGGTAGCTGACCAATGACAAACAAAAACACACTTCAACTTATTCCAAATCTATGTGTCAGGGACAGATATAATTGCAAATGTTGGGCCAAGTAGATGAGTGGGAAGCAAATAGAACCTCACATTTACATTTACGTCATTTAGCAGACACTCTTATCCAGAGCGACTCAGACTTAGTGAGTGCATACATTATTGTTATTTTTTTTATTTTTCCTTTTTATTGATTTTTATTTTTAAAAAAATTCATACCCCCCCGTGGGAATCGAACCCACAACCCTGGCGTTGCAAACGCCATGCTCTACCAACTGAGCTACATCCCATGCCGGCCATTCCCTCCCCTACCCTGGACGACGCTGGGCCAATTGTGCGCCGCCCCATGGGTCTCCCGGTCGCGGGAACAGACAGAGTGCATTACACTCATCCATCGAACATTAATGAGAACAAGTGGTGTCCAAGACGCCACGAGACATACACACAGCTAGCACCTGCCACCGTTTAATATACCAACAGCCCCACAAATGAGCCTTGACAAATACATTTGTTTTTCTGAAAATGTTCGTTATGCACCAGTCGCCACCGTGAACACAAAGCTTATGTTTACCGTGGGGAGAGATATGCCTCTAAGCCGCGGGGGCCAAACGAGCGAAGCCCTGCCGTTTATCGGGTTATTCTTATATAGATAGACAATGGCGAAAGGCATTTCCCCGCCCTTTATCTCTCGCACCTATAATCTTGATCTTTGCTCATGGCCCCAGGGCGGCCCTCATTGATTATTCCATTAAAGCAAATGCTAAATTAGGTGTTACAGGTAGAGCAGCCCTTTAGAGGCTCCAACAGCCAGTAATGGCTATATTAAAAATGGTGTATTGTATGCTGAGCATGTCTGGGTGCTGCGACAGAGGGGTTAGGTGGTGCGTAGCTCCTTCCACCGCTCCAGTAACCCTGCTCTGAGGGGAAAGAAATTCAGTACAATTATGCACAGGGATAGATGGCTATATGTGTTATTCCCTAAGAACTATGGGTGCAACGGTACACATATTGGTACCAAAACGTTCTGTACGGGGACCTCGGTTCTGTCCGCACTGTGAACCCAAATGAATACATCAAAAATTTAACACACTAGGCCTGTAGGCTATGCCTATGCTGCGTTGTAGGTGTATTATGCCTTGAGTAAATCTGAGCTGAAAAAAACATTTCAGGCTATTCCGTTAAAACAACTAGATCCTATGTGCACGTTGTAATCTAAACTATTATCTTAATTGGCGCATTTCAAACTGTCCTTTTGTGAGGCGCAGCCGGGAACTAGTTCTGTACGATGGCGAGTGGTGGGGGTCGATAAACCAGAATGATTCTCAATCATCGTTTAAATCTCCAGTTTGGGAACGTTTTGGCTTCCCAGTAGATTACAACGGCGATGGCCAGAGAGAGAAACATGTTGACACATTTACACATTTCCACCGGAGAAAGATGGAAACGGGAAAAAACTACAACACAAACTTAGTCTCCCCTCTGCATTCAAGCAGCCCTTCGCAGCTGTTTCTGACCGGGCCAAATTAATTACAAGAGCGATAGGTATATTTATAGCTGCGGATATGCGCACATTCTTGGTGGTTGAGTAGAATAGGTGGTTTTAGCACCTCGTGAAAGTGCTCGAGCCACGTTACGAACTTTGCCCTCTCGCACCTATTTCAGCAAACAGGTAGTACCCCCTCTATATAAGCAAGCTAAAGCCAAAGTTGTCAAGGAATTGGCCAATGCACCCTGTGTTGCGCTTACTACAGATGGATGGACAAACACTGAGTGTACAAAACATTAGGAACACCTTTCTAATATTGAGTTGCACCCCGCTTTTACCCTCAGAACAGCCTCAATTCGTCGGGGCATGGACTCTACAAGGTGTTGAAAGCGTTCCACAAGGATGTGGGCCCATGTTGACTCCAATGCTTCCCACAGTTATGTCAAGTTGGCTGGATGTCCTTTGGGTAGAGGACCATTCTTGATACACACGGGAAATTGTTGAGCGTGAAAAAAACAGCATCATTGCAGTTCTTGACACAAACAGGTGCGCCTGGTACCTACTATCATACCCCGTTCAAAGACACTTAAATATTTTGTCTTGCCCATTCACCCTCTGAATGGCACACATACAGTGGGGAAAAAAAGTATTTAGTCAGCCACCAATTGTGCAAGTTCTCCCACTTAAAAAGATGAGAGAGGCCTGTAATATTCATCATAGGTACACGTCAACTATGACAGACAAAATGAGAAAAAAAAATCCAGAAAATCACATTGTAGGATTTTTTATGAATTTATTTGCAAATTATGGTGGAAAATAAGTATTTGGTCAAAAACAAAAGTTTCTCAATACTTTGTTATATACACCCTTTGTTGGCAATGACACAGGTCAAACGTTTTCTGTAAGTCTTCACAAGGTTTTCACACACTGTTGCTGGTATTTTGGCCCATTCCTCCATGCAGATCTCCTCTAGAGCAGTGATGTTTTGGGGCTGTCGCTGGGCAACACGGACTTTCAACTCCCTCCAAAGATTTTCTATGGGGTTGAGATCTGGAGACTGGCTAGGCCACTCCAGGACCTTGAAATGCTTCTTACGAAGCCATTCCTTCGTTGCCCGGGCAGTGTGTTTGGGATCATTGTCATGCTGAAAGCCCCAGCCACGTTTCATCTTCAATGCCCTTGCTGATGGAAGGAGGTTTTCACTCAAAATCTCACGATACATGGCCCCATTCATTCTTTCCTTTACACGGATCAGTCGTCCTGGTCCCTTTGCAGAAAAACAGCCCCAAAGCATGATGTTTCCACTCCCATGCTTCACAGTAGGTATGGTGTTCTTTGGATGCAACTCAGCATTCTTTGTCCTCCAAATACGACGAGTTGAGTTTTTACCAAAAAGTTATATTTTGGTTTCATCTGACCATATGACATTCTCCCAATCCTCTTCTGGATCATCCAAATGCACTCTAGCAAACTTCAGACGGGCCTGGACATGTACTGGCTTAAGCAGGGGGACACGTCTGGCACTGCAGGATTTGAGTCCCTGGCGGCGTAGTGTGTTACTGATGGTAGGCTTTGTTACTTTGATCCCAGCTCTCTGCAGGTCATTCACTAGGTCCCCCTGTGTGGTTCTGGGATTTTTGCTCACCGTTCTTGTGTTCATTTTGAGCCCACGGGGTGAGATCTTGTGTGGAGCCCCAGATCGAGGGAGATTATCAGTGGTCTTGTATGTCTTCCATTTCCTAATAATTGCTCCCACAGTTGATTTCTTCAAACCAAGCTGCTTACCTATTGCAGATTCAGTCTTCCCAGCCTGGTGCAGGTCTACAATTTTGTTTCTGGTGTCCTTTGACAGCTCTTTGGTCTTGGCCATAGTGGAGTTTGGAGTGTGACTGTTTGAGGTTGTGGACAGGTGTCTTTTATACTGATAACAAGTTCAAACAGGTGCCATTAACACAGGTAACGAGTGGAGGACAGAGGAGCCTCTTAAAGAAGAAGTTACAGGTCTGTGAGAGCCAGAAATCTTGCTTGTTTGTAGGTGACCATATACTTATTTTCCACCATCATTTGCAAATAAATTCATAAAAAATCCTACAATGTGATTTTCTGGATTTTTTTCTCTAAATTTGTCTGTCATAGTTGACGTGTACCTATGATGAAAATTACAGGCCTCTTTCATCTTTTTAAGTGGGAGAACTTGCACAATTGGTGGCTGACTAAATACTTTTTTCCCCCACTGTACACGATCAATGTCTCTATTGTCTCAAGGCTTAAAAATCCTTCTTTAACCTGTCTCCTCCCCTTCATCTACACTGATTGAAGTGGATTTAACAGGTGACATCAATAAGGGATCATAGCTTTCACCTGGATTCACCTGGTCAGTCTATGTCATGGAAAGAGCAGATGTTCATAATGTTTCGTACACTCAGTGTATATGGAAGTAGCTAACTGTTGGCATTTCATTTTCCCGCTTTACCGAAGCCGAACTGAACCGTGACCCCAAAACCGCAATATGTACCGAGCCGTGGGTTTGGTGAACCGTTAGACCCTTACTAAGGACCCTTCCTTACTTCCTTTAAAAGGGGCAATCAGCAGATGCTACATCTATTTTTGGACTCATAAATTAATGCTATGTGCCCATTGATTCTTGAAGAATATAACTTATAGATGCCTTATGAGCTTAGTTCAACTGTCGTACCCCATCAGAACCCAAAATATGAGCTTGTTTTACTCCAATGTTTGTAAACAAAGTAAATGTAAACAAACACGGTAAAGCCTCAAAACATGTTTAAAACTATCATTTTGATATCATGGATGGTCAGTCCTTGAAACCAATTTCTCCAGTCCCATCCCTCAGCTTTCTACCTAAATAGTGGCAGGGAGAAGTTTTTTATTGTTTCAACTGCTGATTGGCCCTTTAATCAAGGCTTTAATGAAGTGGTGTCCCTCTCTGCTACCTGCTCTCTAAGGTTTAAAAAGATAACGTTTTATATAAACTTTGTCTTTTTTTTGTTGTCTAGTTTTCTGTTTGGGCCATCTGGCAGCGGGTGTGGTGACAGGTGCCTCGGAATCGGGGTCCCTGGCTGGCATACCGGCATCCATAAGCAGTTTCACATAAACCACTCCAAGTCAGGGCTCGGCTATTGTTAGACTTTTAAGTATGCATAGTGAATGCCTAAGTGTGTGTAGGTGATGGAGTGAAAAGGAAAGGGAGTGAGAAATGAAGTGAGAGAGAGAGATAAAGAGAAAGCGACTGAGTGGGGGAGGGAGAGGGAGAGAGCGGGAGATCGAGAGGGGGAGACCGAGAGGGGGAGACCGAGAGGGGGAGAGAGAGGGAGACCGAGAGAGGGAGAGACCGGGAGAGACCGAGAGAGGGAGACCGAGAGGGAGACCGAGAGAGGGAGAGAGAGAGAGGGGGAGAGAGAGAGAGAGGGGGAGAGAGAGAGAGAGAGGGGGAGAGAGAGAGAGACCGAGAGGGAGAGAGAGGGAGACAGAGAGGGGGGGAGAGAGAGGGAGACCGAGAGGGGGGAGAGAGAGAGGGGGAGAGAGAGGGAGACCGAGAGAGGGAGAGAGAGGGAGACCGAGAAAGGGGGGAGACAGAGAGAAGGGGAGACTGGCACTGAACTGTAAACAACAGCAGAATGCAAACTGGGGAGAGAAATATCCACTAACTCAATTTAGGAATAAAAAGTGATCTAACAGCCCGTTTCCCTGCAGCGCCAGCATCCTGAAGATTAGAGAAAAGGAAGAGAGTGTGTCTCAAATGGTGCCATGTTCACTATATAGTGCACTACTTTTGACCAGAGCCCTTTGGGAACAGGTTGCCATTTGGAACGCAGCCAGAGAGACACGTAGAGCTCTCAGAGACTCCTGCATCATACCACTTAATTGAATGAATACCCCTCGGGGGATGGAGTCGTGAGACAGCCTCTATTGACTCATCAGGAAAACTGCTCGTCTTACCACAGCAGTCGCCTTTAGATCTCATGGCCGCAAAGGGAGGGCAGGGACACACACAGGGCTGTGGCAGACAGCACACTACCTACTGTTTCTCCAACAGAGCAGCATTGAATCATGTACTTTAATTAGCTAACAAACTTGGTTAACTTGACAACTTTACATTTATTAGTAATCACATCCAATAAAAGTGTCTCCACAAAGCAAAGAACAAAGTGGGCACCCCGACCCTAAAGTAACTCTGTAGCCAACACCCTCAAGGGACTTCTAAAAGACCATACAGAAGGTAGAAACAGGGATGTATTCATTATGCCGATTCTGTTGCCAAACGTTTCGTCAGTTGCAAAACGTTTCGCAACAGAAACCATTTACTCCAAATGGAAAACGGGAGTTTCTATTGGACAAATTCAGGTAGGTCCCTCCCAGTTTCGTTCCGTTTGCTCAGTTTGATTCTGTTTGGTTCTTACACGGTAAACGGTTTCTGTTGCAAGACATGATGAATACTCGCAGGATTATAGTGACTCAGTGTCAGCCACCCGTTACAGGTACACAGAGGTATCAACTATAAAGAGGGGACTTCTAAAGGAGCATACAGAGGTATGAATGAGTTACGGCAGGAAGGTTCTCTTACAGTGACTCTGTGGCGACAACCCTCTGGGCCAGGCCGTAGAGGGTCTCGCTGGCTGTCAGGACCACAAGCTGGCTGAGGTGGGGGCTGGGCACCTTCTCCTTTCTCTCCTCCACTGGACCACCGTGGACGCTGGAGCCGCCTTCCCCCAGAGACTCCTATAACCGGGGGACAGAGCGAGAGGATGGAAGAGTTAGCTTTGACAGAACACGGAAACAGAGAGAAGGACAGAAGCATCAAGCTCATCACCTTGCACTTTCACCACCCTGTGAAGTTCTTCATAACTTACTTAATCTGTAGCCTAATAAACTGCATGCTTTCCCGAATCTAGCGTATTTTGTTTTGTCGACATTTGGAAAGTTTACCGACAAATTTGCTGTTTCCATCAGGCCTGTCATTACATTTATTTTTTCGAGAGCATAAAAAGGTTGGATGGAGACCTGGGTCGAGAGAGGCTTTCTTTGGATCCACTGTGGATTACAGGCTAATAGCACCACTGACATTAGCCAAGTGTCCAATTTAAAGCTAGAGTAGTGAGGTATGACTGAAGGCTATAACAGCCAGATATGAGAGTTGGCTGTACCACACAGAGCTCAAACACTGAGCTACAGCAGTGACATACAATTATTTATATCTAAGTATAACTGTATATCTAAGACTGAGTTCCAAATGGCACCCTATTCCCTATTTAGTACACTACTTTTGATCAGGGCCCATAGGGATCGGAGTCTCTGACCTCTAGATACTAGAGCTCTTTCTGACCTCATCGTCATATTGCATTAAACAGATAAAGACAAGAAAGATCAAGAAGTCAAGAAACTTCCTTCTCATCTTTCTCCTTTTGAACCATGAGGGAAAGAAACTACAGCCCTCACTTAATCTCTGATGTATGCAATATTATGTAGTCTTATGGAAATCACTGGGTCTATTTTTAACAGTAGAAGGGAGTAAGCTCTCAGCGGTATTCTAGAATAGTCTGTATTGATTCCGCTACTGTTTGACATGCACCAGCACATTTCACTCTCACACACTTTTCTGGCTTTTCTTTAGCTGTGAAATACAGAGGAAAATCAGCCAGCCCCACGGGCCACGTCCATTAATCACAACAATACAATCCAAACACTAGAAGACATAATTTTTCATAAAGGTTCTTCTGGGCTTGACAATGGATCATGCGGGTTGTCAAGCTGTGTGTGTGTTTGTGTGTGTGTGTGTGTGTGTATCCCTAAAACAACAGAAGCAGAGCAGCAGGGCCAAATCAATAGCAATCACATGCAGTAGGTAATGACCAAATGGAAAGCAATTAAACCTGTCCACCATCATCCACTTACATACATACAGGCTCCATACTCTCCTGGGGAGAAGAACCCTGTTATCTCAGGTTACCTAATACTAAATAGCAACATTCCAGTAACTTTCCCAAAAGTCCCATATTTTCCAGCAATCCTGACTGTAGGATTCCGGATATTCTGCTTATTCCTTCCTGATCCCGAGAATGTTCCAACTGGGATTTATGGAAAACCTGGGAATTTACTGGAATATTGCAATTCTAATTCTGAGGAACTGCTACCAAGTAGCAAGGCAAGCTATATATGAATCAGTGAAAACATTGAAACATTCAAGAATTATGGAAAATGTGAAATTAAACCACTAATTCATTTCTCATAAATGGCTAAATTACCTTTAACTCATTGGTTAAGTAGCTAATTAGAAATTATGAATCATGCATGGGCTAGTAATTGGTAGGAAATACCACTTTGGGGCCTACTAGAGACAAATTAATTACCAATAAAGAGTTATGTGAGTTACCTTAGAAACCATTAATCAATGATAAGAGGGGCGGGTCTAAAGGATGTCAAAGAGTCAGATCAAAGAATCAGAGAATGTTCTGGCATTCAACATGCAGCATTTAACAGATTAGGATGTTCATATCACTGCAGAGGGAATATGACCATTCAGATGAAGTTCGGGGTAGGGTGAAGTTGCCCCTCGACGGTGATCTTGGGTTTAGCATTTTCCCCACAAAATTAAGGTTGAACTGGAGGAGGGGAATCTGATCCTAGATCTGTACCCACAGCGTGAAGCTCCTCATGGCAGCCACCTCTCGACATAACCAGATGTCAAAAACATTAAACTGATGCTTTGTAATGTGACAATGGTAGAAGGCTCGGTCACTTGCAATCTTCCCATGGTTAGATTTGTGAGTCAAATACCAGTTTGATAATATATTGGGATGCTAACTTTCCAAATCCCACCTACTCCTGTCTAGGGAACCATTAGATGATGCAAGATAGTAATTGGGGTGAGCAATACCTTCAAGGAGTAAAACCAAGAAATGATGTGCAGTAAACTGCATCATGGGTCCTTTCTGCAGCATAAACATGATTAACGTCCTGCACTGGTGGAGTTTATCCAGAAAACCTATTAGCCCCACACTCTATTCTGAGTACGGACATTACTCAAGATAAAATAAGCACTAAAGTAAAAGTAATTAAGGAACTGACAACTACCCCAAACCTCGGACCAAACCGTTTACCCTCACTTTGCGGAACACTAACAAGAAATATCGATTTGTTCTCAACTGAGACTTTTTGGCATTTGATTTTTTAAATCTTGTCAAGCTTTTCAAAGCTGTCTTGCTCTGGAAGCAAAGTAATCTATCAGTCCATCACAACAGACCGATTAAAGTCATTAGGTCAAAGTACAGTGCCTTCAGAAAGTATTCACACCCCTTGACTTTCCCACATTTTGTTGTGTTACAGCCTGAATTTAAAATTGATTAAATTGAGTTTTTTTTGTAGCTGGCCTACACACAATACCCAATGATGTCAAAGTGGAAAGAATGTATTCAAAATGAAAAGCTGAAATGTCGTGAGTCAATAAGTATTCAACCCCTTTGTTATGGCAAGCCTAAATAAGTTCAAGAGTAAAAATGTGCTTAACTTGTCACATAATAAGTTGCAAGGACCCACTCTGTATGCAATAATAGTGTTTAACATGATTTTTGAATGACTGCTTCTGTAAGGTCCCTCAGTCGAGCATTGAATTTCAAACACAGGTTCAACCACAATGCCTTGCAAAGAAGGGCACCTATTGGTAGAAAAAAAAAAAAAGCAGACAATGAATATCCATTTGAGCATGGTGAAGTTATTAATTACACTTTGGATGGTGTATCAATACACCCAGTCACTACAAAGATACAGGCATCCTTCCTAACTCAGTTTCCAGAGGAAGGAAACCGCTCAGGGATTTCACCATGTGGCCAATGGTGACTTTAAAACAGCTACAGAGTCTAATGGCTGTGATAGGAGAAAACTGAGGATGGATCAACAACATTGTAGTTAATCCACAATACTAACCTAAATGACAGATTGAAAAGAAGGAAGCCTGTACAGAATACAAATAAGGCACTAAATTAATACTGCAAAGAATGTGGCAAAGCAATTAACTTTTAGTTCTGAATACAAAGTGTTATGTTTGGGGCAAATCCAATCCAACACATTACTGAGTACCACTCTCCATATTTTCAAGCATAGTGGTGGCTGCATCATGTTATGGGTATGCTTGTAATCGTTAAGGACTAGGGAGTTTTTCAGGATAAAAAAGAAACAGAATGGAGCTAAGCAAAGGCAAAATCCTAGAGGAAAACCTGGTTCAGTCTGCTTTCCACCAGACACTGGGAGATGAAGTTTAGCAGGACAATAACATAAAACACAATGCCAAACCTACACTGGAGTTGCTTACCAAGAAGACAGTGAATGTTCCTGAGTGGCCGAGCTACAGTTTTGACTTAAATCTACTTGAAAATCTATGGCAAGACCTGAAAATTGTTGTCTAACAATGATGAACAACCAATTTGACAGAGCTTGATGAATTTTGAAAAGAATAATGGGAAAATGTTGCTCAATCCAGGTGTGGAAAGCTCTTAGAGACTTACCCAGAAAGACTCACAGCTGCAATCGCTGCCAAAGGTGTTTCTACAAAGTATTGACTGAGGGGTGTGAATACTTATGTAAATTAGATATTTCTGTATTTCATTTTCAATAAATTTGCAAACATTTCTAAAAACATGTTTTCACTTTGTCATTATGGGCTATTGTGTGTAGATGAATGAGAAAACGAATATATTTAATCAATGTTGAATTCAGGCTGTACCACAACAAAATGTGAAATAAGTCAAGAGGTATGAATACTTTCTGAAGGCACTGAATAAATTTTTTTTTTTAAACGATGTCGTCAAGATCAAATGTATTGATGGTGTATATATAAGGAAAGCCTCCGTCTCAATAGGACTTGTGTCAGTTTCATCAGAACATGGTGATACTGTCCTAATATGGACACTGTACAAATTCAAGTCTATTGCGGATGAAAAGGCGGTTTCCTATT
Source organism: Coregonus clupeaformis (assembly GCF_020615455.1). Lineage (NCBI taxonomy): Eukaryota > Metazoa > Chordata > Actinopteri > Salmoniformes > Salmonidae > Coregonus > Coregonus clupeaformis. The sequence continues at coordinate 43,709,503 of NC_059199.1, forward strand.
TAAATCAAGAAAAAGAGCACGCCATGTCCTTTTATTAACCATGCTCCACATGTGTAAACAATCACTTTATAGAAAGAGGAAAATAAAATGTTCCCCCTGAAGACTACAGAGAAAAAATATGTTTCTCTTCACATTGCTCATAACTCCACATGGTTTCTTCCTGTGGATTTAACACGGTATGAAAATCCTGACCGACCCCCATAAAAATAGAGAGAACAGTTTGTAATTCTTATCTTGTTTTAAGTCCAGTTTTCGAAGGGAAAGATAATGTTGTTTCCTAATGGTGGGAAGCTTTTGGATTCACACTGTAGCACATTAATAAAAAAACTACCTGTTATAGTAAAAACTTGAGGTAAATAAGTTAATCTATCTTAAATTAATAATTGTTTCACTTTAATATCACAATCTTTGCTACAGCGATACATGCTGTTGCCAATCCATTAAAGATGTATTAGTAATAAATGACTATTACATGTTCAATAAGACATGCATTAGCTGTTGAATAGATGAAACGACATTAACATAATCGTCTACCGGTGCCCTTTGGGCATCTTGAATATTTACAGTAACCGTAGGGCCTACATGGATAACACACCAGAAAACATTAAATCAAATCAAGAAGATATTTGTTGAGAAAACAGCTTGCATTAAAGGAATTCACAGCTGGATACATACTAATCAGATATATGCAGACTGAAATCTTATTTTGTTCTATTTCCAAAACAAATACAAAAGATAAATGGGATTAAAAAGTGTATTCTTTTATTTGAAGGATTTTAAACATCCCCACTTGATTGCGTTGTTCCTGGAGTGTGTGTGTGTTTGTGCAAGTAAGTAATGATTCACATTAAAATCATCATAAGTTCCTGGCCCCTCAGTATTTTTTTGAATTCTTTGAAAAAGTTATTTTTTTCATTTCACTTCACCAATTTGGACTATTTTGTGTATGTCCATTACATGAAATCCAAATAAAAATCAATTTAACTTACAGGTTATAATGCAACAAAACAGGAAAAACGCCAAGGGGGATGAATACTTTTGCAAGGCACTGTATCGTGTGTGTGCGTACGTACGTGCAAGTAGAAACAACATGTAGCCTGGCGGGTAGGAGCGTTGGGCCAGTAACCGAAAGGTTGCTGGATCGAATCCCCAAGCCACCAAGGCAAAAATCTGTCGTTCTGCCCCTGAGCAAGGCAGCTAGATTCTACACGGTCACACAAAACAAATATATGGCCTTAAGTTTTTAGGGAGCAACTTTTCATCCACTGACATGAGACATTCTCCACATCGTTTTATTCTGTTGGTGTTAGTGTATCAGGATTTCTCTTGCCAGAAAGCTGAGGGGGAACAGACTTTCCTATATACAAGAGTTTATATCAGGAGAGAAATCATTGAGTTGACTTATTGACATCGTACAGCTGGCTTCTGGTATTTTGGAAGATACTTATCCAGAGTCGTAGTTTCCATTGTGGCGAAATCCTACACGGAGCCTTCAACTGCGCTGCCACTTCAAGAGCAAGTTTTTAAGTCGATAGCCGGTGTTAACGCTCTAGGTCGTGTTTGGAATCTGTTGGGACCGCTCCTGTCATTGATCGCATGGATTAGTAGCAACAGTGTTGCAGAGCTTTGACAATCAAACCAACAGTTGTATTGGACGGACAAACGAGAACAACTGCAAGCCTGAAGTCAACAGCTAAAACGCCCCTCTCTCTCTCTCACCCTAATTTTCCCTCTCTCGCTCCGTTGCTTTAGACACTGCAGCACAGTTTCTCTTTTTTCACTGTGCACCCTTTGATGTTCTGTGTTGCTGGACTATTATTGCCACTCCTGACTTTGTTTTTATTTTATTTTTTACATTTGTGTTCAAAGGAGTGCATTTGAGATTGTTTATTATTTTTGATTATTGATTGGACTGGATAGTTTTTTTGTGGGACTATTGTGATTTGGCCAAGGATACCAAATCCCCTGTAGCTAAGTTGGTACAGCATGAGGCTTGCAACGCCAGGGTTGTGGGTTCGTTTCCCACGGGGGGCTAGTATGAAAAATGTATGCACTCACTAACTGTAAGTCGCTCTGGATAAGAGCGTCTGCTAAATGACTAAAATGTAAAAAATGTAAAATGATACTTGGGACATTTTAAGACCTTTATCTTTACCCCCATCTAACAATACCGCTACACAATTACTGTACTGTTTGAGAGACATCCAAAAATGGCTACATTTTGGAGTAATTTAGTTTTTCCTAACTCAATACCAGCTGCCAGAGTAGTTATACCGTAGCATCACTGTATGTTGCTAATCTGTTTATCCAGACATGCTAACACAACACTGCGTTGCAATTCCACTGGCTGCTGCCTTGGAAGGCATTCATTCAACCTGCATAAGCCTGCGCAATTATGCAAAATTCAGATATTGTTTGGGTGATTAAAAAGAGAAATCTGAAACATTTCGGGGTGAATCCTCAAAAGAAAATCTGAGCGGAGGAAGAAAAGACAGAGAATAGAATTTTGGTGAGTGTTGAATAAATATAGGCTGAGCCAATGTGCTTGGGAAAGGTTTGCATCCATTCCATTATGACACAGGCATGATTTCTAGCTTCCATCAAAACTGAGCAGAGCATCCAAGAGGAGGGAAATGAAGATTAAATAAAGTGAAAAACCAGTTGAAGAGCCCCGTGGCTGAATCCTATAACTGTAGCTAAAAACAGAGGCACTCACAGCAAGAATAACTCAATTTCTAAAAGCATATCCTCTGAAGAATTAATCTCTTAAGTTCAATAGATGCTTAAAGAGACAAAAGTACAGCTCATTAGTGATGGGGGAAAAAATAGATAGTTACATATCGCAATATTATTTTGGGTGATAATATATCGATACTTAGCATTAGCTAGGTAGCGTTAGCTAGTGCTAGTCAGCTGTACCTGCGCCAAAACTCCGGTATTTTTCATCCTATAGCTTTTTAAATAGTGAGCCAACGTGTTTTCGGCACTTTTATTTCCATGACTGATCAAAACTTGTTTTTATTATGGCTCTCTCGTCTCTCTGCAGCAGACATAGTGTGAGCAATATTTTTAGAACGTAAAATCGCAATAAAATCACAGTATCAAATCGCAATATATATAGAATCATGAGAATCGCAATACATATCGTATCAACACTTAAATGTATCGTGATAATATCTTATCGTGAGGTCCCTGGCAATTCCCAGTCCTACAGCTCATGTGGGCTGCTTCCTTGCTGGAACTAATGCACATTACCTCTAAACTTCTGTCAACTTCATAGAGTTCAAGAGATTTGAGGGATTAAAGGCACAATCTGGGATTGGTACATCCATTTTCAGACTTTAAAATTAAATATATACAGTATATAGCCAATGATTTTTGAAGTCTATAACTTATAAATGCCTTATAAGATTAGTTCAACTGTCTTACCCCATTAAGCACAAAATATAAGCTGGTTTTACTCCATTGTTTGTGATTAATGTAACTGTGGTGTCAATTCACCAGCCACAAATGTGGAGGAATGCCCGCTTTTAATCCCAGATCATCCCTTTAAAATCACATTTCCTTTACAGAACAGGAGGATGTGATGTTACAGTGAATGAATTGATACAGTGTGGTTATGAATTCCCACGCTATGAAATGTATTTTTCCCTTTCAAAGACACCTGTCGCCCGACACACTTCATCCATTTCTCACAGTGCTGCTACGCCCATTTAGGAAAGCCAATAACATTGTGCGATGGGTCCACTGACACTCGGGGTAAACATTATGCAGAGTGAGAACAAGGGCATTAGGGAGGGAGGAACCAGACGACCCTATGGGATAACTTTGTCACAGTGATACTGTGACTCTTCTCTGATGCAGCCACTCATAAAGTCCCATGTAGCTCAGTTGGTAGAGCATGGCGTTTGTTACGCCAGGGTTGTGGGTTCGTTTCCCACAGGGGAACAGTATAAAAAATAATAATAATAATAATGTATGCACTCTGGATAAGATCGTCTGCTAATAGACTAAAATGTAAATGTAAAGAGTGCCTAAAGACAGACAGTGGCATCAAAAGCAATCTGCTTGGAAACAGTAGCTAAGAAATAGTACACAGGAGAGTGTTATTGACGCAGACTGCCGTCAGAAGGGGGTTCAGAGACCACCTTTGACCAGTCACTTACACGTCTTACATTGAAGAGATCTAGAACAGTAACTATTTTAAATAGATAAAATACGTTTTATTATGTACAGTGGGGAGAACAAGTATTTGATACACTGCCGATTTTGCAGGTTTTCCTACTTACAAAGCATGTAGAGGTCTGTAATTTTTATCATAGGTACACTTCAACTGTGAGAGACGGAATCTAAAACAAAAATCCAGAAAATCACATTGTATGATTTTTAAGTAATTAATTTGCATTTTATTGCATGACATAAGTATTTGATACATCAGAAAAGCAGAACTTAATATTTGGTGCAGAAACCTTTGTTTGCAATTACAGAGATCATACGTTTCCTGTAGGTCTTGACCAGGTTTGCACACACTGCAGCAGGGATTTTGGCCCACTCCTCCATACAGACCTTCTCCAGATCCTTCAGGTTTCGGGGCTGTCGCTGGGCAATACGGACTTTCAGCTCCCTCCAAAGATTTTCTATTGTGTTCAGGTCTGGAGACTGGCTAGGCCACTCCAGGACCTTGAGATGCTTCTACGGAGCCACTCCTTAGTTGCCCTGGCTGTGTGTTTTTGGGTCGTTGTCATGCTGGAAGACCCAGCCACGACCCATCTTCAATGCTCTTACTGAGGGAAGGAGGTTGTTGGCCAAGATCTCGCGATACATGGCCTCATCCATCCTCCCCTCAATACGGTGCAGTCGTTCTGTCCCCTTTGCAGAAAAGCATCCCCAAAGAATGATGTCTCCACCTCCATGCTTCACGGTTGGGATGGTGTTCTTGGGGTTGTACTCATCCTTCTTCTTCCTCCAAACACGGCGAGTGGAGTTTAGACCAAAAAGCTTTATTTTTGTCTCATCAGACCACATGACCTTCTCCCATTCCTCCTCTGGATCATCCAGATGGTCATTGGCAAACTTCAGACGGGCCTGGACATGCGCTGGATTGAGCAGGGGGACCTTGCGTGCGCTGCAGGATTTTAATCCATGACGGCGTAGTGTGTTACTAATGGTTTTCTTTGAGACTGTGGTCCCAGCTCTCTTCAGGTCATTGACCAGGTCCTGCCGTGTAGTTCTGGGCTGATCCCTCACCTTCCTCATGATCATTGATGCCCCACGAGATGAGATCTTGCATGGAGCCCCAGACCGAGGGTGATTGACTGTCATCTTGAACTTCTTCCATTTTCTAATAATTGCGCCAACAGTTGTTGCCTTCTCACCAAGCTGCTTGCCTATTGTCCTGTAGCCCATCCCAGCCTTGTGCAGGTCTACAATTTTATCCCTGATGTCCTTACACAGCTCTCTGGTCTTGGCCATTGTGGAGAGGTTGGAGTCTGTTTGATTGAGTGTGTGGACAGGTGTCTTTTATACAGGTAACGAGTTCAAACAGGTGCAGTTAATACAGGTAATGAGTGGAGAACAGGAGGGCTTCTTAAAGAAAAACTAACAGGTCTGTGAGAGCCGGACTTCTTACTGGTTGGTAGGTGATCAAATACTTATGTCATGCAATAAAATGCAAAGTAATTACTTAAAAATCATGCAATGTGATTTTCTGGATTTTTGTTTTAGATTCTGTCTCTCACAGTTGAAGTGTACCTATGATAAAAATGACAGACCTCTACATGCTTTGTAAGTAGGAAAACCTGCAAAATCGGCAGTGTATAAAATACTTGTTCTCCCCACTGTATACCATAGTAGCTTACTGTATGTTAAACGCTCAAATACATTATATAAAAGTATTGGTGTAACAGAAATAACTTTGAGATTGCACTTAATGCACCTTACATACATGACTGTATTTTACCAACAAATGAAAAGGGGACCATGGCGCTCTCCCAGAAGCTTGGCTGGTGTGTAAAACCCGTGAATTCAGACAAACAAAAGGTGTGATGGCTCTGCACTCAAAAAGATGTTGCATAAAGCTTACTTCATTTTTCAAGCATAACAAAATCCAAAAATAAAGAGTGAACGCCATGAGGGTAAGTTATTTTAAATGCAAGCTCAGTCACTCAGGGTTCCTGTTTTTTTCAGGTCAGACCAATTAAATCAATAACTAATCAATGCCTAATCAATACCTAATACTGCTTCCCTTCCACTACAGAAACTCACATGTACTTCCTCAATTGTATTTCACTCTAAATAAACTGAAAGTTCTCCAGAGCAGTTCATTATTATTTATTTTTTACGAATTTAGATAGCAAACCAGTGGGGGAAAATCCTATTCTGTGGAGTCTATTGAAAGCTCAGTTTTATCTGAGCGAAAGCAATAAAAGGGCAAAAGGGAGGATGGAAGAGAGAAAAAATATAATTAATTTAATTGTAAACGCACAACACTTTAATTATGTGTTGGTTGTAGAATCAAAGTGGTGCTTGAGGTAATGAATCATTTCAAGACATCAGACTGAATCTCATGAGGAGACCCATAGGTCTTTTACTGGGAGAATACACTTCAAGGGGTAGAATCTGTTTTGAATTATACCAATTTCATAGTACCAGAACATTCAAGTCCATATCAATAACTCACAGTAAGGAAGACACCACACTTGAAAAAGTGTCTGAGCAGATTCTAGGTCTTCATGGTAAGCACATTATTGACAATGTGACACACAAAGAACCACTTATGACTGCCATTTCGAGCAACCTAATAAACAGCCCTTTTTGCATGAAAACCCATTAGACTCAACTGTAATGGGTCACTGAAGTGGTGACGGGGGGCTTTTCACACCTTCCATGGAGAAATGACTAATGCTGACAACATCTCCACACTAATTCACTGGTTAACCTGATTTCACTTTACTGAGAACTGAGTAATCACAGCTCCACTAATGCTGTTCTGATTAGGGTTGTTACAGTGACCGTATAACCGCCACACCGGTGGTCAAGATTCGTGACCGCAGTCAAATTCCACGTGACCGTTAAGTCATGGTAACTAGGCTTCTCCAAGCTCTGATGCTGCTGCTGGTCATTAGTAGCCTACCAAACTTGCTAACTGCCTGGTACTCAGCACTCTATTGCCCCTCTAATCACTCTGACATCAATGCAAATGTTTTCAAAAATCAAATCAAACACTCCATGAGAGCCCATGAGCTCATGTTGCGCAACATTTCTATAGGCTATGCAATTGACTGAGAAAACAGAGTTTTGATGGCCTCTTAAAAAGCGGAGGATCCCATCAGCTTTCTATAGGCTAGGCCTACTATATTTATTTTATCAACTTTCCTAATATTAAGCACATTGCTTTGCTTTACAACAGGAGTATAGCCTACCTGGCTGGCATGAAAATGAACCACGGGAAAAGCGTCCTCCATTAGTTTTTTAAGTGCATAGATTACATGTATTTTTTTCCCCATGTCCCTGTTCCGAGACAGGGGCATGATAGCCATTCTAAATGAAAACTAATTTCACACATATATTATTTAGTATATGTAAAGACAACATTAAATTAAGAATAGTCTGATGGGAGACAATATTAGCTTATCACTTGTGAATGATGCATTATCACTTGTGAATGATGCCCACTTGTGAATGATGTGTGCATTAAGGCAAGAAAAAGTGCAGACTTTTTCAAATCATAGTCACACACACACCTCATGTAGCCTAGCCCATATCACAACTAAAGTGGCCAAATATTGACTTAAAGTTAAGCACATTAATCCGCTTTACAACCGGTGTAGAGCCTAACTGGAATACATAGTGAGTTTCAAGTTTGGGGAAGATAATTTTCACCATAAAAATGCACCTTTATAATAAAGCATTATATGCATAATCGCATTTGTGGTCACTTTTGAGAAGTGTTTTCCTGCTAAGTGATTGCATTTTGGAACATTCGCGCTTATAGCCTACTGCTGTGTGCTCATTGCTGCGCTTATAATGTGAAGAAATAGCCTAATAGTTTATCAAAATGTTAAGCTAAACGTTCTGATCCGTTGCATCAGCCTCATTGCTTTTGAACTTTTTTTGATGCGAGTGGTTGTATTAATTTGGGATCTACCGCATCCCACAACTGTCCCAGAGTATGTTTGGAATATTTATTTCTCGCACAGAAGGACAAGTTGACCAATAGAATAGGTCAACTTTTGTACTATGGGGGATAGTAGATTGACATAGGCTAGTGCTTTTGCCGGTCGTTAGGCCTACTCATCTTGTTGGCTGACAAACAGTAGGCTACATTTGGACAGTTCTTCTAAAATCTTCAATATGCACCTCGGAATTTGATTAGAGGGACACACATAATTGAGTCCCGATGTGTCTGTCTTCACTTGTAGCCTAGTTCTTAGCTGAGATGCCTGTGAGAAGGGCCCGATCATGTGACGAGCATTGGCTAATAAGAATTTAGGTATATGAGAGTTAGTGAGAGGTGCTTCAGAGCACGGCAACCAGGAGAAGGGAATTACTCACTCACTCACTCACTCTCACTCAGGGCTCGAGAGCACAGGCACGCAGCGCCACACAAACTAACTCATCGTCTTTGTTCCTGTGCCATGCTCTGCGCTGACAGACAGACAGAGCTATCAGTCAACAGGTCCCCTGTCCCCTCGTCCAGACCCCCATCTGGCTGTCACTACCGTTTAGCCGGGAACTCAACATGCCCAGTCCCTAATGAAGCTTGATTAACTTCTACAGCAGCACACACAGCCAGGTGGTGTTCGGTACCAGTCCCAAAAATGTTACTCTTCATTTACTATCATAGGTATATTTAGCCTGGTCCCGGATCTGTTTGTACTCTTGCCTACTCTATTGTCAAGCCAAATAATTAGCATTGTAATTCCATAAGAAGTTGGCAGAAGAGAAGAAACAGACTGGCACCCAGGCTAGGTTACATTACCAAACAGACTGGCACCCAGGCTAGGTTACATTACAAAACAGACTGGTACCCAGGACAGGTAACATTACCAAACAGACTGACACCCAGGCTAGGTTACATTACCATGAATGGTGCAAATGAGGTAGGCCGTGTCCGAATACCCGTACTTGCATTCTAAATAGTAGGCATTTTAATGAGGGAAATAAGTATTTGACCCCTCTGCAAAACATGACTTAGTACTTGGTGGCAAAACCCTTGTTGGCAATCAGAGGTCAGACGTTTCTTGTAGTTGGCCACCAGGTTTGCACACATCTCAGGAGGGATTTTGTCCTAACCTCTTTGCAGATCTTCTCCAAGTCATTAAGGTTTCGAGGCTGACGTTTGGCAACTCAAACCTTCAGCTCCCTCCACAAATTTTCTATGGGATTAAGGTCTGGAGACTGGCTAGGCCACTCCAGGACCTTAATGTGCTTCTTCTTGAGCCACTCCTTTGTTGCCTTGGCCTTGTGTTTTGGGTCATTGTCATGCTGGAATACCCATCCACGACCCATTTTCAATGCCCTGGCTGAGGGAAGGAGGTTCTCACCCAAGATTTGACGGTACATGGCCCCGTCCATCGTCCCTTTGATGCAGTGAAGTTGTCCTGTCCCCTTAGCAGAAAAACACCCCCAAAGCATAATGTTTCCACCTCCATGTTTGACGGTGGGGATGGTGTTCTTGGGGTCATAGGCAGCATTCCTCCTCCTCCAAACACGGCGAGTTGAGTTGATGCCAAAGAGCTCCATTTTGGTCTCATCTGACCACAACACTTTCACCCAGTTCTCCTCTGAATCATTCAGATGTTCATTGGCAAACTGCAGACGGGCATGTATATGTGCTTTCTTGTGCAGGGGGACCTTGCGGGCGCTGCAGGATTTCAGTCCTTCACGGCGTAGTGTGTTACCAATTGTTTTCTTGGTGACTATGGTCCCAGCTTCCTTGAGATCATTGACAAGATCCTCCCGTGTAGTTCTGGGCTGATTCCTCACCGTTCTCATGATCATTGCAACTCCACGAGGTGAGATCTTGCATGGAGCCCCAGGCCGAGGGAGATTGACAGTTATTTTGTGTTTCTTCCATTTGCGAATAATCGCACCAACTGTTGTCACCTTCTCACCAAGCTGCTTGGCGATGGTCTTGTAGCCCATTCCAGCCTTGTGTAGGTCTACAATCTTGTCCCTGACATCCTTGGAGAGCTCTTTGGTCTTGGCCATGGTGGAGAGTTTGGAATCTGATTGATTGATTGCTTCTGTGGACAGGTGTCTTTTATACAGGTAACAAACTGAGATTAGGAGCACTCCCTTTAAGAGTGTGCTCCTAATCTCAGCTCGTTACCTGTATAAAAGACACCTGGGAGCCAGAAATCTTTCTGATTGAGAGGGGGTCAAATACTTATTTCCCTCATTAAAATGCAAATCAATTTATAACATTTTTGACATGCGTTTTTCTGGATTTTTATGTTGTTATTCTGTCTCTCACTGTTCAAATAAACCTACCATTCAAATTATAGACTGATCATTTCTTTGTCAAATACTTTTTTCCCTCACTGTAAGTGGCTCGGGGAACAAAACATAGACATTTTGGGTCCATGGCCAGAAAACTCCCCAGACCTTAATCCCATTGAGAACTTGTGGTCGATCCTCAAGAGGCGGGTGGACAAACAAAAACCCACAAATTCGGACAAACTCCAAGCATTGATGATGCAAGAATGGGCTGCCACAAGTCAGGATGTGGCCCAGCAGTTAATTGACAGCATGCCAGGGCGGATTGCAGAGGTCTTGAAAAAGAAGGGTCAACACTGCAAATATTGACTCTTTGCATAAACTTAATGTAATTGTCAATAAAAGCCTTTGACACTTATGGAATGCTTGTAATTATACTTCAGTATACCATAGTAACATCTGACAAATATATCTCATAATACTGAAGCAGCGAACTTTGTGAAGGCCAATACTTGTGTCATTCTCAAAACTTTTGACTACGACTGTACATTACTAACATAGAAAACTTACTGATCAGAGTTGACACAAACAGATATCAGTAAGGACAGTGGAATGAATCAAGACTTAAGCCTCCAGTACTTTGTGGTGACATAGTAATTCCCAACATATTTCAGACGAGGCCAAACTATAATTTAACGTGATGCAAGTACTTAACCCTGCGATCGTAATATTTATCTTCATGATCGTAGACAATTAACAGAGTGAGGCTGAAAATAGCAATAGATGGACTATGACATCAGCCTTGGAACATGCAGACAGTTCAGGATCTAGCCATTATCTTTGGAGAACGATCTAGCTTGATTTTGGGTTTCCATTTTAATCATCGAAGGCCAAGCTGAAACGTCTATCTAACTGCGAAACAGGAATTCTCATATGGTCTCCCATCCACAGAGACGTGGTTATAGAAAACCCAAATAGAAACCGCCATTTGCAATCTGAGAGCCCACAGATTCTTCATGCTTTTAAACCACAAGTGATGTAGTATCATGAGGGCTTTATGACCCAAACCGCTCTCCCAAGTGGATGAGACATACATGTGGTATTGTTCTGTATCCAGGCATCAGCATCAAAGTCCGGGGAGCTTATCTAGCTGCACTTGATTATTAGAAATTACTTCCCAGTGAAAACAAAACTAATAAGACGACTGACTGCCCTGGTTAGGATCGGAACAGCCATCTAGCTGTCATAGCACTGACTTGTTCCAATAAACAGAGGTAAAAAAACAAATCTGATTATATATGTATCTGGATCCACTGAGCTCACAAATGTATCTGTTGATGGTAAGATCAAAGCTGGACAGCCAGTACATATTATTTTTTTCTGCTGCTTTGAAAAGTGTCCTTAATGAGAAGAGGTTGAGGTGGAGAGAGAGAGAAGGGGGAGTGAGAGAGAGAGGAAGAAAGATAGAGAGAGAGAGAGAGAGAGAGAGAGAGAGAAGAGAGAGAGTTGTTCTGTTCTAGAGCTACCACTTAAAAGGAATGGCACACGGACATGGACACATACAAGAAAGCCCGCTACGACCTCTGATGAGACATCAAACATGCAAAAGGAAAATGTAAATAGGAGGAAGGTGGAATCCTATTACACTACACTGGCTCTGATGCGCGTCATATGTGGCAGGGCTTGCAGACAATAACGGATTACAAAGGGAAACGCAGCTGTGAGTTTCCCAGTGATGCAGAACTCCCAAACAAGCTAAATGCCTTTTATGCTCGCTTCGAGAAATACAAAACTGTGTCTTGCATGAAAGCCCCTGTTTTTCCAGATGACTGTGTGATCTCGCTCTCTGTGGCTGATGTGAGCAAAACTTTTAAAACAGGTTAACAATCACAAGGCCGCCGGGCCAGACGGAATACCAGGGCGCGTTCTCAAAGCATGCCTAGACCAGCTGGCAAGTGTCTTCACTGACATTTTTTCCTCTCTCCTTGTCCCAGTCTGTAATCCCAACTTGTTTCAAGCTGACCACCATTGTCCCTGTTCCCAAGAGCTCCAAGGTAACCTGCCTAAATGACTATCACCCTGTGCTTTGAAAGGCTGGTCATGGCTCACATCAACAACATCATCCCAGACCCACTCCAATTCGCATACCGCCCCAACAGATCCACAGATGACGCAATCTTAATTGCACTTCACACTGCTCTCTCCCACCTGGACAAGAGGGGAAATAACTATGTGAGAATGCTGTTCATAGACTACAGCTCAGTGTTTAACACCATAATCCCCTTCAAACTCAACAGCAAGCTAGGGACCCTGGGACTGAACACCTCCCTCTGCAAGTGGATCCTGGACTTCCTGACGTGCCGACCCCAGGAGGTAAGGGTAGATAACAACAACTCTGCCACGCTGACCCTCAACACGGGGTGCCCCTCAGGGGTGTGTGCTTTGCCTGTACTCCCTGTTCACCCATGACTGCGTGGCCGTGCACAACTCCAACACCATTATCAAGTTTGCTGACGACGCAACGTTTGTAGGTCTGATCACCAACGGTGACGAGAGCCTACAGGGAGGAGGTCAGAGACTTACCAGTGTGGTGCCAAGACAACAACCTCTCCATCAACATCAGTAAGACCAAGGAGCTGATCGTGGACTATAGGAGAAAGAGGAGAGAGCCGCTCCCATCCACATTGACAGCGCTGTAGTGGAGCGGGTCAAGAGCTGCAAGATCCTTGGTATTGCAAATGCACTGCCTTCGACCGCAAAGCGCTACAGAGGGTGGTGCGGATAGCCCAGTACATCACTGGGGCCGAGCTCCCTGCCATCCAGGACCTCTATATCAGGCTGTGTCAGAGGAAAGGCAGAGAAATTGCCAAAGACTGCTAAATAGCCAGACTGCTAAATAGTCAATTAATGGAACCCAAACTATCTGCACTGACACTATACACCCTCACTAGACTATATATACACACCACATACACACTCACTAGACTATATATACACACAATATACACACTCACTAGACTATATATACACACCACATACACCCTCACTAGACTATATATACACACCACATACACACTCACTAGACTATATATACACACCACATACACACTCACTAGACTATATATACACACCACATACACACTCACTAGACTATATACATACACACACACACATACACACTCACTAGACTATATATACACACCACATACACACTCACTAGACTATATATACACACCACATACACACTCACTAGACTATATATACACACCACATACACACTCACTAGACTATATATACACACCACATACACACTCACTAGACTATATATACACACCACATACACACTCACTAGACTATATATACACACCACATACACACTCACTAGACTATATATACACACCACATACACACTCACTAGACTATATATACACACCACACACACTCACTAGACTATATATACACACCACATACACACTCACTAGACTATATATACACACCACATACACACTCACTAGACTATATATACACACACCACATACACACTCACTAGACTTTATATACACACCACATACACACTCACTAGACTATATATACACACCACATACACACTCACTAGACTTTATATACACACCACATACACACTCACTAGACTATATATACACACCACATACACACTCACTAGACTTTATATACACACCACATACACACTCACTAGACTTTATATCTGCTAAACACGTATGTGACAAATAAAATTTGATTTGATATACACGCTCACACAGATACAAACATACACACACTTTTACACTCATAATTTGCTGCTGCTACTCTGCTCTTTATTTTACTCTTATTATTACAGTGAGGGAAAAAAGTATTTGATCCCCTGCTGATTTTGTACGTTTGCCCACTGACAAAGACATGATCAGTCTATACTTTTAATGGTTGGTTTATTTGAACACAGAGACAGAATAACAAACAAAAAATCCAGAAAAACGCATGTCAGAAATGTTGTAAATTGATTTGCATTTTAATGAGGGAAATAAGTATTTGACCCCCTCTCAATCAGAAATATTTCTGGCTCCCAGGTGTCTTTTATACAGGTAACGAGCTGAGATTAGGAGCACACTCTTAAAGGGGGTGCTCCTAATCTCAGTTTGTTACCTGTATAAAAGACACCTGTCCACAGAAGCAATCAATCAATCAGATTCCAAACTCTCCACCATGGCCAAGACCAAAGAGCTCTCCAAGGATGTCAGGGACAAGATTGTAGACCTACACAAGGCTGGAATGGGCTACAAGACCATCGCCAAGCATCTTGGTGAGAAGGTGACAACAGTTGAAGAAACACAAAAGAACTGTCAATCTCCCTCGTGGAGTTGCAATGATCATGAGAACGGTGAGGAATCAGCCCAGAACTACACGGGAGGATCTTGTCAATGATCTCAAGGAAGCTGGGACCATAGTCACCAAGAAAACAATTGGTAACACACTACGCCGTGAAGGACTGAAATCCTGCAGCGCCCGCAAGGTCCCACTGCACAAGAAAGCACATATACATGCCCGTCTGCAGTTTGCCAATGAACATCTGAATGATTCAGAGGAGAACTGGGTGAAAGTGTTGTGGTCAGATGAGACCAAAATGGAGCTCTTTGGCATCAACTCAACACGCCGTGTTTGGAGGAGGAGGAATGCTGCCTATGACCCCAAGAACAGCATCCCCACCGTCAAACATGGAGGTGGAAACATTATGCTTTGGGGGTGTTTTTCTGCTAAGGGGACAGGACAACTTCACTGCATCAAAGGGACGATGGACGGGGCCATGTACCGTCAAATCTTGGGTGAGAACCTCCTTCCCTCAGCCAGGGCATTGAAAATGGGTCGTGGATGGGTATTCCAGCATGACAATGACCCAAAACACAAGGCCAAGGCAACAAAGGAGTGGCTCAAGAAGAAGCACATTAAGGTCCTGGAGTGGCCTAGCCAGTCTCCAGACCTTAATCCCATAGAACATTTGTGGAGGGAGCTGAAGGTTTGAGTTGCCAAACGTCAGCCTCGAAACCTTAATGACTTGGAGAAGATCTGCAAAGAGGGTGGGACAAAATCCCTCCTGAGATGTGTGCAAACCTGGTGGCCAACTACAAGAAACGTCTGACCTCTGTGATTGCCAACAAGGGTTTTGCCACCAAGTACTAAGTCATGTTTTGCAGAGGGGTCAAATACTTATTTCCCTCATTAAAATGCAAATCAATTTATAACATTTTTGACAAGCTTTTTTCTGGATTTTTTGTTTGTTATTCTGTCTCTCACTGTTCAAATAAACCTACCATTAAAATTATAGACTGATCATGTCTTTGTCAGTGGGCAAATGTACAAAATCAGCAGGGGATCAAATACTTTTTCCCCCTCACTGTATCTATCCTGATGCCTAGTCACTTTACCCTGCCTTCATGTACATATCTACCTCAAGTACCTTATTATTATATATCCTGATGCCTAGTCACTTCAACCTGCCTTCATGTACATATCTACCTCAAATACCTTATTATTATCTATCTTGATGCCTAGTCACTTTACCCTGCCTTCATGTACACATCTACCTCAAGTACCTTATTATTATCTATCCTGATGCCTAGTCACTTTACCCTGCCTTCATGTACATATCTACCTAAAATACCTTATTATTATCTATCCTGATGCCTAGTCACTTTACCCTGCCTTCATGTACATATCTACCTCAAGTACCTTATTATTATCTATCCTGATGCCTAGTCACTTTACCCTGCCTTCATGTACATACCTACCTCATGTACCTTATTATTATCTATCCTGATGCCTAGTCACTTTACCCTGCCTTCATGTACATATCTACCTCAAGTACCTTATTATTATCTATCCTGATGCCTAGTCACTTTACCCTGCCTTCATGTACATATCTACCTCAAGTACCTTATTATTATCTATCCTGATGCCTAGTCACTTTACCCTGCCTTCATGTACATATCTACCTCAAGTACCTTATTATTATCTATCCTGATGCCTAGTCACTTTACCCTGCCTTCATGTTCATATCTTCCTCAAATACCTTATTATTATATATCCTGATGCCTAGTCACTTCAACCTGCCTTCATGTACATATCTACCTCAAATACCTTATTATTATCTATCTTGATGCCTAGTCACTTTACCCTGCCTTCATGTACACATCTACCTCAAGTACCTTATTATTATCTATCCTGATGCCTAGTCACTTTACCCTGCCTTCATGTACATATCTACCTCAAGTACCTTGTACCTCTGCACGTTGATCTGGTACTGGTACTCCCTGTATATACCGTAGCTCCATTCTTGTGTATTTTATTTTATTCCCCATGTTCCCATTTTATTTTCTATTTTTATTACTATTTTTTAACTCTGCATCGTTGGGAAGGGTTCATAAGCAAGCATTTCACGATAAAGTCTATACCAGTTGTATTTGCCGCATGTGACAAATAACATTTAATTTGAGTCATATTGAAGGATAATGAGTTGCTTCCCGCTGTATATCTTGTACAGATTAAAACATGTTTATATGGAGCATGCTACTGTATGTCCCTCTCCATCATTCCACCTACAAAACCCCTGAGAATGATCCTTCTCTACAGTACACAGACCCTGAGAATGATCCTTCTCTATAGTACACAGACCCTTAGAGAATGATCTTTCTCTATAATACACATACCCTTATAGATTGATCCTTCTCTACAGTACACAGACCCTTAGATTGATCCTTCTCTACAGTACACAGACCCTTAGATTGATCCTTCTCTATAGTACACAGACCCTTAGATTGATCCTTCTCTACAGTACACAGACCCTTAGATTGATCCTTCTCTACAGTACAGACCCTTAGATTGATCCTTCTCTACAGTACACAGACCCTTAGATTGATCCTTCTCTACAGTACACAGACCCTTAGATTGATCCTTCTCTACAGTACACAGACCCTTAGATTGATCCTTCTCTACAGTACACAGACCCTTAGAGAATGATCTTTCTCTATAATACACAGACCCTTATAGAATGATCCTTCTCTATAGTACACAGACTCTTAGAATTTTCCTTCTCTATAGTACACAGACCCTAAGAATGATCCTTCTCTATAGTACATAGACCCTTAGATTGATCCTTCTCTACAGTACATAGACCTTTAGAGCAGGGGTTCCCAAACTTTTTCACTCAGGCCCCCCTTCCAGCATTGGGGAACATCTCATGCCCCTGTGTACGCGTGCACACTCGCCTCATCTATTTCTATGGGCACAAGCACTGTTTATGCCACAAACGGTTCACATCCCTCTTGTTGGCGGAGAGAACATTTTACAGGCAGGACCGAATTTGGGAAACCCTGCTCTAAGGTATGCAATGACTGACATGACAAGAGGAAAACTGTTGATGAATTTCCGAATTTCAAAATGACACCTTCTGCATTCCACTATTACAACATTCAAGAGTAAGTTGAAAGCCAGGCTAAGTTCCCCCCCAAAATTATAATATATATATACAGTACGATTCAAAAGGTTGGACACGCCTACTCATTCAAGGGTTATTCATTATTTTGACTATTTTCTACATCGTAGAATAATAGTGAAGACATCAAAACTATGAAATAACACATATGGAATCATGTAGTAACCAAAAAAGTGTTAAACAAATTAAAATATATTTTATTTGAGATTCTTCAAATAGCCACCCTTTGCCTTGATGACAGCTTTGCACACTCTTAGCATTCTCTCAACCAGCTTCACCTGGAATGCTTTTCCAACAGTCTTGAAGGAGTTCCCACATATGCTGAGCACTTGTTAGCTGCTTTTCCTTCACTCTGTCGTCCGACTCATCCCAAACCATCTCAATTGGGTTGAGGTCGGGTGATTGTGGAGGCCAGGTCATCTGATGCAGCACTCCATCACTCTCCTTCTTGGTAAAATAGCCCTTACACAGCCTGGAGGTGTGTTGGGTCATTGTCCTGTTGAAAAATAAATGATAGTCCCAATAAGCCCAAACCAGATGGGATGGCGTATTGCTGCAGAATGCTGTGGTAGCCATGCTGGTTAAGTGTGCCTTGAATTCTAAATCAATCACAGTGTCACTAGCAAAGCACCCCCACACCATAACACCTCCTCCTCCATGCTTTACGGTGGGAAATACACATGCAGAGATCATCCGTTCACCCACACCGCGTCTTACAAAGATCTCAAATTTGGACTCCAGACCAAAGGACACATTTCCACTGGTCTAATGTCCATTGCTCATGTTTCTTGGCCCAAGCAGGTCTCTTCTTATTATTGGTGTCCTTTAGTAGTGGTTTCTTTGCAGCAATTCGACCATGAAGGCCTGATTCACACAGTCCCCTCTGAACAGTTGACGTTGAGATGTGTCTTTGACGAACTCTGTGAAGCATTTATTTGGGCTGCAATTTCTGAGGCTGGTAACTCCAATGAACTTATTCTATGCAGCAGAGGTAACTCTGGGTCTTCCATTCCTGTGGCGGTCCTCATGAGAGCCAGTTTCATCATAGCGCTTGATGGTTTTTGCGACTACACTGAAATGTTCCTTATTGACTGACCTTCATGTCTTAAAGTAATGATGGACTTGGTATTTTACCAAATAGGGCTATCTTCTGTATACCCCCCTACCTTGTCACAACACAACTGATTGGCTCAAACGCATTAAGAAGGAAAGAAATTCCACAAATTAACGTTTAAGAAGGCACACCTGTTAATTGAAATGAATTCCAGGTGACAAACTCATGACGCTGGTTGAGAGAATGCCAAGAGTGTGCAAAGCTGTCATCAAAGTTGGCTATTTGAAGAATATAAAATATAAAATATATTTTGATTTGTTTAACACTTGTTTGGTTACTACATGATTCCATATATGTTATTTCATAGTTTTGATGTCTTCACTATTATTCTACAAAGTAAACAATAGTAAAAATTTAGAAAAACCCTTGAATGAGTAGGCGTGTCCAAACTTTTTACTGGTAGTGTATATATATATACAGTGAGGGAAAAAAGTATTTGATCCCCTGCTGATTTTGTACGTTTGCCCACTGACAAAGACATGATCAGTCTATAATTTTAATGGTAGGTTTATTTGAACAGAGAGAGACAGAATAACAACAAAAAAATCCTGAAAAACGCATGTCAAAAATGTTATAAATTGATTTGCATTTTAATGAGGCAAAACCCTTGTTGGCAATCAGAGGTCAGACGTTTCTTGTAGTTGGCCACCAGGTTTGCACACATCTCAGGAGGGATTTTGTCCCACTCCTCTTTGCAGATCTTCTCCAAGTCATTAAGGTTTCGAGCCTGACGTTTGGCAACTTGAACCTTCAGATCCCTCCACAGATTTTCTATGTTATTAAGGTCAGGAGACTGGCTAGGCCACTCCAGGACCTTAATGTGCTTCTTCTAGAGCCACTCCTTTGTTGCCTTGGCCGTGTGTTTTGGGTCATTGTCATGCTGGAATACCCATCCACAACCCATTTTCAATGCCCTGGCTGAGGGAAGGAGGTTCTCACCCAAGATTTGACGGTACATGGCCCCGTCCATCGTCCCTTTGATGCGGTGAAGTTGTCCTGTCCCCTTAGCAGAAAAACACCCCCAAAGCATAATGTTTCCACCTCCATGTTTGACGGTGGGGATGGTGTTCTTGGGGTCATAGGTAGCATTCCTCCTCCTCCAAACACGGCGAGTTGAGTTGATGCCAAAAAGCTCAATTTTGGTCTCATCTGACCACAACACTTTCACCCAGTTCTCCTCTGAATCGTTCAGATGTTCATTAGCAAACTTCAGACGGGCATGTATATGTGCTTTCTTGTGCAGGGGGACCTTGCGGGCGCTGCAGGATTTCAGTCCTTCACGGCGTAGTGTGTTACCAATTGTTTTCTTGGTGACTATGGTCCCAGCTTCCTTGAGATCATTGACAAGATCCTCCCGAGTAGTTCTGGGCTAATTCCTCACCGTTCTCATGATCATTGCAACTCCACGAGGTGAGATATTGCATGGAGCCCCAGGCCGAGGGAAATTGACAGGTCTTTTGTGTTTCTTCCATTTGCGAATAATCGCACCAACTGTTGTCACCTTCTCACCAAGCTGCTTGGCGATGGTCTTGTAGCCCATTCCAGCCTTGTGTAGGTCTACAATCTTGTCCCTGACATCCTTGGAGAGCTCTTTGGTCTTGGCCATGGTGGAGAGTTTGGAATCTGATTGATTGATTGCTTCTGTGGACAGGTGTCTTTTATACAGGTAACAAACTGAGATTAGGAGCACTCCCTTTAAGAGTGTGCTCCTAATCTCAGCTCGTTACCTGTATAAAAGACACCTGGGAGCCAGAAATCTTTCTGATTGAGAGGGGGTCAAATACTTATTTCCCTCATTAAAATGCAAATCAATTTATAACATTTTTGACATGCGTTTTTCTGGATTTTTTTGTTGTTATTCTGTCTCTCACTGTTCAAATAAACCTACCATTCAAATTATAGACTGATAATTTCTTTGTCAGTGGGCAAACTTACAAAATCAGCAGGGGATCAAATACTTTTTTCCCTCACTGTATATATATATTATTTATAGATTTTTTTTAAGGGGGGACCACCGCGCAGCCCCACAGTTTGGGAACCACTGTGAACCTTGTCTATAGTATACTGCCTACTTTAAATGGACTAGCAAGGCTTTGCTTGATTTCAAGATTTACAGTACCAGGATGTCTCCACAATCTGTTCACTGCTTATCTATGTTGGCTTTCATTCCGACAATCCATTTAGGTTGGTATTGCTATAGGCACTACCCAGACTTTGACAACACATACCTGTGGTGTCGTTTGTATAACACCAACATTCCCCCCATTTTGTTTTGCAGCGTACCTCCAACAGCAGCATGTGTGGAAACACACACTGACCCAGACCCACCCACTGCCACTGATTACTGGCCTTGGGAAGGCTCCCGAGGCATCATTTAATCATCTATATTTATACAGTCGCAACTCAACCGACTGTCTGCAGAACAGGTCCAGAGTCTTGGCCTTGGCTTGGTGCTGGGCGGAGTTCTTTTGAACTGCTTGCTGAATCAGGCCAGCCAACCCTGCTGAAGAAAACAACTATTATTATTTTGGGACTCTGTCTGAGTGGAGGCATCTGATTTGTTGTATGAACAGTTGACTTTGAGGTGCTGCCGGAGGTATTTTGGGGGCGAGCCTTTGAAAGCCATCTGTCATGTTTGCTGCTGGAACGGCTGGAGCGGCTGTCCCTCCCTGGCTCCTGCCATGGCCCTTGGCCCACACCTGGGGAGAGTGGATGGAGGTCTGCACTACTCTCCTGGATTATTCACTCTGCAGTGGCCCCATCACCAGAAAGAACACAAAATGGAGTCTCAGTTTCACCACTGGCTATGGGGCTACAGTATGAACACTAAAGGCAACTGAGGACCGAGGGGGAAAAAAACAATCACTCAACCTGTTGGTTGAAACTAATTTCAACAAAACACTCTATCAGGCCTTGGTAAAAAAGTTCCCCAGAAAGCCTTGGAGTGTAAGAAGTAGACTCTGTTCTTCCAATCCACAATAAAAACTAAGACTAAACAACATTTAGGGCTTCATAACGATCATATCACCCTTCTGACAAAGGACGTTTAGTATGAGGGTGAAATGTGATCTCTTAGCGTCTCTGAAACCCTCTTAGAGGCCCTGAAACAATTATCCTCCGTATTCCGCCCGTGGAGATTTTAAAACGTGCGGGGTGGCCTGGTCGCTAGGCAATTACTGTCAAGTGTATGTCGCCACCAGTTCCTTCATCCACTGGTAATATCGCAAATTCACTTATCATTAGACGCACGTCAAAAGGAATTAGAGCCATAATTTGCTCTGTGAGATACAGCCCACCATCATCACTGGCAGTTCCTCCTCTGAAAGTGGCGGATGGATCTGCTTACCCTTTAGGGTCATATCATCTCAATGTTTATTACAAGATACCCAGCTTCCATTCTGCCTGATGAACTTTCCAGGATTCCCACAAAGCCAGAGCCTATTTGCTGCTCTGCTGGAGAGGGAGAATTTAAATCAGCTGGATTTTTAAAAAGAGTATGGAATATTCTGTTATTCTAATGAGGATGAAGAGGGAAAGAAAAAAGGAAGGATTTAAATAACCCAAAATGCAAATCAGCTTCTCATTACAATTGAAGTGGTGAGTCATTCAACAGAACTCTGGGAGAACTTTAGGACAACAGTATCTCAGCGATGTTGAGTAACAGGTCCTAGAGCACTAGCTGCCCTGTATCAGAGCTGCTGTCTATACTCTATGACCTAGTGCACGGTTATCAATATGTATGACAAACTGTCAAAACTCTCAACTCATCATTTAGACGGACAGTGTGTGTGTACTGCAGACTGGCTCATCTATATCAATGCAATCTGTTCTATCCTTACTATAACTACCAACAATTCTACTTACTTCCACCATAACAAAACACTTCTCCTCCATAAATAACTGTGTTACGATGACAGCACTATCATTTACATCCTCATTCCCAGCGCTCCTACAGTTAGACCCTCTGGACTGGGGTCCATTGTCAGCATGACGTCAGCTAAATGAACTCGACATCAAACCACCTCATATTCACCTTACACTGAGACTCCCCCCTGGGCGGCCATATTCAAACAGAAAGCGAGGCGGTAGGCGAGCTTAGTCTCTAATGCAGTAACTCAGCACTGAGGAGGCGTGGGGAGACCGTTAATCTGTGCCCCCCCGAGAGGGGCCGTGCCGGGCTGTGGAGCTGGCGATGCCAAGCCTCAGTGTGGTAAAGCGCAACCCCACCACATGCTTAAGTTAACCACCGAGCTGGCAGACAAAGGAGAGAGATGTGTGAGTGAGATGAGAATAGAAAAATGTGTGTGTCTGTGTGCATGTGTTCTCAAGTTCATGCATGTGTACGTCTGTGTGTGTGTGTGTGTGCACTCCTGAGTGTGCGTGGGATTTGGAGAGCTCAGCACGCCTTTGGCTGCCAGATTGCTGGTGCCCATAGAGATGTATCTCCAGGTCTCTACGGAGGGGAAATCACCTTGGACATATCTGATTCCTGTCACCGCCACAACCTCCAACCAGCCCCAGAGCCCCCATTCACCAACACTGCATATTAATACTCACACCCCCTCCCTGTTGATTCAACACAGGTGCTGAGCTGACGGGTAATAGTCTATCCTTCAAAACTTTATGGCGTGGTTTCCTGGACACATTAAACCTAGTCCAGGACTAATCTGTGCCTGGGAAACCGCCCCCCAAAAACCAAACCCTGGTAAAGACAAAAAAAAGATGTATGGTTGAAGTGGCTGATTCAATCACCTGATATGATAGTTAAACATTTCACAATTTGTGGCACCACAAACATACCACACACACACACATGCGGCTGCTGTTTATTCTGTCGGCAGCACAAATAAAGCGTGTTCAAAGCCAGCTCAGTAGGTTGGTTGGTTAAGAAGCTGGACAGCATCATCACAGAGGGATAATCGCTACGCTGCAGCTGCCAGACAGACACAGAGACAAAGAGACATGCAGAGAGAGAGAGACAGAGAGAGACAGAGAGAGACAGAGAGAGAGACAGAGACAGAGAGAGACAGAGACAGACAGAGAGAGAGAGAGAGAGAGAGAGGGAGGAGGGGGGTTTGATTGAAATGCTAGCTAGCGTTAGCCGCATCCAAAGCCTTGCTGGAAGGCATAATGGGTGGCTGGGGATTGGGGTCAAACAAAGTGATCTCTATAGGGTGTCAGTGGAACAGCATGGTTGAATTTGAGGCCTGGTGCTCAGACTGGCATCGTTTTCCCAGGGAGCCATGGCTTTGGAAAAGTGGTGTAGAACAAGGAGGAGGGATGGAGGGATAGAGGGATAGAGGGATAGTATGGTAGGAAGACCTGGGGCCAGGTTTCTGGAACCAGATTAAGCCTACTCCTTGACTAAAAAGCATGCGCAATGGAGCATCTCAATGGAAAAGTGCTTTTCAGTCGAGGAATAGGCATAATATGAGTCTGGGAAACAGTTCCTTATAGCCTAGTGTATGTGCAGAACATTAAGGGTTTTGCAAAAGGTGGTTTAGAAAGAAGAAGGGATGAAATGGAGGGTGCGGAGAAGAGAAGGAGAGAAAGAGAGGGGGCAGACTTCACTCTCCTGAGAGGCTCGTGGGAGAGCAGCCAGTCTGGTGTCTTAGACATTGAGATTGAGACAGTCTCTAAGATATGTCTCTACGGGCTGACTGCCATTCATATTGGCATCAAAGTCATTATGAGAGAATTGATTTTTAAATCAAATCAAGTTAAGGCAGCAAATGAGAGCTAAACCACAAGGATTTCTCTGCAAATTGAAATGTGACGCATAATTAACTTTATGATATGTTTACAAATGAGGTCTCCCCCTCTCTGTGTGCGCGTGTGTGTCTATCCATTTGTGCGCGTGTGTGTGTCTTTTTATCAATTTGTGTGTGTTTATAAATCTCAACGTCCCTTTTTGTAATTATGCCGGGGGAGATTGCAAATGAACGGTAATAAAGTCAAAAGACTATCACTGTAAATTAATGCACGCTGCTTATGCAAACCCTGACCTTGATTCTTAATTATCACAAAGTCGGTACATAGTATACATGCAAACGTTATTAGTGATTTAATAAAGTGATTAAAGTAGGGAGAGAGATGGAGAGAGATAGAGGAGGAGAGAGCAAGAGAGAGATCGAGGGAGAGAGAGAGAGCGAGAGAGATTCAGAGAGAGCGAGAGAGAGAGAAATCGAGGGAGAGAGAGAGCGAGAGAGATCGAGGGAGAGAGAGAGAGAGCGAGAGAGAGAGATTCAGAGAGAGAGAGAGTGAGAGAGAGAGATTCAGAGAGAGAGAGAGAGATTGAGGGAGGGAGAGAGATCGAGGGGAGAGAGAGAGAGAGAGAGAGAGATCGAGGGAGAGAGAAAGAGAGAGAGATCGAGGGAGAGAGAGATCGAGGGAGAGAGAGAGAGAGATCGAGGGAGAGAGAGAGAGAGATCGAGGGGAGAGAGAGAGAGAGAGATCGAGGGAGAGAGAGAGAGATCGAGGGGAGAGAGAGATCGAGAGGGAGAGAGAGATCGAGAGGGAGAGAGAGATCGAGAGAGAGAGAGAGAGAGAGATCGAGGGAGAGAAATCGAGGGAGAGAGAGAGAAATCGAGGGAGAGAGAGAGAGAAATCGAGGGAGAGAGAGAGAAATCGAGGGAGGGAGAGAGAGAGAGAAATCGAGGGAGAGAGAGAGAAATCGAGGGAGGGAGAGAGAGAGAGAGAGAGAGGGAGAGAGAGAGTGAGAGAGAGAGACAGAGAGACAGAGAGAGAGAGAGACAGAGAGAGTGAGAGAGAGAATGAGAGTGGCAGAGTGAGAGAGCGAGAGAGCGAGAGAGCGAGAGAGAGAGAGATAACATTTGGGGAAATAAAGGAGAGCAGATCTCAAGAAATGAATGATTTATTGACCTGAACTAAAATAACGTTATATTTCCGGCGAAAGACTAAAAGCCTTATCCAAAGGAGTTGTATTAGAGAGAATGGAGAGAGAATGAGTCGATAGAGAGCCCAGAGAACTCTGTGTTTCTGTCGCCTGCTGAAGCGAGGATGTTTTAAATAGCTCTTAATCAAGTAGACTGGGTTGTCAAACGGCAGTCAAGCATCGACCAGAGGAAGAGACGAAGCGAGAGGGTTTACACAGCCCAAAATCTGTCCACGTTTAGCAGATCATTAATTATTAAGCAAGTGAAGAGTTTTTGTACGGGTGGTGCAAGTAGAGTGTCAAATTTAGTCAAGATAAAAATGAATTGCTACTTTGTTACGTGAGGCTTATTTGATCTAATAGAAGTTTCGAAATTCGAGACGGTCTATGCATATTCATGAGACTAGCATCTCACTCTCCATTGAATACAGGCAGTTGAAGTCAACACCCCTCACTGAATATTTGTTTTTAAGTATTCAAATAACACGATGTATCCACCAACCAGAAGAGAATAGGCAGGAGATAGACAGTCCGCCGTTCTGCTCTGTGGACAACAAATCCCATTGTTAGGGCGGAGACTCAAGCATCTCGTCATTATATCCAGTATCTCTGGTTGGACACAAAGTGATATCATTATGCTCTCTCTGTGTAAAAGGCCTCACACCACTTCGTTCTCCCGAGAAGAGCTGATCTCCCACCCTCTCTCTCCGTCTCTCTCCCTCTCCCCTGAACTGACATGTGTTTGTGCACTGATGCGTTTTACACAGCTCCTATCACCCCTCTGTCCCGTCTGTCTGTTCCTCTCAGAGCTCCATGTCCACGGTCATATGATCCAACATCCCTGACAGAGACGTCCCTCCTCCCCACAGTAACCAGAGAACAGGGCTGTACTGGACGTTTGTGTGTGTTATCACAGATGTTTTTCAGGGCTGACAGTTTTCATCCACTAACAGTCACAACACTAGCTTCAGGGCGATGCTGGTAAACTAATCAGCTAAGGCAGATTAATATAATGAGAATTCACAAAAATGCATTTACTTCACTTTCCTTTTTGATCACCTTATCTCACCCATGGTGTGTCTATAGCTAGGCTAGTGGCGACAGATATGTGAATATTCTAATATCCGAATCAAGAAAATATTTGAATTTTCCCACCAGTGGAATGTTTCCACCAACTGACGTAGTGCACACAAAACGTACTTTCTGCTCAATTTTTCATGTACCAAATAAAAATGTTAAATGTGTTTCCATCTGCATTTTCAACTCTACCGATAAATTTGTCACAGAATCTGTTGCGTTAAATAGCAAACGTGCCTACTCTGGTCTTGGCACCTGCGCTCTAGCCAACAGCTGGCAGATAGTGTGGGTAGGCTGTGCTGGTAGACTATTTTACATGACGAGATAATTATGGATAAGAGTGAGAATATTTGTATTCAAAACGGCAGTCAGGTATCGATCATCATGTCACCAGAATAAGACCCTCCATATTTACTGGAAAGTAGCATCAAGCTCATTACAGTGCATTTTCACCACCCTGTGAAGTTCATCTTTATTTATTTCATCTGTAGCCTTATAAACTGCATGCTTTCCCGAGTCGTAGTGGGAGGACCACACAACATATCATCGCGTGACTCCAAGTTTACTTTGATATGATGGTTATTATATCAATATTTGCGCATAAAGGAGTTTCCACCACCATTTCTCGTATAATTAACTTTACACAAAAATATCCCACCTTATCGAACGAACAAATTATCTGTCAGCATTTATAAAATTGTACCGTTTCCAACACATTTCTTTTTATACGGTATGACTTTACTCGTATAAAAACTGTGGATGGAAATGTGGTTTATGAGACGCACCAAATGAAGACTGAAAACTCACCCGTGACCTTTCATGAACTCTCACAGCCATCGACTGATTGATATACAGACCGACCTTCCACCATCACGCTTTGGTAACCGTTTACAACCTGTCACTTCAGCGTTACAGGAAGTGACTGTCCCCTTTCAGAATGTTCCCCCCTCAGGACATAGTGGTTCAACTCAGACATGTTCCGGAAATTTGGCGACTAGTAAGTCTTTCTTAAACCTCCCGCTTTGGGCTGGATGTGTCAATGTGTACTTCATACATGCATAATCTATGAGCAGAAATACTGTCTTACCGTAATTAGCCATGAAATCCCTAGTTTGAAAGCGACTGTTTTCTGGAAGCTGTGCGGCAGGTAGCCTAGCGGTTAAGAGCGCTGGGCCGAAAGGTTGATGGTTCAATCCCCGAGCAGACTAGGTGAAAAATATGTCAATGTGCCCTTGAGCAAGGCACTTAACCCTAATTCCTTCTGTAAATTGCTCTGGATAACAGCGTCTGCTAAATGACTAAAATGTACAAATGTAAATGTGCGGCGCCATTTTCCCCCACGTGGGTCAGCCACCTAGCAATTTGAGTTCTAGCCAATAAGCTTCAGCCCCTCACCATTTGAGTGATCACATACAATGAGCAGCATAATGAGATAGAAAATATGAATGATGCTTTCATTCAGAGGAAGTAGAGTCAACACAAATGGTTCAGTTAAAGGTTGAATTGAAGGCTGGATTACATTGTATCATATGTGAAATTGAGGCCAATATGGATAATGGAGGCACTGACAGAGAAGGGAGGCCTTTAGCAGGGGACCCATCCCATCACTTACCTAAACAGCACACTCCCGTGGCGTGGAAGCCGTGATGGAGAGAATATGTGTGTATGTGTGTGTGGGCGGGGGGGGGGGGGATAAGCTTAATGAAGGCGAAGGCCATACGGGGTGAGCAGCGAGCTCTCCTGCCCCATTTCCCTCTTAGACCACACACACAGGCATGGACAGAATCGAGGGAGAGATTTAGAATGTAAAAAGAAGGTGCATTAGAGGAAGAGAGAGAAGAGGTGGAGAGAGATAGAGGGAAATAGAGAGAGAATGGGGGCGAGATAGAGGGAAATAGAGAGAGGATGGGGGCGAGATAGAGGGAAATAGAGAGAGGAGGGGGGCGAGATAGAGGGAAATAGAGAGAGGAGGGGGGCGAGGTAGAGGGAAAGAGAGAGGAGGGGGGCGAGGTAGAGGGAAAGGGAGAGGAGGGGGGCGAGGTAGAGGGAAAGAGAGAGGAGGGGGGCGAGGTAGAGGGAAAGGGAGAGGAGGAGGCGAGGTAGAGGTAAAGAGAGAGGAGGGGGGCGAGGTAGAGGAAAGAGAGAGGAGGGGGGCGAGGTAGAGGGAAAGAGAGAGGAGGGGGCGAGGTAGAGGGAAAGAGAGAGGAGGAGGCGAGGTAGAGGTAAAGAGAGGAGGGGGGCGGGGTAGAGGTAAAGAGAGAGGAGGGGGCGAGGTAGAGGGAAAGAGAGAGGAGGGGGTGAGGTAGAGGGAAAGAGAGAGGAGGGGGCGGGAGGTAGAGAAGAGAGAGAGAGGGGGCGAGGTAGAGGGAAAGAGAGAGGAGGGGGCGAGGTAGGGGAAAGAGAGAGGAGGGGGGCGAGGTAGAGGGAAAGAGAGAGGAGGGGGGCGAGGTAGAGGGAAAGAGAGAGGAGGGGGCGGGTAAAGAGAGAGGAGGCGGGGTAGAGGAAAGAGAGAGGAGGGGGCGAGGTAGAGGGAAAGAGAGAGGAGGGAAGGGCGAGGTAGAGGGAAAGAGAGAGGAGGGAGGCGAGGTAGAGGGAAGAGAGAGGAGGGGGCGAGGTAGAGGGAAAAAGAGAGAGAGAGGGGGCGAGGTAGAGGGAAAGAGAGGAGGGGGGCGAGGTAGAGGGAAAGAGAGAGGAGGGGGCGAGGTAGAGGGAAAGAGAGAGGAGGAGGCGAGGTAGAGGTAAAGAGAGAGGAGGGAGGCGGAGAGGGAAAGAGAGAGGAGGGGGCGAGGTAGAGGGAAAGAGAGAGGAGGGGGGCGAGGTAGAGGGAAAGAGAGAGGAGGGGGCGAGGTAGAGGGAAAGAGAGAAGGGGGCGAGGTAGAGGGAAAGAGAGAGGAGGGGGGCGAGGTAGAGGGAAAGAGAGAGGAGGGGGCGAGGTAGAGGGAAAGAGAGAGGGGGGGGGCGAGGTAGAGGGAAAGAGAGAGGAGGCAGGCGAGGTAGAGGGAAAGAGAGAGGAGGGGGGCGAGGTAGAGGGAAAGAGAGAGGAGGGGGGCGAGGTAGAGAAAGAGAGAGGAGGGGGGCGAGGTAGAGGGAAAGAGAGAGGAGGGGGGAAGGAAGAGAGAGAGAGGAGGGGGCGAGGTAGAGGGAAAGAGAGAGGAGGCAGGCGAGGTAGAGGGAAAGAGAGAGGAGGGGGGCGAGGTAGAGGTAAAGAGAGAGGAGGGGGGCGAGGTAAAGAGAGAGGAGGGGGCGAGGTAGAGGGAAAGAGAGAGGAGGGGGGCGAGGTAGAGGGAAAGAGAGAGGAGGGGGCGAGGTAGAGGGAAAGAGAGAGGAGGGGGCGAGGTAGAGGGAAATAGAGAGGAGGGGGCGAGGTAGAGGGAAAGAGAGAGGAGGGGGGCGAGGTAGAGGGAAATAGAGAGGAGGGGGCGAGGGAGAGGGGAATAGAGAGGAGGGGGCGAGGTAGAGGGAAATAGAGAGGAGGGGGCGAGGTAGAGGAAAGAGAGAGGAGGGGGGCGAGGTAGAGGAAAGAGAGAGGAGGGGGGCGAGGTAGAGGAAAGAGAGAGGAGGGGGGCGAGGTAGAGGGAAAGAGAGAGGAGGGAGGGCGAGGTGGGGGAAAGAGAGAGGAGGGGGGCGAGGTAGAGGGGAAAGAGAGAGGAGGGGGCGAGGTAGAGGGAAAGAGAGAGGAGGGGGGAGGTAGAGGGAGAGGTAGGCGAGGTAGAGGGAAAGAGAGAGGAGGGGGGCGAGGTAGAGGGAAAGAGAGAGGAGGGGGCGAGGTAGAGGGGAAAGAGAGAGGAGGGGGCGAGGTAGAGGGAAAGAGAGAGGAGGAAGGCGAGGTAGAGGGAAAGAGAGAGGAGGGGGCGAGGTAGAGGGAAAGAGAGAGGAGGGGGGCGAGGTAGAGGGAAAGAGAGAGGAGGGGGGCGAGGTAAAGAGAGAGGAGACGGGCGAGGTAGAGGGAAAGAGAGAGGAGGGGGTGAGGTAGAGGGAAAGAGAGAGGAGGGGGGCGAGGTAGAGGGAAAGAGAGAGGAGGGGGGCGAGGTAGAGGGAAAGAGAGAGGAGGAAGGTGAGGTAGAGGGAAAGAGAGAGGGGGGGCGAGGTAGAGGTAAAGAGAGAGGAGGGGGGCGAGGTAGAGGGAAATAGAGAGGAGGGGGCGAGGGAGAGGAAAGAGAGAGGAGGGGGGCGAGGTAGAGGGAAATAGAGAGGAGGGGGCGAGGTAGAGGAAAGAGAGAGGAGGGGGGCGAGGTAGAGGGAAAGAGAGAGGAGGAAGGCGAGGTAGAGGGAAAGAGAGAGGTGGGGGCGAGGTAGAGGGAAAGAGAGAGGTGGGGGCGAGGTAGAGGTAAAGAGAGAGGAGGGGGGCGAGGTAGAGGTAAAGAGAGAGGAGGGGGGCGAGGTAGAGGTAAAGAGAGAGGAGGGGGGCGAGGTAGAGGGAAAGAGAGAGGAGGGGGGCGAGGTAGAGGGAAAGAGAGAGGAGGGGGGCGAGGTAGAGGGAAAGAGAGAGGAGGAAGGCGAGGTAGAGGGAAAGAGAGAGAGAAAGGGGATGGTGGAAGAGAGTGAAGAAGAGAGGGGAGTTAGAGAGGTTTTTTTCCTACCATTTGGATGAGGCTCTCCTGGATTCTGTTCAGTGTTGTTCTCAGTCGGCTGCTGATCAGACCCGGACCTGATGATTCATACTGCAGAAAGGACACACACACATGGTTAATACACATGCACCGTCCTGTCTACACTACAATCTAATGACAAACTAATCCTAGGGATATAATGACAGGAGGGGGCCCACCAGGGGATCTATAACTAGACCAGGAGTCTAGTTATTGGACTTTTAGGCTACATTTAGGCTAGAGGTCTGAGAGCGAAAGAGAGCAAGTTCTTGTCAGTTTGGGAGCATTGTGAATGATTCTGCCATCTCTCTTTCCTCACATTACCATGACAGAGTAGGGGCCTGTAGCTAACCACATTACCATGACAGAGTAGGGGCCTGTAGCTAACCACATTACCATGACAGAGTAGGGGCCTGTAGCTAACCACATTACCATGACAGAGTAGGGGCCTGTAGCTAACCACATTACCATGACAGAGTAGGGGCCTGTAGCTAACCACATTACCATGACAGAGTAGGGGCCTGTAGCTAACCACATTACCATGACAGAGTAGGGGCCTGTAGCTAACCACATTACCATGACAGAGTTGGGGCCTGTAGCTAACCACATTACCATGACAGAGTAGGGGCCTGCAGCTAACCACATTACCATGACAGAGTTGGGGCCTGTAGCTAACCACATTACCATGACAGAGTAGGGGCCTGCAGCTAACCACATTACCATGACAGAGTAGGGGCCTGTAGCTAACCACATTACCATGACAGAGTAGGGGCCTGTAGCTAGTCTCACACCACATTACCATGACAGAGTAGGGGCCTGTAGCTAACCACATTACCATGACAGAGTAGGGGCCTGTAGCTAACCACTTTACCATGACAGAGTAGGGGCCTGTAGCTAACCACATTACCATGACAGAGTAGGGGCCTGTAGCTATCACACCACATTACCATGGATTCATAGCTCATTTCAACTCGTCTGTGCTGTTTGGGTATATAATACACACATCTGTCTCCAATATGGCTGGGTAAAGCCTGCGATAACGTGTTCCTTTACATCTCTGCTTGGCAGATAGACATTTCAGGAAAATCCATCCTTGTCTGAACCAATATTTATCATTACCAAAAAAGCTGTTGTTTTGATAAACTGAGGTGAAAGTGACAATAGAGAAGGAAATTGGTTGCATCACCCCAAAAAATTCTGGTGCAAGGGAGATTTTAAAAAAAATACAAAAGCTGTTTCTATTGTAAGTAAATCCAGTATATATACATCTGTGGAAAAAATTAAGAGACCACTGAAATGTTTTCTTAAATCAGCATCTCTACATGTATGACAGCCATTCCATTCCAGTGTCTGTTGAATTCCAACACAGGCACACCTCATTCTACTGAATTAGGTACTGATTAGGTGATCACATGAACCAAATCTTACTTAACGAGGAAAAGTATAAAAACCACTGCTGTGGTCATCACTATCCTCTTGCAATAGGACCAGCTGGATAGCAAAAACAGTGCTAATAGTACCTCAAAAGTAATATTAATCAAAAAATAACTATTGACCATGCCAAAAGAGTTGAAAAGGAAAGTTTTGAGTGAGGAAAATAAGGATTCAATTCTGACTTTACTGGCAGAGGGATACAGTGAGCGTCAGGTTCCTTCCATCCTTAACATTTCAAAGACGGCGTCAAGCAGCAGACATTGGGGACAACAAAGCTACAGACCGGCAGAGGGCGAAAACGACTCTCTACTGACCGGGATGACCGCCAACTCTTTCGAATGTCACTCAACAACCGTAGGATGACATCAAGTGACCTACAAAAAGAATGGCAAACGGCAGCTGGGGTGAAGTGCACGGCGACGACGGTTCGAAACAGGCTCCTAGGGGCAGGGCTGAAGTCGTACAAAGCTAGAAAAAAGCCCTTCATCAATGAGAAGCAAAGAAGAGCCAGGCTGAGGTTTTCAAAAGACCATAAGGATTGGACCGTAGAGGACTGGAGTAAGGTCATCTTCTCTGATGAGTCCAATTTTCAGCTTTGCCCAACACCTGGTCGTCTAATGGTTAGACGGAGACATGGAGAGGCCTACAAGCCACAGTGTCTCGCACCCACTGTGAAATTTGGTGGAGGATCGGTGATGATCTGGGGGTGCTTCAGCAAGGCTGGAATTGGGCAGATTTGTCTTTGTGAAGGACACATGAATCAAGCCACGTACAAGGTTGTCCTGGAAGAAAACTTGCTTCCTTTTGGTCTGACATTGTTCCCCAACTCTGAGGATTGGTTTTTCCAGCAGGACAATGCGCCATGCCACACAGCCAGGTCAATCAAGGTGTGGATGGAGGACCACCAGATCAAGACCCTGTCATGGCCAGCCCAATCTTCAGACCTGAACCCCATTGAAAACTTCTGGAATGTGATCAAGTATAAAAAATATATATATATATATATATAAAAAATATAAATAAAAATATAAATACTTTTAAAAAATGTATGCACTCACTAACTGTAAGTCGCTCTGGATAAGAGCGTCTGCTAAATGACTAAAATGTAAATGTAAGAGGAAGATGGATGGTCACAAGCCATCAAACAAAGCCGAGCTGCTTGAATTTCTGCGCCAGGAGTGGCATAAAGTCACCCAACATCCATGTGAAAGACTGGTGGAGAGCATGCCAAGACGCATGAAAGCTGTGATTGAAAATCAGGGTTATTCCACCAAATATTGATTTCTGAACTCTTCTTAAGTTAAAACATTACTATTGTGTTGTTTAAAAATTAACATGAACTTATTTTCTTTGCATTATTCGAGGTCTGACAACACTGCTTCTTTTTTGTTATTTTGACCAGTTGTCATTTTCTGCAAATAAATGCTCTAAATGACAATATTTTTATTTGGAATTTGGGAGAAATGTTTTCAGTTTATAGAATAAAACAAAAATGATATTTTTACCCAAACACATACAGTGGGGGAAAAAAGTATTTAGTCAGCCACCAATTGTGCAAGTTCTCCCACTTAAAAAGATGAGAGAGGCCTTTAATTTTTATCATAGGTACACGTCAACTATGACAGACAAAATGAGGAAAAAAAATCCAGAAAATCACATTGTAGGATTTTTATCAATTTATTTGCAAATTATGGTGGAAAATAAGTATTTGGTCAATAACAAAAGTTTCTCAATACTTTGTTATATACCCTTTGTTGGCAATGACACAGGTCAAACGTTTTCTGTAAGTCTTCACAAGGTTTTCACACACTATTTTGGCCCATTCCTCCATGCAGATCTCCTCTAGAGCAGTGATGTTTTGGGGGTTGTCGCTGGGCAACACGGACTTTCAACTCCCTCAAAGATTTTCTATGGGGTTGAGATCTGGAGACTGGCTAGGCCACTCCAGGACCTTGAAATGCTTCTTACGAAGCCACTCCTTCGTTGCCTGGGCAGTGTGTTTGGGATCATTGTCATGCTGAAAGACCCAGCCACGTTTCATCTTCAATGCCCTTGCTGATGGAAGGAGGTTTTCACTCAAAATCTCACGATACATGGCCCCATTCATTCTTTCCTTTACACGGATCAGTCGTCCTGGTCCCTTTGCAGAAAAACAGCCCCAAAGCATGATGTTTACACCCCCATGCTTCACAGTAGGTAGTGGTGTTCTTTGGATGCAACTCAGCATTCTTTGTCCTCCAAACACGACGAGTTGAGTTTTTACCAAAAAGTTCTATTTTGGTTTCATCTGACCATATGACATTCTCCCAATCCTCTTCTGGATCATCCAAATGCACTCTAGCAAACTTCAGACGGGCCTGGACATGTACTGGCTTAAGCAGGGGGACACGTCTGGAACTGCAGGATTTGAGTCCCTGGCGGCGTAGTGTGTTACTGATGGTAGGCTTTGTTACTTTGGTCCCAGCTCTCTGCAGGTCATTCACTAGGTCCCCCTTTGTGGTTCTGGGATTTTTGCTCACCGTTCTTGTGATAATTTTGACCCCACGGGGTGAGATCTTGCGTGGAGCCCCAGATCGAGGGAGATTATCAGTGGACTTGTATGTCTTCCATTTCCTAATAATTGCTCCCACAGTTGATTTCTTCAAACCAAGCTGCTCACCTATTGCAGATTCAGTCTTCCCAGCCTGGTGCAGGTCTACAATTATGTTTCTGGTGTCCTTTGACAGCTCTTTGGTCTTGGCCATAGTGGAGTTTGGAGTGTGACTGTTTGAGGTTGTGGACAGGTGTCTTTTATACTGATAACAAGTTCAAACAGGTGCTATTAATACAGGTAACGAGTGGAGGACAGAGGAGCCTCTTAAAGAAGAAGTTACAGGTCTGTGAGAGCCAGAAATCTTGCTTGTTTGTAGGTGACCAAATACTTATTTTCCACCATAATTTGCAAATAAATTCATAAAAATCCTACAGTGTGATTTTCTGGATTTTTTTTCTTAATTTGTCTGTCATAGTTGACGTGAACCTATGATGAAAATTACAGGCCTCTCTCATCTTTTTTAAGTGGGAGAACTTGCACAATTGGTGGCTGACTAAATATTTTTTTTCCCCACTGTACCTATAAATAGTAAAACCAGAGAAACTGATAATTTTGCAGTGGTCTCTTAATCTTTTCCGCAGCTATATATATATATATATATATAGAACAGTTGACACCTCACACTTTATGATTGAAGCCTGGGCTCAGCAATTATCTTAGTTTTTCCACCAGGCACTCAGACAGTCAATTCAAAAGGAAGGTAATGGTTTTGGAATCTAAAGCCTAAGGTCAAATTTGAGTTCTGACACAGTTGGCATTGTGACGAAGGCCAGAAGTTTTTCCAGGTCAGGTCACGTAGTCAGGAAATACTACTGAACCCAGGCCTGAGCAGAGTAAGAGTGTGAGTGAGTGAGTTAGAGATAGAGATAGAGATAGAGATAGAGATAGAGATAGAGATAGAGATAGAGATAGAGATAGAGATAGAGATAGAGATAGAGATAGAGATAGAGATAGAGATAGAGATAGAGATAGAGATAGCGAGAGCGAGAGTGTGTGTGTGAGAGCGAGAGAGAGAGTGTGAGGGAGAGAGAGAGAAAGTGAGAGAGAGAGAGAGAGAGAGAGAGAGAGAGAGAGAGAGAGAGAGAGAGAGGGAGAGCGCGAGACAGAGCTAGGCGGGGCTAATAGAGCGCGTGAGGAGGAGGATGAAGATCTAAGATCTATCTATGTAGCACACTGCAGTTGATGAAGGACGAGTCTGTCCACTACTCCACTAGTGACGGGGCCGGAGCCCCAATCTTACCCAGCAGAAAGGGGCAACAGGCCTGGCCGGACCAGCCTCCCTGCCCCCCTGGCCACCCTGGCCGCCGGGCACACACAGGCTAGGGGCAGGCTTGGGAGCAGCAAGGACAACAGAAAACAAACAAAGCAAAAAACAAATGGTGCAAATTAAACAATGAACTGGAGGAGCAACATAAAGCAATATAATGAAATTGTTGGGGTTTTTGTATTTGGAGGACCAGATGATAGAGTGTTAGAAAAAGGTTTTAGAGAGCTGTTTGAGTGTCCTTCATTCACTTATTTTCAGGGGATGAATTGTGTTTGTGTGAGTGTGTGCTGAGAGAGAGAGAGAGAGCGAGAGAGAGAGAGATAGAGATAGAGAGAGAGAGAAAGAGAAACAGAGGCAGAGTAGCTTGCATATTGTGTAAACAACATCAGCCTCTTTAAGCCCGTTTGACAGATTGCCGTTGAGGGGAAAATAAAAACTGAATCTTTATTGTTAAGATTTCTGCTAACTTTCCGGAGAGCCCATCTATTAATGTGGCAGCATCTCTCCATCTCTCTCTCTAGAATGAGTGCAGGAGGAGGGGGGGCTGAATCCAAGACGTTCCCAGCGGGAAAGCATTTCATCATCTGGATAAGGTATTTTCCCATTTCCCCTCTTCCCCCGTTGCACCCCTGTGCCTGAAAGGCGAGTTATTAATTCTGGACAAGAAGCCGTGAACGTCTGCAGCTAATGCATCTTAGCATATGTGTGTGACAGAGTCAATATTGCAGCGGCATATAATGGCGCTTTTACCCCTTTGAATATTAATATTGCTCATTACTCAGGGAATGGGAGGCTATATCAACCTCATCTCAATACTCATGGTATAATAAGCCATCCATATGTCACAATAACAGCCTATACGTGCATATCCATTTTCTGGGGGCTTTGTAAATATTCATAAAGCATTTGAGTGTGGGTGTCTTTGAATGAGAGCCATATTGAACTGGAAACTACCAAGGAGGGGCAGAGTGATAGAGGCAGGAAGACAGACAGTGGGAGAGGGTGAGAGACAGAGGATGAAAACAGAGATGTAAAGACAGAGAGAGGAGCAAAGAAAAGGAGAGAGGAAAACAAAAGGAAAAAATATGGGGAGACAGAGAGAAACAGAGAGAAAGAAAATAGAAATACAGAGAAAGAGGGAGGTATAGAGAGAGAGGAGAGAAGAGAAAGACAGACAGGCAGATAGAAGGTTTCAAGGGAAGGAAGCCCTGTAAAGGTGCCATGCGACTGTTCTCCTGTCCTAATCTCCAGTATGCTCCCTGGACCCCGAGGAGAAGCCAGTCAGGACCCAGGTAGCAGAGCAGCAGCAGATCCTCATCCACTTCGGCATGTGACAGCCATTTTGTTGACATCATTAGCAGATCCCCCGGGGTTTACCAGTCACACATAGTCCAAAGCACACCGAGCTCTTTCTTTAGCCGCTAAAATAGCCTCAGAGGAGTTTTAACATGATAACGAAACAATGTTGTTTTGTAGGCCTGTGATGATACCAGTATCGCAATATTTTTTACATGGCAAAAATGAAAACACAAAGCAGACCTAAATCTTTCGTCCTTTAAAAACCTGCTGTATGTAAAATATTGTGTGCTTTAGCTAGGAATAAATAAATGTGACTCTGGATGACAACATAATGATGTTTGTTTCCAACAATAGAGCTGTTTTCCTAAAGAAATTAAATCTTCTTCGTGTTTTGTTTCCTTGCCACTATACTAACGAGTATCGCGATACTCATCCCAGTCCTATCGTTTTGACAGAGGCAGAAAACTTGCTCTGTCACTCTGTGTGCCCTGTCCGTTAGAAGAGACATGGTGAGAAGAAGAGGGGGAGGAAGAGGAGAAAAAGTGTCACCTGAAGGGATACAGTACTGAAGCCTAATGCAGACCAGTTAGCACATCAGTGTTCCTTATCTTTTAGTGAACAGACCAGTTAGCACATCAGTGTCCCTTATCTTTTAGTGAACAGACCAGTTAGCACCTCAGTGTCCCTTATCTTTTAGTGAACAGACCAGTTAGCACCTCAGTGTCCCTTATCTTTTAGTGAACAGACCAGTTAGCACCTCAGTGTCCCTTATCTTTTAGTGAACAGACCAGTTAGCACCTCAGTGTCCCTTATCTTTTAGTGAACAGACCAGTTAGCACCTCAGTGTCCCTTATCTTTTAGTGAACAGACCAGTTAGCACCTCAGTGTCCCTTATCTTTTAGTGAACAGACCAGTTAGCACCTCAGTGTCCCTTATCTTAGTGAACAGACCAGTTAGCACATCAGTGTCCCTTATCTTTTAGTGAACAGACCAGTTAGCACCTCAGTGTCCCTTATCTTTTAGTGAACAGACCAGTTAGCACCTCAGTGTCCCTTATCTTAGTGAACAGACCAGTTAGCACCTCAGTGTCCCTTATCTTAGTGAACAGTTGGGGAAACATCTGTAACAACGCAATGTTTTCAAGGAGGGTGACTTGTGCTGAAAACACTCTCATTCATTTCAACTCCATTACAACACCATTAGAAGCACTTAAACAGCTCTCAGACATTGGATCAACAGAAGGGAAAAGCAATCTCAGGTCATTTCAGCTACAGCCCTATGACCATTTCCCATGAGTGATGTGTGTACGAGAGGTGGAACATAGAACCAGTGCCCAAATACAGATAATTCAGTGGTAAATAATATATAAGATAGCATATCAGAATGATATAACACATTCACATTGGGGACATTAATTAACATAATGTAAGCCTGTCAAGTACAGTAATAGGTCTCCCTCAGGGCCGGTTTCCTGGACACAGATTAAGCCTAGTCCTGGACTAAAAAGCATGGTCAATAAAATAATCTCCATTGAAATAGTTTTGTAGTCCAGGCTTAATCTGGGCGTCATTAGGTCCTTTTCCGTACCATATCGTTGCGGCCGAAGAATGCGTAGACAGCATACAGGTAGTAATCAAACAGCTGGGAAACACAGTGGATGACATCAAAGGCTATTGGTTTCAGAATGTTCATCATCTGCATGTACTTCCCTGTATGGGAGAGATTAGAAATGGCCTTTATATTATTACACGTTATTATATATTATTATATGTTAAATGACAAAACAGTTTATATCAGTTGAACAGTTATCAACAGAAATGTAAAACAAAAAAGCTCAAAGCTTGGAAACTACTGGGGATGGAATATTAGATACTTGGAAATTCAGCTTTTATCTTTCATATCCCTGATCGGAAAAAGTTACAAAAGCAACATATTCAATAGTGCCATCTTTTTTTAGGATGTGAATGCGATAAATCAAAATGTTTGTATCTAACTTTTCAGCAATATCCTCTGGCCGATTTACAGTACATATTCAGATTGATATAAATGTGATCAGAATCCCAAACATTTGACATCAGCACTGCACCAAATGAAAACCCATGTAGAATGTGATGGAACGACTGACTTACTCCATTTTATTCTCAGACCTCTATAAGATCTCCTGGAACGTAAAGGGTATCAACCGTTCATCATATCCAACTAAAGCAGCCAACATTGTAGCTGGGGTAACATTAGGTCCCATGGACTCCCATAATAGGGTTTGCCTAGCCAATGGAGCATTTACATGTACTCTGAGGGGATGGAATTTAATTTGAGAAAAAGGTAATAAAACGAATACAGAGCACAGGGCTGTAACAAGGTTACCATTGAATCAGAACTGATGAAATAGCCACTGGCCTTTTTGAGCTGAGACCGGCACTTTCTCACTTTATCTATCTGTCAATACTAGAACCCTGTCATCTAACTTTATCAGAGCACTATTGAAATAGAAACCCAGATGAGGATATCTTTCAGATTGAGTGATGTGGAATTTGATTTCATGTGCTCTAACTTTTCTATTTGACTTACTATGTTTTAAATGATACATGTATTATTATACATCTGAAATGCTATAAAATCTGTTAGTTGAATAAAATGTACAACATTGTAAGTGAACAGCACTGGTCATTCAGAATGTCGTTCAAAATGTGAAAAAATTGAGATTTCTTCACTAACTCGGATCCTTAACTACCTCGCTTATCATAATTACATTTCTTCTTCTCCGATGAAAACAAATCAAAGAGGGGTTGCAATTAGCGAAGGAAGCCAATTTGACGGCAAGTCCCAGACACCTCAAAACTGACGTCTTGCACTTAAGAAATGAAAGGTCACAGGGGTTCGGAGGGGATCACGACAGGCTAATGACGGCAGGTGCAGGCCAGTCACACCACCAGGTAGCCTTGGGAACAGGGTCCTGGATCCTCACATTCTTAATGAGCATTTAGCTTGTTAATTGGTGCCATTATCAAGGTTATCAAGGTCTCACCGGTGGGAGAGGGGTCACCACCATCATCACTTAGTGTCTTGGATGTTTCTGGGAGTTAAAAGGAGAAGAACAAAGGAGGGGAACAGAGAGAAAAAGATTACTCACCGACCAGGCGGATCACGTTGAGGGTTGTGTTGGTCAGGATGGGAGCGTTGGAGCCTTTGTTTAGGCTGTAGTCAGACTTCTTCCTGCTGCGCAGAGTCTCCCTCGACGCACTGATTAGGAAGAGAGAGGGAGAGGAGAGGCGTGAGGGCGGGACAACAGGGCCAATGCTTGCAGGTCAGGCGGGCCAGACAAGACATGGTGATGATGTTCAAGACAGTGGTTCAGGTTCATAACCGAGGCTCGGTGGTTGAGCCCAGACACAGACAGCTGTTAGGTTCATAACCGAGGCTCGGTGGTTGAGCCCAGACACAGACAGTTGTTCAGGTTCATAACCGAGGCTCGGTGGTTGAGCCCAGACACAGACAGCTGTTCAGGTTCATAACCGAGGCTCGGTGGTTGAGCCCAGACACAGACAGCTGTTCAGGTTCATAACCGAGGCTCGGTGGTTGAGCCCAGACACAGACAGCTGTTCAGGTTCATAACCGAGGCTCGGTGGTTGAGCCCAGACACAGACAGCTGTTCAGGTTCATAACCGAGGCTCGGTGGTTGAGCCCAGACAGAGACAGCTGTTCAGGTTCATAACCGAGGCTCGGTGGTTGAGCCCAGACACAGACAGCTGTTCAGGTTCATAACCCTGTGGTTCAGT
This sequence comes from Coregonus clupeaformis, assembly GCF_020615455.1. NCBI lineage: Eukaryota > Metazoa > Chordata > Actinopteri > Salmoniformes > Salmonidae > Coregonus > Coregonus clupeaformis. Next base: position 43,751,488 of record NC_059199.1, read on the forward strand.
GGTTGAGCCCAGGCCCAGACAGCTGTTAAGGTTCATAAACTTGAGGCTCGGTGGTTGAGCCCAGACATTCATTCATAAAATCTTTTTAATTTATCAATTAAGAGGCGTGACACAAGAGAGGGGCCAAAGACACAGCAAAAACACCTCCAGGGTTGGGGCGGTGGTGAACCGCTAATCTTACAGAACCAGCCCTTCGACTAACAATTAAACTGCATCTACCACAATTCATTAGTACATCTCTAATTCCTGGACGTGACCTTCAATTAGCTGGTGATTCCTTCTGATAGATTGGGAAATGAGCATGTTAGAGGCTTAGATCAGTACAACACACTGGGATGAATGCAGACCCTGCAGGCACAATGTACTGTATTGCATTTATTAAGGATACCCATTAGCTGCTGCAGCATGTAGTTAACCCAAGGCTCTCGCCATACAGATGTAGGATCTTAATTGTATTACCCTGTTGCAGTAGAACCTTCCTGCAATGCAGGAAATTTAAAACGTGTAGTGTATTTGAGGTTTAAAAAGGCTTCTGAAGTTTGTGATTTCCACTTGATTTTCCCTTACAAAAAATGTATCAAACCCTACAAAAATGTCAATTTATTATCCACATAATCCACATTTCCTGTTGCTGCAGGATTATTTTCCTGCTCTGCTGTAGCAAACTGGCTCAAATTAAGATCCTACATCTGTACAACATGCATGGAAATCAATAACAGTGTGTAATGTGTCTATGTACATCATCAATTCATTACTTCCTACATCCGTTCCTAATGAAGAGCTGTTGAATAAGTAAACATAATGAGGTTTTTGCACTGTGCTGCACAGCTGGCAATATCACATAACTATCTGCCATATCGTAGCACGTAGTCGCATACACAGTCTACACACTGATTTACTGCAGAGAGAATCTCTCCTCCTCTCCGTTTGCAAGAGAACAATGTGTGTGTGAACAATGAAAGGGAGGAGGGGCATTAAACATTCATAACTCCATTATGCCATGATGAGCCTCGCTAATTACGATTGTGATTTACAACATGCATCACACTAGTTTAGGAAGAGGCCTTAAATAATTACAACCGCAAAATGCAGCTACTAAAATGGTGACTATTTGCATAACATAAAACTAAAGCGCCCACGAGTAGCTCTTCCAGTGGGAGGTACAGTAATGTATTTTTATGATCTGTTAAAAAACTGCTTAATCCCAACACTTAATGAAATACTGTAGAAGATGAAGATTTAAGAACACAGTCACATGGGTATAAACTGCCTCTTTCAGAGTGGTAATTCATCCAACTTTCTCCACCAAAGAGGGCGAATGATTGCCTATGTGTTTATCAAACATGGCATTCAAAGGGAGGGTAAAAGATAATTGTTCATTATGTAGAAAAATAACTTGATGCAATTGTACCAACTTTGATGGGTTATGTAGAAGTGAGCAGCTACAAATATCTTTGAGGCAGTTATTCTAAATATGTAGCCAATACATTCATTTTAATTGCAGCCGTTTTAACACTACACTGAGAAAAAAATTAATGACAATGATTTCAAAAACATGTATATAGTGTATGAATCTTTCCAATTATAGTTGTTCATCATCCATTAACTACTAGCATCGTACTTGAGAACTTGACCAGTGAGGTCACTGGGTATGACATCATCATGTTGTGACCTTTGACCTGACCTCTTGAGAGGGACATCTCCAGTCTGCTCGTCCACGTAGTCCTGTTTGAGTTCATCAGGGACGTCACTGTCACTGTCGTAGTCCTGGTACACACACTTCTCCAGCTCATCGGACTCATACTGCAGAGGGAAAACAAGAGTAACAATACCATTCAAATATGGCCATTTAGAACAGGTTTATATATAATACAAATATGATGATTTCGATGCTTTTATCACTGTGGTACACACTCTTCTCCAGCTCATCAGACTCATACCGCAGAGGGGAAATAACACAGTAACAATATGGTCATTCAGAAAAGAGTTATAAATGATGAAACGTTTATTATTTTAGATGCTTTTATCCAAAGTGATAGTGACAGTAACACACACTTTACCCAAGCTTGAATCAAACCCACAACTCTGGTGTTGCACTGCAAGCAGCACCATGCTCAAACCAACTGAGCTATTCGAAGGGGACTAGTGACATGTTTAGGAACTCCTAGAGACACCCACAATACTCTACCAGGAACAATACCTTTCCCTTAAACAGTTCAATTCAGCTCTCCATAAAAATGTCAGTGAAGTTCCCCTTAAACAGTTCAGTGAAGTTCCCCTTAACCAGTTCAGTTAAGTTCCCCTTAACCAGTTCAGTTAAGTTCCCCTTAAACGGTTCAGTTAAGTTCCCCTTAAACAGTTCAGTTAAGTTCCCCTTACACAGTTTAGTTAAATTGACCTTAAACAGTTCAGTTACGTTCCTTTTCAACAGTTAAGTTCCCTTAATTAACAGTTCAGTTATGTTCCCCTTAAACGGTTCAGTTAAGTTCCCTTAATAAACAGTTCAGCTATGTTCCCTTAATAAACAGTTAAGTTATGTTCCCTTAATAAACAGTTCAGTTAAGTTCCCTTAATAAACAGTTCAGTTAAGTTCCCTTAATAAACAGTTCAGTTATGTTCCCTTAATAAACAGTTCAATTTCCTTAATAAACAGTTCAGTTATGTTCCCTTAATAAACAGTTCAGTTACGTTCCCTTAATAAAGAGTTCAGTTACGTTCCTTTTCAACAGTTCAGTTATGTTCCCTTAATAAACAGTTTAGTTATGTTCCCTTAATAAACAGTTCAGTTAAGGACTCAATACAACATGATGAGAAGATGTTCTTATTGTTCTCCTCTCTCAACAGAAATAACAGCAACCCGTAATGTCAGGTAATTGAAATGCCATTGTGAAAATATAAAGCTGAGAGTGAATCCTATAAGGTATACAGCTCTCTCTCTATCTGGTGGGAGTAACATGTTGGCACAACATTGCTGTTCTCCTGAAGTAGAAAGAGAACAGTAGTAGTAGTAGTCCCCTGTAGCTCAGTTGGTAGAGCATGGCGCTTGCAACGCCAGGGTTGTGGGTTCGTTTCCCACGGGGGGCCAGTATGAAAATGTATGCTCTGGATAAGAGCGTCTGCTAAATGACTAAAATGTAAATCTAAAATGTAAAAATGTAAACAAGCAGAGTAGGTGTTGAGGCAGACAGCATCTTGTGTAAACTCTCTTTCTCAATTTGATCCAAAACTAGCGAGAAATAATGCCTTCGAGCTTTATCAGTTCATATTGAACACAAGCTTCAGGCTATGAATGTGTGTTAACAAGAAAATAACCATTTTGGATTTGACTAATCCCCTTTGATAAGAAAAAAAGTATTGTCAAGGTACATTGGTGTATTAGAATTAAGACAAAAACAAACAAAGGCAGAACAAAACAAACTGATAATGGAAACCCAACAAATAATAGCCTTATACACTGGCATTGAAATGTAACAACTCCAGTCCACTTGTACGCAAGAACAACACCATAAAAGCTTATCTCTTCATAAAAGCTAGCCTGTTATTTCATTAATATCGGTGTGCTACCACTCAGGTAACAGAGTTCTCCAAAGGACAACACCCAACGCCCATATAAATGTACTCCTTATTTTTCACTACAGCAGCAGCTCATATTAAACATCATTAAATGTCAAGCGCATTAAAAGTGTTAAGCACCAGTGCAGCGGGTGTGAATTCAGGCGTGACAGTTAGGGCGACTATAAACCACTTAACGTCCCCAAATTATTATGTCCGACTTAATCAACGCGTTATGAAGAAGGATCAGTGGATGGTGATAGAACGTTCTTGTGGAGAGACGCAACAGAACGCTAAAGTACGTACTGGACCAGCCTTACTGAGCATAATGGACACTGGGCATTAACCAGTGATTGTGGCAGAGAGGGAGTTATGGAATATGTCACCTTCTGATTGAAATAACCTTAGCTCACCCCTATCAACACAACTGCTGGTGTTTACATACTTCTATATTCCCCAAGACAAAAAGCAAACAGAATACAGGCCGAGTGCTTCTCCTGTATTGTGTAATAGGCAACAACTATGAGACTTATAACTAGCGCTAAGCGATTCATGCATTTTGAGGTTGGTTCAATGATAAAAAAAATATGTTTTTCGATTTTGATGATTTTAAAAAAACATTAAATGCGCTATGCATTATGTGCATTACGCGTTCTATCCCTCAATCGCACATTATTCTGTCTCTTTTACATAGCAGGCATAAAAGAAACACAGACCAGACAAGTAGGCGTTGGTCATTGTAGTTAATTACCACGTTTTCTGCACTAAACTATGTAGAATATTGGCATGTTGGAAACTAAAACACCCTACTACATCGCACAGTTCGGGCTTGATCTGATTTATCTCTAGAGAAACTGCGCAATGTGCGCATTGAGGTCACAGAAGAAAAAAACGAACGAAATGGAATTAAAATAATTGAACTGATGTACAGTTGAAGTCGGAAGTTTACATACACCTTAGCCAAATACATTTAAACTCAGTTTTTCACAATTCCTGACATTTAATCCCAGTAAGTATTCCCTGTCTTAGGTCAGTTAGGATCACCATTTTATTTTAAGAATGTGAAATGTCAGAATAATAGTAGAGAGAATTATTTATTTCAGCTTTTATTTCTTTCATCACATTCCCAGTGGGTCAGAAGTTTACATACAATCAATTAGTATTTGGCAGCATTGTCTTTAAATTGTTTTACTTGGGTCAAACATTTCGGGTAACCTTCCACAAGCTTCCACAATAAGTTGGCTGAATTCTGGCCCATTCCTCCTGACAGAGCTGGTATAACTGAGTCAGGTTTGTAGGCCTCCTTGTTCGCACACGCTTTTTCAGTTCTGCCCACAAATGTTCTACAGTATTGAGGTCAGGGCTTTGTGATGGCCACTCCAATACCTTGACTTTGTTGTCCTTAAGCCATTTTGCCACAACTTTGGAAGTATGCTTGGGGTCATTGTCCATTTGGAAGACCCATTTGCGACCAAGCTTTAACTTCCTGACTGATGTCTTCAGATGTTGCTTCAATATATGTGCTTCACGGTTGGGATGGTGTTCTTCGGCTTGCAAGCCATCCCCTTTTTCCTCCAAACATAACGATGGTCATTATGGCCAAACAGTTCTATTTTTGTTTAATCACACCAGAGGACATTTCTCCAAAAAGTACGATCTTTGTCCCCATGTGCAGTTGCAAACCGTAGACTGGCTTTTTTCTGGCGGTTTTGGAGCAGTGGCTTCTTCCTTGCTGAGCGGCCTTTCAGGTTATGTCGATATAGGACTCATTTACTGTGGATATAGATACTTCTGTACCTGTTTCCTCCAGCATCTTCACAAGGTCCTTTACTGTTGTTCTGGAATTGATTTGCACTTTTCGCACTGAAGCATGTTCATCTCTAGGAGACAGAACGTGTCTCCTTCCTGAGCGGTATGACGGCTGCGTTGTCCCATGGTGTTTCTACTTGCGTACTATTGTTTGAACAGATGAACGTTGTACCTTCAGGCGTTTGGAAATTGCTCCCAAGGATGAACCAAGGATTTTTTTTCTGAGGTCTTGGCTGATTTCTTTTGATTCTCCCATGATGTCAAGCAAAGAGGCACTGAGTTTGAAGGTAGGCCTTGAAATACATCCACAGGTACACCTCCAATTGACTCAAATTATGTCAATTAGCCTATCAGAAGCTTCTAAAGCCATGACATCATTTTCTGGAATTTTCTAAGCTGTTTAAAGGCACAGTCAACTTAGTGTATGTAAACTTCTGACCCACTGGAATTGTGATAGTGTGAATTATAAGTTAACTAATCTGTCTGTAAACAATTGTTGGAAAAATTACTTGTGGCATGCACGAAGTAGATGTCCTAACCGACTTACCAAAACTATAGTTTGTTAACAAGAAATTTGTGGAGTGGTTGAAAAACGAGTTTTAATGACTCCAACCTAAGTGTATGTAAACTTCCGACTTCAACTGTAGGTCAATTACTTGCTTAAAAAACTAAAAATAACCGAAATGTCGGATAATCACTCAGCACTACTTATAATATAACATAAGTACAGTATAGCACCTCTGTTATAAGCATACGTGGGTAAGTGTGTAATCTGAGGCACTGCCTACCCAGTTGAAGGCCTATCACGTGTATCTCATGATCTGAATACCAACTACAGGACTAGTATCTATAAACCTGTAATACATCTGTAACAATGATGCAATATAACGCGAGGCACTGCCTACCCCGTTGGAGGCCAGTACGTCCTCAGTCTCCTCATCCTTGTTGTCGATGTGCCTCTCGAAGGGGTTCCCCTCCTGGCTGAAGTGCTGAAACAGAGACAGGACTTCCTGGTCCTGGCTGGACAACACCTGGTCCTGACTGGACAACACCTGTCTACTGGGAGACACTGAGGGGGACCGGCTCTGACCCATGAACTTAAACTCCTGCAGGGAGAGAGTGCAGAGGGAGAGATACGCTTACAGTGAATAGAGAGACACGCAAAGAGTGACTACAGGGTGAGGCTTATCTACAATGAGTTAGCATTGATCACAAAGAAGGAGTCAATGAAAAAAAAAAAGACAAAGAATGAATATCAATCATTTTTTAAATATTTTACAGGTATAATGCTATAACGAAAGATCTTGGATACTGTCGAAGAGAAAAACTAAAAGAAGCCTGGGATATAGGAAAATATGGAAACCCGAGCGTCACCTTTGCCAGTGGCAGAACAGAGGCTTGAACCAGTTGCCTGCCTGTACATAACAGTCACACCACAGAGACTCCCCAGCCAGAACTATGCCTACCATTTACATTTTACATTTACATTTTAGTCATTTAGCAGACGCTCTTATCCAGAGCGACTTACAGTTAGTGAATGCATACATGTATTTTTTATTTTTTTTTATACTGGCCCCCCGTGGGAAACGAACCCACATCCCTGCCGGCCAAACCCTCTCCTACCTTGGACGACGCTGGACCAATTGTGCGCCGCCCATGGGTCTCCCGGTCGCGGCCGGCTGCGACAGAGCCTGGACTCGAACCAGGATCTCTAGTGGCACAGCTAGCACTGCGATGCAGTGCCTTAGACCACTGCGCCACTCGGGAGAAGCGCAGTGTTATTTTTACCACTTCCTTATTGTGTTTGTTAGATACCCAAGCCATGACTCTTTCATGAGATGCTAGCGGGAACCTGGCTGCCCTGAGGGGAACCTGGCAGGAGGCTGGCTAGATCACGCTCTCTCTCTCGTTCCCTCCCTGCATTATTAATTCTGTGGTAGTCCTCTGATGTTGCTGACAGAAGGATTACATCCTAAACTGCTTGTGAGCGAATAGGAGCAGCACAGACATTGAAACAATCCCATACACCTGCTGACGCTGCATGTTTAAACATGTAGATTACATTTTCTCTGTACATAAAAACCCTAAACTGCATTGATTACAACGTCAATAAGTTCCCGTATCAAGGACAGAAAGAATCAGGAATATGGTAGACAAGCACTGCGTAGGCAACATATTCATACATTCACATATAGTGCCTTGCAAAAGTATTCATCCCCCTTGGCGTTTTTTCCTATTTTGTTGCATTACAACCTGTATTTTAATTGGATTTTTATTTTGGATTTCATGTAATGGACATACACAAAATAGTCCAAATTGGTGAAGTGAAAAAAATAACTTGTTTCAAAGAATTCCACAAAAAAAAATTATAATTGAAAAGTGGTGCGTGCATATGTATTCACCCTCTTTGATATGAAGCCCCTAAATAAGATCTGGTGCAACCAATTACCTTCAGAAGTCACATAATTAGTTAAATAAAGTCCACCTGTGTGCAATCTAAGTGTCACATGATCTCAGTATATATACACCTGTTCTGAATGGCCCCAGAGTCTGCAACACCACCAAGCAAGGTGCACCACCAAGCAAGCGGCACCATGAAGACCAAGGACATCTCCAAACAGATCAGGGACAAAGTTGTGGAGAAGTACAGATCAGGGTTGGGTTATAAAAAAATATCAGAAACTTTGAACATCCCACGGAGCACCATTAAATCCATTATAAAAAAATTGAAAGAATATGGCACCACAACAAACCTGCCAAGAGAGGGCCGCCCACCAAAACTCACGGACCAGGCAAGGAGGGAATTAATCAGAGAGGCAACAAAGAGACCAAAGATAACTGAAGGAGCTGCAAAGCTCCACAGCGGAGTATCTGTCCATAGGAACACTAAGCCGTACAATCCACAGAGCTGGGCTTTACGGTATAGTGGCCAGAAAAAAAGCCATTGCTTAAAGAAAAAAATAAGCAAACACGTTTGGTGTTCGCCAAAAGGCATGTGGGACGGAGGTTCACCTTCCAGCAGGACAATGACCCTAAGCATACTGCTAAAGCAACACTCTAGTGGTTTAAGGGGAAACATTTAAATGTCTTGGAATGGCCTAGTCAAAGCCCAGACCTCAATAAAATTGAAAATCTGTGGTATGACTTAAAGATTGCTGTACACCAGCAGAACACATCCAACTTGAAGGAGCTGGAGCAGTTTTGCCTTGAAGAATGGGCAAAAATCCCAGTGGCTAGATGTGCCAAGCTTATAGAGACGTATCCCAAGAGACTTGCAGCTGTAATTGCTGCAAAAGGTGGCTCTACAAAGTATTGACTTTGGGGGGAGTTATGCACGCTCAAGTTTTCTGTTTTATTGTCTTATTTCTTGTTTTCTTCACAATAAAAACTATTTTGCATCTTCAAAGTGGTAGGCATGTTGTGTAAATCAAATGATACAAAACCCCAAAAAACTATTCCAGGTTGTAAGGCAACAAAATAGGAAAAATGCCAAGGGGGGTGAATACTTTCGCAAGCCACTGTACCCTGAGATTTAGATACAGGCTTGACAGAAGTTCCCCTTTCATAAGTTCAACCTCAGCTGTTGAAAACTCTTGGTGATAACATCCTTAGGGAAAGGTGGTTAGGCTATACGTGAGCTAATGCCACCTAGACACTTGAAACCCCACCTCTTTAAGGAATACCTGGGATAGGATAAAGTCATCCTTTTTTTTAAAATATTGTAAAGTGGTTATCCCACTGGCTATAAGGTGAATGCACCAATTTGTAAGTCGCTCTGGATAAGAGCATCTGCTAAATGACGTACAGTGGGGAAAAAAAGTATTTAGTCAGCCACCAATTGTGCAAGTTCTCCCACTTAAAAAGATGAGAGATGCCTGTAATTTTCATCATAGGTACACGTCAACTATGACAGACATAATTAGAAGAAAAAAATCCAGAAAATCACATTGTAGGATTTTTAATGAATTTATTTGCAAATTATGGTGGAAAATAAGTATTTGGTCAATAACAAAAGTTTCTCAATACTTTGTTATATACCCTTTGTTGGCAATGACACAGGTCAAACGTTTCCTGTAAGTCTTCACAAGGTTTTCACAAACTGTTGCTGGTATTTTGGCCCATTCCTCCATGCAGATCTCCTCTAGAGCAGTGATGTTTTGGGGCTGTCGCTGGGCAACACGGACTTTCAACTCCCTCCAAAGATTTTCTATGGGGTTGAGATCTGGAGACTGGCTAGGCCACTCCAGGACCTTGAAATGCTTCTTACGAAGCCACTCCTTCATTGCCCGGGCGGTGTGTTTGGGATCATTGTCATGCTGAAAGACCCAGCCACGTTTCATCTTCAATGCCCTTGCTGATGGAAGGAGGTTTTCACTCAAAATCTCACGATACATGGCCCCATTCATTCTTTCCTTTACACGGATCAGTCGTCCTGGTCCCTTTGCAGAAAAAACAGCCCCAAAGCATGATGTTTCCACCCCCATGCTTCACAGTAGGTATGGTGTTCTTTGGATGCAACTCAGCATTCTTTGTCCTCCAAACACGACGAGTTGAGTTTTTACCAAAAAGTTCTATTTTGGTTTCATCTGACCATATGACATTCTCCCAATCCTCTTCTGGATCATCCAAATGCACTCTAGCAAACTTTAGACGGGCCTGGACATGTACTGGCTTAAGCAGGGGGACACGTCTTGCACTGCAGGATTTGAGTCCCTGGCAGCGTAGTGTGTTACTGATGGTAGGCTTTGTTACTTTGGTCCCAGCTCTCTGCAGGTCATTCACTAGGTCCCCCCGTGTGGTTCTGGGATTTTTGCTCACCGTTCTTGTGATCATTTTGACCCCACGGTGTGAGATCTTGCGTGGAGCCCCAGATCAAGGGAGATTATCAGTGGTCTTGTATGTCTTCCATTTCCTAATAATTGCTCCCACAGTTGATTTCTTCAAACCAAGCTGCTTACCTATTGCAGATTCAGTCTTTCCAGCCTGGTGCAGGTCTACAATTTTGTTTCTGGTGTCCTTTGACAGCTCTTTGGTCTTGGCCATAGTGGAGTTTGGAGTGTGACTGTTTGAGTTTGTGGACAGGTGTCTTTTATACTGATAACAAGTTCAAACAGGTGCCATTAATACAGGTAACGAGTGGAGGACAGAGGAGCCTCTTAAAGAAGAAGTTACAGGTCTGTGAGAGCCAGAAATATTGCTTGTTTGTAGGTGACCAAATACTTATTTTCCACCATAATTTGCAAATAAATTCATAAAAAATCCTACAATGTGATTTTCTGGATTTTTTTCTTCTCAATTTGTCTGTCATAGTTGACGTGTACCTATGATGAAAATTACAGGCCTCTCTCATCTTTTTAAGTGGGAGAACTTGCACAATTGGTGGCTGACTAAATACTTTTTTTCCCCACTGTAAATGTAATGTAAATGTATTCGATTCATATCCCACAAGACAGCACAATCACATGGTCTGCGTCCCAAATGGCACACTCATCCCAATATAGTGGACTACTTTTAAGCAGAGCACATAAGGCTCTGGTCAAATGTAGTGCACTACATAGGGAATAGGGTGCCATTTTGGTCGCACCCCATGGTTCTTAGAGGATCCTGTCACAATACCATTCCCTCTGGCTGGAGTTCCTTTAACAAATCTCTCCTCTCCTTTTCAACAGCGAAACAAAGGCTTAGCCTCAATTATTCTCAAATGACAGTTTAAGATGGGAAGGCCATTAAGCTGCCTATTTTACATATGATAATGGTGAGGAATGTAAAAAATGCTAATGCTGGAGGGTACATTGGGAGGATGGTTGTGAGGGAATCTGCTTCCACCACGGGGTGCGAGCATTCCTGTTTTGCAATTCTTTATTCAAGGTTTTCATCTTGATGTCATGTTTGAATATGATCAGAACCCATATCGTCCAGGGACATTGTATGTACAGCTTTAACTTTTGGTTACACCTCTCTGTCTTCTCTCACCCCCTGCTGACAGCTAGGGCCACTATGATTCATCTCCATATGTAAATGCCATGCCTACAATGAGTCTATATCACATCACTTCTCTGAGTCTCCCTGGCTCTGTGGCACCCTGGTTCTCTGGCACCCTGGCTCTCTGGCACCCTGGCTCCCTGGCACCCTGGCTCCGTGGCACCCTGGCTCTGTGGCACCCTGGCTCTGTGGCACCCTGGCTCTCTGGCACCCTGGCACCCTGGCTATCTGGCACCCTAGCTCTCTGGCACCCTGGCTCTGTGGCACCCTGGCTCTCTGGCACCCTGGCTCTGTGGCGTCTAACTGTCCTACTCACATGGAGCTGAGCAATGTTGAAGTTGGACTTGACAGGACACAGTTCCCACGTCTCGTTCTCCAGAAACATCCGCAACTCCTCCAGGCGCGTCCTGGGGGGCATAGAAAAAGAAAGGGATGAAGCGAGAGAAGGAAAGAGAAAGAAAGAAACAAGACGAAGAGAGAAGAAGTCAGCGTTGGCCGATTAATGACCCGTTGCCATTTACTTTCAAGCACAAGGGCTCCTGCACTCCCAGAGTTCCAGATGAAATGTGTAGACACAAACAGAGAAATGGCATGGTAGGCATGGAGGGCTGTTTGTTGAGGGAGAAAGGACAGTCCATACTCTGCTGTGAGCCCCCACACTCGCCACCTCCATCTCGGGGGTCAATATCAATTCATCCACAGGAAATGTCAGTGTAAACATCAAACATTACAGAGTCCTCAGCTTACAGGTGTTTTAATAAATGGTACAACACACTGTATGTCACAACACCGATCAGTCATATCGGTGTTATAGGAAAGTGTTGCGCTAGAGATAAATTGGCATTATGTGACACCTTTGGTATTCAGAATAAGTGATTTTGTATTCAAGCGCACACAGAGGATGAGGAGTTCAGGTGGTGCATCTGATAGAGCAGATATCTTAACATAGCTTCAGTTGAATCATTATAACAGAGTTCTGTGCTCATTTCAGGGGAGATAAAAACTAGCTACAATTTCATTTTCACCTCTATGCCCAGAGGGAGCGCAATATACATTTTAATGTTGAAATGTGTTAATGCAGCCAGCGCGACATAATGAAGGCCCCCACAGTTTGCTGACGAGTAATGGCTTCGTGGCTGCCTCCCAAGTTGTTGAGTATTCAGACAGAATGTGAAAATTATGCTTAGGGAGCGGAGGGAGAGCAGGGGCTTGGTGGTAGCATGTCCTAGCATTGCTAACAGGGAAAATGGGATCAACGCAGAGTTGGCCACTGTCTCTGCCACTGTTGCGCTCTCCTGTGTTTCTCTGTCATCCCTCTATCTCAGTCTCCCTTTATTTATATTTTACATTTTAGTCATTTAGCAGACACTTTTCCAGAGCGACTAACAGTTTTAGTGAGTGCATACATTTTTCATCTGCGTTTTTCATCTGCTTTCTCTCTCTATGTCTCCTTGTATGCTCTCTCTGTCTCTCTTTCTTTCTCTACATCTCGCTGTCTGTCTTTCTCAGCCTCTGTTACTCTCTCTCCACCTACCCCCTTCTTGCCTGTTATCTTTCTCTCTGATTACTATTTCTGTGAGTATACTAATACTTATCATCTATAACACCTGACAGGTAATCACACAACTGATCAGTGCAGATACATCTTCTGATATAATGCATTCATTTATATTTACAATTGAAGTCGGAAGTTTACATACACTTAGGTTGGAGTCATTAAAACTTGTTTTTCAACTTGTTTAAAACGAGTCCTATATCGACATAACCTGAAACGCCGCTCAGCAAGGAAGAAGCCACTGCTCCAAAACCGCCAGAAAAAAGCCAGACTATGGTTTGCAACTGCACATGGGGATAAAGACCGTACTTTTTGGAGAAACGTCCTCTGGTCTGATGAAACAAAAATAGAACTGTTTGGCCATAATGACCATCATTATGTTTGGAGGAAAAAGGGGGTTGCTTGCAAACCGAAGAACACCATCCCAACCGTGAAGCACAGGGGTGGCAGCATCATGCTGTGGGGGTGCTTCGCTGCAGGAGGGACTGGTGCACTTCACAAAATAGATGTCATCATGAGGAAGGAAAATTATGTGGATATATTGAAGCAACATCTCAAGACATCAGTCAGGAAGTTAAAGCTTGGTCGCAAATGGGTCTTCCAAATGGACAATGACCCCAAGCATACTTCCAAAGTTGTGGCAAAATGGCTTAAGGACAACAAAGTCAAGGTATTGGAGTGGCCATCACAAAGCCCTGACCTCAATCCTATAGAAAATGTGTGGGCAGAACTGAAAAAGCGTGTGCGAGCAAGGAGGCCTACAAACCTGACTCAGTTACACCAGCTCTGTCAGGAGGAATGGGCCAGAATTCACCCAACTTATTGTGGGAAGCTTGTGGAATGCTACCCGAAACGTTTGACCCAAGTTTACAATTTAAAGGCAATTCTACCAAATACTAATTGAGTGTATGTAAACTTCTGACCCACTGGGAATGTGATGAAAGAAATCAAAGCTGAAATAAATCATTCTCTCTACTATTATTCTGACATTTCACATTCTTAAAATAAAGTGGTGATCCTAACTGACCTAAGACAGGGCATTGTTACTAGGATTAAATGTCAGGAATTGTGAAAAACTGAGTTTAAATGTATTTGGCTAAGGTGTATGTAAACTTCCGACTTCAACTGTATATCAGTTATATTCAGCTTGGGGAGAAGAATGATAATGTAAACAGACTAGTGTTTTCCAGTGCAGATGGTGCAAACAGACGTATCCAACCAGGCAAAAATGTATATAACTTTGGCAAACATTCGCTAGCTAGATCTAGGCAGGGGCCTCACCTGTGATAGTTCTTGAAGTAGTTGACACTCTGACGTTTGATGGACTCCTGCAGCAACTCTGACTTACTGCCGCAGAACTCCTCCCCCACTTGCATCAGCCTGAGAGAGAGAGGGAGGGAGAGGGAGAAACAGAAAGAAAGAGAGGATGGGGAGAGAAAGGAGGAACAATGCCAAATGAGATCGAAAGAACACAAAAGCGAGGGAAAAATCATTCGCCAGTAGCTCCTGAATAGTTCAAGTTCCCTAATTAACCCCATAGAGTTACTTCACAGACATGTGGCCCTGAGACCGATCCCTGAGGAACCCCTATTGTCTCTCCCCACTGACCCGTAAGGACACAGCCGACCCAGAAACCCGATTCCTTAATTGACAAGCTTGTAAAGAGCCTGATTACAAACCTGTTCTGTTGGCAGAACAAGCAGAGTCATTGATGCCTACATAACTCCCTCTCCGCTTTGGTGGTTGTTCTTTTAAAACAAGGGGTTTCACATGGACTGGGGGACAGTGGGAGAGCTCAAGGTTTCGGTCCCCCGTCGTTCAAACCAATTAGTGCTAATGAGGATGTGGTTGTAGAAATATAATTACTAGAACGGGTATGCCCATTCAATTCTATGACTTATATTTCTACGCTTAGTGTCTTTACCTGCTGATAACATCCAGGACCACGATGAAGTCGTCGTATTTGAAGTTGGACATGTCTGTACCAAGCAGATAGGCTTTCACTTTCAGCTGGACTTCCTGTAGGGAGAGGAGAAGGTGAGGAAGATTAGACTAGATTAAAGCTTAGACTCCCTTCTTCAGAGAGACTTCATTGTGGGTGAAGAGAATACGGAGAGAGAGAGAGAGAGAGAGAGAGAGAGAGAGAGAGAGAGAGAGAGAGAGAGAGAGAGAGAGAGAGAGAGAGAGAGAAAGAAAAGAAAAGAGGAGAGAGAGAGAGATAGAGAAAGCTTGTGTTCTGACCTGCCAGATTCGAGTGAGTCCATGCTCCAGCTTCTTCTTCACATAGCTGTGGTCCACAACCGCCTCCTCAGTGTCTGCAGCACCCACCTCATCTGGGGACACAAATCACACACTGATTCACAAATACATCACACTGACGCACCAGACCTTATTCTATTATCTGTTGTTGTGTTATTAATAGTGACTCATGTCAGTTGCTCATTCAGATGTATCTAGAACAGACACTGGAAAAGATTGGATTGGATTAACGGATTGGCAATCTGCTATTAACAGTGTGTTCAGAATGTAGTTGATATACAAAAATAGGGGCAAATGAAAGACTGTGTACTTTCAATTGAAGAGTTGAAACTAGAAATGCAACAGATAGTTCCCCCCCCCGATCTTAATAGTACCAGAAATAACCTTTGCTTTAATATTGCAGATAGTTACATTGATAGGACCCACAATCTGTCTGAATAATTACCAATCTTCCATATATATATATATATATACAGTGGGGAAGAAAAGTATTTAGTCAGCCACCAATTGTGCAAGTTCTCCCACTTAAAAACATGAGAGAGGCCTGTAATTTTCATCATAGGTACACGTCAACTATGACAGACAAATTGAGAAAAGAAAATCCAGAAAATCACATTGTAGGATTTTTTATGAATTTATTTGCAAATTATGGTGGAAAATAAGTATTTGGTCACCTACAAACAAGCAAGATTTCTGGCTCTCACAGACCTGTAACTTCTTCTTTAAGAGGCTCCTCTGTCCTCCACTCGTTACCTGTATTAATGGCACCTGTTTGAACTTGTTATCAGTATAAAAGACACCTGTCCACAACCTCAAACAGTCACACTCCAAACTCCACTATGGCCAAGGCCAAAGAGCTGTCAAAGGACACCAGAAACAAAATTGTAGACCTGCACCAGGCTGAGAAGACTGAATCTGCAATAGGTAAGCAGCTTGGTTTGAAGAAATCAACTGTGGGAGCAATTATTAGGAAATGGAAGACATACAAGTCCACTGATAATCTCCCTCGATCTGGGCTCCACGCAAGATCTCACCCCGTGGGGGTCAAAATGATCACAAGAACGGTGAGCAAAAATCCCAGAACCACACGGGGGACCTAGTGAATGACCTGCAGAGAGCTGGGACCAAAGTAACAAAGCCTACCATCAGTAAACACTACGCCGCCAGGGACTCAAATCCTGCAGTGCCAGACGTGTCCCCCCTGCTTAAGCCAGTACATGTCCAGGCCTGTCTGAAGTTTGCTAGAGTGCATTTGGATGATCCAGAAGAGGATTGGGAGAATGTCATATGGTCAGATGAAACCAAAATATAACTTTTTGGTAAAAACTCAACTCAGTCGTGTTTGGAGGACAAAGAATGCCGAGTTGCATCCAAAGAACACCATACCTACTGTGAAGCATGGGGGTGGAAACATCATGCTTTGGGGCTGTCTTTCTGCAAAGGGACCAGGACGACTGATCCGTGTAAAGGAAAGAATGAATGGGGCCATGTATCGTGAGATTTTGAGTGAAAACCTCCTTCCATTAGCAAGGGCATTGAATATGAAACGTGGCTGGGTCTTTCAGCATGACAATGATCCCAAACACACCGCCCGGGCAACGAAGGAGTGGCTTCGTAAGAAGCATTTCAAGGTCCTGGAGTGGCCTAGCCAGTCTCCAGATCTCAACCCCATAGAAAATCTTTGGAGGAAGTTGAAAGTCCGTGTTGCCCAGCGACAGCCCCAAAACATCACTGCTCTAGAGGAGATCTGCATGGAGGAATGGGCCAAAATACCAGCAACAGTGTGTGAAAACCTTGTGAAGACTTACAGAAAACGTTTGACCTGTGTCATTGCCAACAAAGGGTATATAACAAAGTATTGAGAAACTTTTGTTATTGACCAAATACTTATTTTCCACCATAATTTGCAAATAAATTCATTAAAAATCCTACAATGTGATTTTCTGGATTTTTTTTTCTCATTTTGTCTGTCATAGTTGACGTGTACCTATGATGAAAATTACAGGCCTCTCTAATCTTTTTAAGTGGGAGAACTTGCACAATTGGTGGCTGACTAAATACTTTTTTCCCCCACTGTATATATATATATATACATGTATTTCTTTATTATGTTCCCCTAACCCTGCCACCCCTCCCATAATTGGAGTAAACTAATGGACAACAACACTTAGGCTTCTACTTCCAGCTTATAAATACTATATACATTTTACGGACACAATGTATTTTACAATAGTTATGTTCTTATTTTAATTTTTTTGCGACCCTCAACCCCTCCCATCTATCTCTGAAGACCATCCACTTTTTCGACTGTGCTGTAATGTTTCACA
This sequence comes from Coregonus clupeaformis, assembly GCF_020615455.1. Taxonomy (NCBI): domain Eukaryota; kingdom Metazoa; phylum Chordata; class Actinopteri; order Salmoniformes; family Salmonidae; genus Coregonus; species Coregonus clupeaformis. The sequence continues at coordinate 43,768,972 of NC_059199.1, forward strand.
AAAGTTCTGTACCTTCCTATTCTCATAGTTTCTACAGATTGTAAATTAAAGATGAACATTTTTACTAAAGAGTATTATTATATTATTGATCGATTGACTATGGCTCTTCAAGTCACCCAGCAGTGCTATTTGCAGAGCTAGCTCCAGATAAATGTTGCAATTCTTTAGCCATTCCAGAACCTGCAACCAAAAACAAGTGATCTAACGATTCTGTCTCTTCGCAGCAAAATCTACAGAGCTGGGATGGTTGTATATATTTTTTAAATATATTTAAAAAAAACAATATAATAAATAGGACTGGTGGAGTTATGTCACACATGCAGCTAACAGAAATATATGAAAATGTCTGCTTTATCCAAAATTACAACCAACTGATTGCAAGTGGAAGGGGGAGAAGTTAAGGAACTTGTCTGTCGAACCCGATAGTCACTCTGACAGAGCTCTAGAGTTCCTATGTGGAGATGGGAGAACCTTCCAGAAGGACAAACATCTCTGCAGCTCTCCACCAATCAGGCCTTTATGGTAGAGTGGCCAGATGGAAGCCATTCCTCAGTAAAAGGCACATGACAGCCCGGTTGGAGTTTGCCAAAAGGCACCTAAGACAATGCAGGAGTGGCTTTGGGACAAGTCTCAATGTCCTTGAGTGGTCCAGCCAGAGCCCGGACTTGAACCCGATTGAACATCTCTGGAGAGACCTGAAAATAGCTGTGCAGCAACTCTCCCCATCCAACCTGACAGAGCTTGAGAGGATCTGCTGAGAAGAATGGGAGAAACTCCCCAAATACAGGTGTGCCAAGCTTGTAGCGTCATACCCAACAAGACTCAAGGCTTTCCGAATGCACTGTACATGGGGGATACAACCATCCCAGATGTCTCAAGTTTTGAGGGAGCATGCAATTGGCATGCTGACTGCAGGAATGTCCACCAGAGCTGTTGCCAGATAATTGAATGTTAATTTCTCTACCATAAGCCGCCTCCGTCATTCTAGATTATTTGGCAGTATGTCCAACCGGGCTCACAACCGCAGACCACGTGAAACCACGCCAGCCCAGGACCTCCACATCCAGCTTCTTCACCTACTGGATGGTCTGAGACCATCATTCACACTTCCCAAGTGGGTGGGCCTATACCCTCCCAGGCCCACCCATGGCTGTGCCCCTGCCCAGTCATGTGAAATCCATAGATTAGGGCCTAACTGATTTCCTTATATGAACTGTAACTCAGTAAAATCATTGAAATTGTTGCATGTTGTGTTTATAATTTTGTTCAGTATAGGATCCAAATTGCGGATTTAAAAGAAAACATGAGTCGTCAGCATACAATGGCATCTTTGTTTTTAAGCCCTGGATTTCTAGACCCTTGATATTATTGTTCAATCTGATTTTAATAGCTAACATTTTGATTGTAATAATAAATAGATATGCCGATAGTGGACAACCTTGTTTCATTCCTCTTGACAGTTTAATACTCCCTGAGAAGCAGCCATTATTTACTATTTTACACCTGGGGTTACTAAACTTAGTAAGAGTAAAATCTCCCACCCCCATCCTCGTAACAGTAACAGTGTCATCTTTGCTTTTCCACCCCATCATACTAACAGTAATTTTCAACCCCCACGCGAACTGTAATGTTGGCAGCCGTCCACATTAGCCAGCCGTCCACATTAGCCATCATGCTACTGATGAGCCCCATTTCCATACCCTCCTCATTAGGCTCAGTGTTTCCTCTGTAGATGATGTGATGACAGGAACAGAACAGCACAGCACAGCGGGAAAGAGACATACGTTACAGCCATTGTCATATTGTCATTCAGACAGACACTAAAGAGGTCACAGCGCCTTTCTCTGCCAGCCAGCCAGCCAGCCTCCCCAGGCATCACATCAGAGAGAGAAGAAGAGAAGGAGAGAGGAGGAGCAATACAGGCTTAGACCTGATGACTTCCTGTATATGAGCGTAGGGGAATGTTGTCTACCCTCTGCAGTCAAGGCTGTGAGTGGGTGGCTGACTGAGTGAGCATCTCCTTATTTTGTCTCTCTGAATAAACCCCAATTTGCAAACAAAAAACCATGTAACAAATAGCTGCAATTTATGCGATTGAGAAGATTCCATTGAAGTAATACAATTCTTCTCGATGACACCCGGGTGAAGCGCTCTCACTCCATTTCGTCATTCCCTCCATATGAAATGACATAGAGCCCAACACATCAACTGTTCTGAGACAAGAAGCACCACATTGAGGAAACTCTGAATGAGGATTCACAATGTGTTTCTGAGGGAGCAGAGATCAGTCTCAGGACTATCCCTCACACAGACGGAGAAGGAACACATTATTTTACACAACGTGTCGAGGGCGGCCTCCTGTTTGCATTCAAAAAGTCCCTGGCTGTCGTCAGTCAACCCTGTATCTACTAAGGCAAGGGATTTCATCTAGGTTGTGTCCCAAATGGCACCCTATTCCCTATGGGTCAAAGGTTATGCACTTTATAGGGAATAGGGTGCCATTTGGGATGTTCTGGTCTGTAAACACCAAGGATACAAGAGGATGCCCTTTATAAACCATGTCTTAAACAAAGGAGACATGTTGAGTTTTAAGGAACAACTGGTTCCATCTCTGTGACTAACATACATAATAGACATGTGTCTGATATGATGTTTATGTACTGTACATGTGTCTGATATGATGTTTATGTACTGTACATGTCTCTGATATGATGTTTATGTACTGTACATGTGTCTGATATAGTGGGTATTGATGTGTGTGTCTGAATAATCAATCAATCAATGAAATATATTTACAAAGCCCTTTTTACATCAGCAGATGTCAAAAAGTGCTATACAGAAACCCATTCCAAAACCCCAAACAGCAAGAAATGCATATGTAGAAGCACGGTGGCTAGGAAAAACTCCCTAGAAAGGCAGGAACCTAGGAAGAAACCTAGAGAGGAACCAGGCTCTGAGGGGTGGCCAGTCCTCTTCTGGCTGTGCCGGAATATAAGAGTACATGTGTATTGATGTGTGTGTCTGATATGGTGTATATTGATGTGTGTGTCTGATATGGTGTGTATTGATGTGTGTGTCTGATATGGTGTGTATTGATGTGTGTGTCTGATATGGTGTGTATTGATGTGTGTGTCTGATATGGTGTGTATTAATGTCTGTGTATCTAATATGGTGTGTATTGATGTGAGTGCACATTAAGCAGTGAAGGATGAAGGTAACCTGTTGTAGAAATCCCTGACTGGCTACAGTACATACATCAAGGGGAACCATAAAACATGGGGTATTTGGAGGATAAACATTGAATTCCACTGAAAGAAAGCGGTTGAGCTTGAGGTGACCTTTGAACTTTGTTGGAGGGGTCTGAGAGAGGTCACTCCTAAACCCTACAGCTCTGAAGGGCAATTTCGTCACAGAACCTCCACAGTGGAAAAGTTCACCCAGACACAGCAAACCTGGACAAATGAAGGAGAAAAAGACCTTGCCGGCATGAAGTTAATATCAGCCTGAGACACGGTACCTCTGAAGTGGCTAAACTACACTTGTCTTTCTTTGTACCAGCAGCATAAGCTATGAACACTCGACCACTACCATCCTTTGAGAGCACTTGCATTCACCTCGATCAAAAAGAGGTAACCTAGATGAAGACCAGTGGCGGTTGGTGCCGTTTAAGATGAGGGAGGACGATAATTTATTTAATGAGCATGGCCTTATATTTCTATTACAGCATATTGGATGACTGTCATTCATATTCCATTCACCCAGCTCAATGTAACATCGATAGGTTTAGGCTACTACATGATACCGGAATACACCCGATCACACGCAATCACAGTTCACTTTCATAGCAGCCACATACGAACAGCATCATCACTTTGCTCGTTGTATAATTCCTTCTCGCATCTACGCGCTCTCCTCCTCTCACCTTTTCCCTTCCCTTGTGGACTTCAGTGCACAACACATCAGCTGTCTGTGACCAGCCGAAAAAACCTTTCCAAGCCAAACTTTCATATCATGACCGCTAACCACTACATCGCTGTCACGTCATAGTCAACATAGCTACTAGAATTAACACGTTAGTAAACCCGTACAATCATGCAGTACAGTGTACAGTCGGAAAGCAGTTTAGCAGTTACACTGGGGGCCCCGGTGGCAATAAATTAATAAAACCAAAAGCTTACCTTGACTTGGAAGAGTTCCATTGTTGGATAGCCATAGCCAGCTAGCTAACATAGCATCCCTCTCTGTTTGAGCCAGGTGTTTGAGTAGGCTAAACTAGCTAGTCACATTTGCTATCTAAGTGAAACCAAATATAGCCCTCGCTCTCTCGCTCTTGCTTCTCCTAAATTTTGGAAGAAATTAATTTGTTCAAAACTGTTCAGCTATTGTCTTTCTCTCTCTTTGAATCAACTACTTACCACATTTTATGCACTGCAGTGCTAGCTAGCTGTCGCTTATGCATTCAGTATGACATTCATTCTCTGATCCTTTGATTGGGTGGACAACATGTCAGTTCATACTGCAATAGCTCTGATAGGTTGGAGGACGTTCTCCGGAAGTTGTCATAATTACTGTGTAAGTCTATGGAATGGGGTGAGAACCATGAGCCTCCTAGGTTTTGTATTGAAGTCAATGCACCCAGTGGAGGACAGAAGCTAGCTGAGACTGCTGTTGTGGCTACTGTAGACATTCATTGCAAAACAGTGTGTTTTAATCAATTATTTGGTGACAAATATATTTAGTATAGTTTTATCCAAAAATGTATATACTTCTTTTATGTTTCACTATTTAAAAAAAAATTTTTACTAAAGGAGGATGGTCCTCCCCTTCCTCCTCTGAGGAGCCTCCACTGACGAAGACAGAGGTTGGAAAGGCTTTGTCTTTTGGAGTGACATCCCTACGTATAGAAACCCCTAGTTCTAGAAAGTGGTAAATATTCAGGTTTGTGATACAGCTTTGGAATATAAACAAAACATTGGGCCTCATTCACCAACCGTTCTTACGAAGTAATGTGTTCTTAAACCCCACTTACGCACTTTTTACGAAGATTCTGACATTCACTAATGTTTTCTCATCTTGGACTTGTTCTTAGCTAAGAACAAAATCCACGCACACTCAAGTGCATTCTTACGTACATTTGAGTGATGACAGTTTGCTCCAAATAATTGGTTACCGCATTTCATTAAATTCTACAGTCGTTTACAATGATAGTATTTTACTGTAATGTATTTCTGATCATTTGTTGAAAAGAAAATCATAGTATGCAAAGAAACACTAACACTGCAATTTACATCAGCAATTAAGCTGATTAAATCCTGCATTATGTGGTGATTGATCGCGCTATTTATAGGGCCAAAATGGGCCTGTTTCTGCACATCAGGCATGCTATCAAAATGGCACATCTGTTGCTGCTTGACGACATTGCCGAGCGTGCTCTGAGAAGGGAACGCATCTTTGAGGATCACGTTGATTTATTTGCAGAGACTGACGAGTACTTGATCGGACGGTTTAGGCTTCCAAGACACGTTTTAATGGAGCTGTGTGATACTTTGAAGCCAGCGCTGCGAAGCCATACCCAACGGTCCAATCCCGTACCACCTCATGTGCAGGTACTCTCCACCTTGGGATTTTTAGCCACTGGGACATCTCAGCGGGAGTTAGCAGACCGGGTGGGCATATCACAGCCATCCATCAGCCGCGCTCTCCCACGAGTTGTGGATGTAATAAATCAACTGGCCACACAATATATTTTCTTCCCCTACACAGCACAACAACAGCTGCCGGTCAAGAGAGGGTTCTACTCTATTGCGGGTCTGCACAACGTAATCTGGGCAATAGACTGCACTCACGTGTGCATTAAGGCACCCTCACCAGACCCATTCCCAAACCTCAACCGCAAGCAATATCACTCAATCAATGTACAAGTCATCTGCGACTCTGACAACCATCTCTTGAACGTGGTCTCCTGATGCGCCTGGAACAAGGAGCTGCTGGAGACGCATGGCTCATTGGTAAGCATGGTTCAGTCATTTCAAATTCCAATTGTTGGTTTCAAAAAGTGATTAATGTCATTAATGACATGTTTCATTAGGAGATCGGGGGTATGCCCTTGCGCCCTGGCTAATGACGCCACTAACAAACCCTCAGACGCATCAAGAGGCCTCTTATAACCAGAGGCACGCACGCACCCGCTCCAGCATTGAGCGAACCATTGGTATTCTGAAGGGACGCTGGATGTGCTTGGACACAGCAGGTGGTAAACTGCTTTACAAGCCAGAGAAGGTGAGTAGGACTAGTTGTTTTCTTCAGGTTTGAAAAATGGAGAACATGTAGAATAATCTAATTCCAACAATTCATTTTATTTAGTTTTTATAGCTTTTGATCATCTTTACACCGTTTTTAGGTTTGCAGAATAATCATGGCCTGTTGTGTGTTACACAACATCGCTATGAAGCGTGGTGTTCCACTTCCCCTTCCGCCACCACACCAGGATGTGCGTCCTGACCCATTGCTGGGACCAGACAACCGACTTGGCGTGGAAGTCAGACAACAAATAATTTCTCGTTTTTTATTTGTTTTGTCCTTTAAATACCACGAATTAAACACATGAAATGACACAGGTTTCAGTGCATGTTCTTTACATTTTTAAAAGTGTGTTTATTTCTTTGAGTGTTTCTGATATTGTGGCCAGAGTAAAAGCGATTTCACAGAGACTTTGCGCAATCTGCTGTTGGTTATCCAAGACCGCATCGGAGATGACACGTGCAGTTGGACGGGACCTGGGGGCAGGTACAGAGGCAGGCCTACTGCAGGAAGGCCAAATGCTGTCAGGTTCCTCTTCACAGAGGGGTTGCCTGGATTGGAGATCTGTAAATAACAAAAACGATACTGAAAGTAAAACAGTCACAGTGCACTGTTTCAGTTTGTTCAATATAGGCCTACTGCAAAAGCAATAGGATTTCAAACTGAATAAACTAGGAATTCAGGTGAGGACTCATTCACAGTCACATAGGCCCACATTTGGTTTGACAAACTGGTGTAAAATTCCTTTCCAATGGTTTCACCGTTGCTTTCAGTTAAATTCTGGCATGAAATTGTATAAATTCAGAAAGACTTGCTTACCGTCTGATTCACTGGTGGGAGATGGCCTTGGAGGATATGAAGCTGTTGATATAGGGCCCTGGTCAGTGTCCAGTTGCTCCGCTGATGGCACACCTGAGAGTGCCGTCTCACCAATAATGGCCCGATGCGCTGGTCAATCTCAGATAACTCAGGGCCTGCATGCCCCCCTCCAGTGGTCAGCATATGTCTCTTATGTTTGGCAATGGATTTTTTGGTCTCTGATTTTAAGTCAAACAATTTTTTTTTTACATCTTCAATTGAGCGACGTTGTCCAGAAACAGAGTTCACGGAATCCGTGATCTCCTTCCATGCCTCCGTTTTGTTGGTGGCTTTAAAACCACTGGAAACACTACTAAATATTATGCCTCGTTTGGCATTTACCTGTTGCAGTAGAATTTCTATTTCAGAATTACTGAAGTTCCTTTTTCGTTTGGTGATCGGTGGACCACCACCACCTGTGCGTCTTTTGGACATTCTCCAACTTTTCTTGCACACGCCCCTGAAGTGTCATGTCCTTATATGGGAATTTGCGGGGCGTTTTCTTATGCTAATTAGAAACAACTGGCACACGCTTTCAATTACGAAGACGTGGGATTCATCAATCCTAAGAACACAGGTGCAAACAATTACATTGTTTAAATGAAATATTAACTATGTTCTAGACCTTTTTAATACGATATAAGCTATGCATTTAGCTAATATTTTGCAGTCACAACACAGAAGAGTGAGAGGCCTCCAATTTTCTAGGTGAACTGGATGTTTATATCAAACCTATTCTCTACATATCCTATTGACTGATTGTTAATGGAAAACTGTGCACCATCAACACTGCAGCCATACTGCCAGAAGTGTCATTAAACTCAGAGGCGACGGTGAGTCAGACAGCCAAATGACGCAGAAGGCAACACAGATACTATCTCCCAAGATGTAATTTACTTTTTACACACACACACACACACACACACACACACACACACACACACACACAAACACAGAAACATGCACACACCTACAAACACACACCCCTACATACGAAAGCACAAACACACACACTTCCACTTGTTCAGGTCAACCAAAACGGTGTCCAAAGCTCTGACAAAATTAGGGAAACATGGAGAAATTACAACAGAGCCTAACAGAACAGAGCAGAAAATAACAGAACAGAGCAGAAAAGAGCAGAGCCGAACAGAGCAGAACACACACAGGAATGTTTGTTTGGAAAGTGATCATAATTCAGTTGAGATGTTCGAGCTGTTCTTTAGATTTTACAGATATACTAATGACCATATTTATCTCCCCTAATTAGAATCCTAACATTTGGTGGGTGCTTATATTTGTCCTATTTCAGACATGTACAAGTGTGTATTGATACGCATGTGTGAATTAGAAATGTGTTTTTGCATATCCCTACTCCCCCCGAGACACCCTCGGAGGGTGGGGTGTTGTCATACTGATTTGTCGCAGCTCTGCTGAGAGTGAATACTGCTATTGTTATTATCATAATGCATTTCCAGCAATGGGTGATGAAAGTAGGCAATTCTCGAACTGATCATGAATACAGATAGACACAATCAGTGTGAAGAATGTGTGATGTCAGACTGATATGACAGCTCATCATAGCTACTCATTTTAAATAATGCATTTCCTGATTTGTAAGATGAATCTCATATTTGTCACATCTTGGTTTGCCTGATTGGATTTGTCACCTTGACTGGCCCGATATAATGTTCTTAAACTATACACCCCAATCTTTTTAAATGACCACTACATCATCCGCGTCACCGGAGTTTGATTACAGGGCCTGCTACCAACCTTTCCTACTTTGACTCTAATGACAACATGGCAACCAGATAAAGTTCAATATTCCTTGACATCAGTGGCGGCTCCTGAAAAAATTCTCAGGAGGGGCAATTTTTCTGATGATTTAGGTGACCTACACACATTTAAAAAAAGATATGTCCAGCAACAACATGAAGACAGGGGCAGCATATAAGTCAATACCAGAAGCATTTATTGACTGATCTCAAAAGTGTTGGCTTACCAGGGTTGGTGGAGCCCCTCAGTTTCATCTTTGCCTCGAAAAGCTAACTCAAACACTCCGCAAAACTTCACACACTGGATTAGCCGGTGAGGATGTGGCGGTTCTTGCTAATGTCGTAGTAAATATATTTGTTATAGTGAATATGGAATATGATATGTTGAGTAAAATGTTGTGCTAAGATCTATTTAGGTCAGGAGCTGGTTATAAGTTATGTTCCTATCCAATAACAATGGACAAAAGGGTCCTATCTTGTCAGCCTTGTCAGCAGGTGGCCAAGGACAACACCCACGCCATAGGCCTCTCAGTTCTTCCAACTCACGAAGTTCTTGCTCTGAGGACACACACACACAAACACACACACACACACACATCATCACTGCTAAACACACACACACACACACATCATCACTGTTAAACACACACACACACACACACACACACAAAAATCCCCTCTCTTAGGCTGAACATTTGAAGACAGAGAACCCGACTCAGAGCCAATGCAACAGTGACAGTAGCCTGGAGGGGACCTCGCCCAACTCATCAGGACCAATCAGAAGATCAGAACTACTAGATTGAACCTACTTCATTTATTGCATAAAAATGTCTGCACACAATGTTTCGGGGCTCTCTTCAGATAATAATAATAATAATAATAATAATATGCCATTTAGCAGACGCTTTTATCCAAAGCGACTTACAGTCATGCGTGCATACATTTTTGTGTATGGGTGGTCCCGGGATCGAACCCACTACCTTGGCGTTACAAGCACCATGCTCTACCAGCTGAGCTACAGAAAGTGGATACTCATGGATGCGCATTGCAATTGTAAAATGTCAACACAATTGGAGACACCACGTCATTTTTGGAGACATGTTATTGACAGTAAACTATTGTAGATCGACACGCTAACTAAATAAAACATTTTAGCTGGCTAGCTAATCATCTTAGCTAAATGTGGGGCAAACAATTCAGTTATTTACCGTTAATTTGAGGGATTGGGGTGAAAGAAATCGAGTTACATAGTGATACTTTACGATATACTGTATTGACAATATCGCAATATTTTAGCGCTAGTTGGCTGTACCTGCACCAAAACACCATTATTGTTCCTTCATAGCTTGTTCTCAATCTTTTCACATTGGGAGCCAATTTGTTTTCAGCACTTTTATTTCCATGACTGATCAAAACTCGTTCTCATGGCTTTCTGATCCCTCTGCAACAGACATATGGTGCGCAATAAAATCACAGTATCGAATCGCAATACGTATAGAATCATGAGACTCGCAATGCTGATGCATATATCTTATCGTGAGGTTCCTGGCAATTCCCAGCCCAAGTTCATTTGCCACAACAAATCTCTTCGCTAGCAAACGCAATGTGTCTCCAGCAATGTTTACTTTTTGACGTTCTATGGCATCTCCACTTTCCAAGCATATATGACCACATGTAATATTTTGGTAAGTGATGCAAATAGTGAACTATGTAGGGCCAGGATGTAAAATATATGTAGCTGCAGCAATTTCTCTTATCTGATATGGTAAGTAATGGGGCTTGATTTATAGCTCCCTAAGAGTTTGACGAACGGGTCCGTGAACGCGATTGCAGATATCTTTACCTCTGAATAAACTGCCTTATATTATACAATTATCCACCTTGTCCAAAAGTCTCTACTTTTTCTCCGTTCTCCAGTAAACTTGTTTTATCAACAATAGTAAGGTTCAATGACACAGAAAGCAGTTCAATGTCGGGGTACAGTCGCTCTCTTACCAGGATCGCGGTCCGCTCTGACCAGGGTGAAGGTGGTCGGCTCCACCTCTCTGCCAGCAGCGTTTTCATTATTTAGTCCGTTCGTAGCGGGTATGTACACGATCAACAAGATCAGTCCAAAACCGAAGATCAGTCCAAAGCAGAATGTTTGCAGAATGTTTGTAAACTAAGTCTACAAATTAAAAACATAAAATAACGCCACACTGCAGGTCGCAACATAGACGCTGATAGCCGCCATTGTCTTAGATTACGTTCAACGTTACGTCACGTATGACGAAAGCGAAGTGCATGCACACAGACACCCATAGAGAATGTATTGAAAGCTTTGAAATGTGAAAAAATAGATTTTACATGACAGGCTATGAGAGACTTCTCTGGGCGATTTTCAACCTGACTGAAATCGCCCAAAAACGGGCGAGGCCATTTGAAGCACGACTTTAGCCTGATTTGACATTTAGTGGCTGGCAGAACAGACGTGAACACTTATCTGCTGTTGCCGTGATATAATTTTTTATAAATTTATAAAAAAATTATATATATTTTTTTTTTTTTTTATAATTGATTAGAAAAAAATCCCTTCCTTTTCCCGTTTGGCAGTGCGTCGCCCATATCGCCCTATTGAACAAGCCGTCCCTGCTTGACATAAAAAAAAGATAAGCTTGTGTTATTATTAGCGGCTTATCGGAACACTTTGCTATAGTCATTCATTGCAGCTGCAGTGCATTTTATGGCTTATAAAAGTGTTGAACAAAGTGTTGACAGCGCTGAATAACAAATTAAACATTAACTTACTCATAAAAACAGCAGCTCTTTGATGTATTCAATGAGTCTCTCTCTAGTAATAGTTTTACAAGTTTTGACATCTCACAGTATCAACTTTGCTGCGCGTTCGAGGCTTCTTTTTACAGTCTATGTCTCGAGGGAACTGTGCAGACACGGTGATCTGAGCCATCTGATTGGCCAGCGGTAGGCCTATAGTTGCACTTGATTTGCTCTCTGGCCTGCCGAGTTCTACCTTCAGACACATGAAATGGTTCAAAATGGGAACACTTTGCCTTCCCGTCGCTAGACTGCTGAATCAAGTCCACCTACCATCAACAGCGTGAAATGAATTTTAAAAATAGGAACGCAAGGCTTTATAGTTGGGTTTTTTACAGAAATGTTTTTGAGATCGACTAGGAATGCCTTGGCGATCGACCAGTGGATGGCGATGGACTGGTTGGTGACCACTGCTATAGATATTATCTGTTTCTCCCCAACAACAGCAGAGTTTATGTGATGTAAAACACCTGTCAGGCTAAGAATGACCTGTCGGTGCATCCTAATGTCACAGAGAGGGAAACAAATTGCACAGTTGTTTCTCCTGACTGGGCCAAGAACAACTGCATGAGTCACTGCCTGAGAGAAAGAATGGAACAAAAGAAAGAATGGGAAAGCCCAGACCCACTGTGACATGACAGTATGAAATAGAGGGGGAAAGTGTTCTTTAACAAAGGAGTGAGAAGGGAGATTAGCTCGTCTGACTGGCTTGGAGAGGAGATTGGAGAAGAGGAGAGGGGAGGAGAGGAGAGGAGAGGGGAGGAGAGGGGAGGAGAGAGAGAGGGGAGGAGAGGGGAGGAGAGGGGGAGAGAGGAGAGGAGGAGAGGGAGGAGAGGGAGGAGAGGGGAGAGGGGAGGAGAGGGGAGGAGAGGGGAGGAGGGAGGGAGAGGGGAGAGGGAGGAGAGGGGAGGAGAGGGAGGAGAGGGAGGAGAGGGGAGGAGAGGGGAGGGAGAGGGGAGGAGAGGGAGGAGAGGAGAGAGAGGAGGAGAGGGGAGGAGAGGGAGGAGAGGAGGAGGAGAGGGAGGGAGAGGGGAGGAGAGGGGAGGAGAGGGGAGGAGAGGGAGGAGAGGGGGGAGAGGGGAGGAGAGGGGAGGAGGAGGGGAGGAGAGGGAGGGAGGAGAGGGGAGGAGAGGGGAGGAGAGGGGAGAGGAGAGGAGGAGAGGAGAGGGAGGAGAGGGAGGAGAGGGGGAGGAGGAGAGGGAGGAGAGGAGAGGGGAGGAGAGGGGAGGAGGGGAGGAGAGGAGAGGAGGAGAGAGAGGGGGAGAGGGAGGAGAGGGGAGGAGGAGGAGAGGGAGGAGAGGGGAGGAGAGGGAGGAGGAGAGGAGAGGGGAGGAGAGGGGAGGAGAGGGAGGGGAGGGAGGAAAGGGGAGGAGAGGGAGGAGAGGGAGGAGAGGGAGGAGAGGAGGAGAGGAGAGGAGAGAGAGAGAGGGAGGAGGAGGAGGAGAGGAGGAGAGGAGAGGAGAGGGGAGGAGAGGGGAGGAGAGGGGAGGAGAGGAGAGGGAGGAGGAGGAGAGGGGAGGAGAGGGGAGGAGAGGGGAGGAGAGGGGAGGAGAGGAGAGGGGAGGAGAGGTCAGTCTGCTAAAGAAAGAGCTAGCTGAACACTGACTGTTAATGCTACTAATGGGAACAAGGGAGGGAGGAACGAGGAGCCTGAGGAGGAGGGTGATATAAAAGGACAAAGACTTAAATGGTTAGATAGAGTATTTCTAGGTTACTTTGTATCCAGACTAGGTCTCAGCTTGACACCAGCAAAATGTGAATAGAACTAGTGATTGAACTCATTGTAATGTTCTTCAGAAAAATATCACAAAGCAGTTTAGGTTGGACAATGCAAGCCACCGGCAAGAAAGAATCTGAGGAGTAAGTGAGGTGTGATGAAACAGCATCCAGAGGGCTTTCAATGTGTTACTGTTACACATTTCAAAAGTGTTAACAGATATCCTCCCCCCGACGACAAAAAGGAAGGACGCCAGAAAACAACCGGCCAACGCCTCAAAGACTACATCACAAAGTTCCAAGATATAGTTTCTCAAAGCAATACATCGAGACAAGATTGTGACAAGGATCCTTGAGAAACTCGGACAATCTCCAGTCAAATCCTATCCGGCCAAACGGTAATCTAAAAAGTGAAAGTAATGAATTTCCGTAATTTCCTCTTTTGACCTGGCAATCGCATTCTGCCCCATCTTTGCGATTGAAGCGATGAAGATGACATTGGAGTGTGAAAACACACATCCAAGCTGGTCACAGGCCAGGGAAAGCAATTTACCTGCTGACAGGCCTGTCAAATGAAGGAGAGAGAAGCTGCCTTAACAAAGATGGAGGTAAGTAGCTGAGGCAATGGAAGGCAATGGGAGGAGTAATTGTCAATTTCCGCCCGGGGATTGCCGCATTATTCAATGTCCCAGACACACATAATTAGCCAAGCAACCCTTTACATGAAAATGCCTAAATGATCAGGATCAGAAGGAACTGGTGTGGCTACATACAAATGATGTCATCTGTTAAGCTAACTATGGAGTTTCCATTTCTCTTGGACTGAATCAAGGAAGGCAGTAGTCCAGGTTAGGCTGTAGTATATCATAGTAGCACACCCAAGACATTACACTAAATAACAGGGGATGTTAAGAGAAATGTCACGCTCCTATGAGATCATAAGTCAATCACAAACGATCGTGAAAAAACTCAACTTGTTCACAAACAGCGAACAAACGTTAGTAAAAGCAGCAAAAAAAGAAACGTCCTCTCACTGTCAACTGCGTTTATTTTCAGCAAACTTAACATGTGTAAATATTTATATGAACATAACAAGATTCAACAACTGAGACATAAACTGAACAAGTTCCACAGACACGTGACTAACAGAAATTGAATAATGTGTCCCTGAACAAAGGGGGGGTCAAAAGTAACAGTCAGTATCTGGTGTGGCCACTAGCATTAAGTACTGCAGTGCATCTCCTCCTCATGGACTGCACCAGATTTGCCAGTTCTTGCTGTGAGATGTTACCCCACTCTTTCACCACGGCACCTGCAAGTTCCCAGACATTTCTGGGGGGAATGGCCCTAGCCCTCACCCTCCGATCCATCAGGTCCCAGACGTGCTCAATGGGATTGAGATCCGGGCTCTTCGCTGGCCATGGCAGAACACTGACATTCCTGTCTTGCAGGAAATCACGCACAGAATGAGCAGTATGGCTGGTGGCATTGTCATGCTGGAGGGTCATGTCAGGATGAGCCTGCAGGAAGGGTACCACATGAGGGAGGAGGATGTCTTCCCTGTAACGCACAGCGTTGAGATTGCCTGCAATGACAACAAGCTCAGTCCGATGATGCTGTGACACACCGCCCCAGACCATGATGGATCCTCCACCTCCAAATCGATCCCACTCCAGAGTACAGGCCTCGGTGTAACGCTCATTCCTTCGACGATAAACGTGAATCCGACCATCACCCCTGGTGAGACAAAACCGCGACTCGTCAGTCCTGTCTGGTCCAGCGACGGTGGGTTTGTTCCCATAGGCGACGTTGTTGCTGGTGATGTCTGGTGAGGACCTGCCTTACAACAGGCCTACAAGCCCTCAGTCCAGCCTCTCTCAGCCTATTGCGGACATTCTGATCACTGATGTACCTGTCCCGCAGGTGTGATGTTCGGATGTACCGATCCTGTGCAGGTGTTGTTACACGTGGTCTGCCACTGCGAGGACGATCAGTTGTCCGTCCTGTCTCCCTGTAGCACTGTCTTAGGCGTCTCACAGTACGGACATCGCAAATTATTGCCCTGGTTACATCTGCAGTCCTCATGCCTCCTAGCAGCATGCCTAAGGCACGTTCACGCAGATGAGCAGGGAACCTGGGCATCTTTCTTTTGGTGTTTCTCAGAGTCAGTAGAAAGGCCTCTTTAGTGTCCTGAGTTTTCATAACTGTGACCTTAATTGCCTACCGTCTATAAGCTGTTAGTGTCTTAACGACCTTTCCACAGGTGCATGTTCATTAATTGTTTAGGGTTCATTGAACAAGCATGGGAAACAGTGTTTAAACCTTTTACAATGAAGATCTGTGAAGATATTTGGATTTTTACAAATTATCTTTGAAAGACAGGGTCCTGAAAAAGAGACGTTTATTTTTTGCTGAGTTTATTTCATCCATCTTAATTTCATTTCATGTTGGTTTCATCTTGGAATGAGGCGAAGCTGTACACGTGGGAAGGCCAATATCAAGGCCAACATCTTCCCCCCTCTGTCCTGGATTGATTGTATGTTTAATGTGGCAGTCCCAAGCGAACAGTCAATACGAGAGGTTCCAGTCCGTGCTGTGAGCTTGTAACCGATCCACCGACCACAGCCATTTATCCTCTCACCACCGAGGACCTGTCCCAGCTGATTGAACATCACAGTGGGTGAGCTATGGCTGAGAATTCCATTTGGCAAGGTGGGTGGCAACCCTTCGCCCGTATTCATTCCAGAAACAACTTCCCTTTATTGAGTAGTGACATTAATTACTATTACTTTATGGTGACAGGTTCACTATATCACCTGCGGTGGCCCTCAGCAGGTGTTGCAGGCTGCGTCCCAAATAGCACTCTATTCCCTTTATAGTGCAGTACTTTGCTTTGACCATGGCCCATAGGGCTCTGGTCAAAAGTAGTGCACTATGTAGGGAATAGGGTGCCGTTTGGGACGCAGCCTGCGGTGTTGCAGCAGCCAGCCACGGACCGTTGCATTATTTTCTCCAATGACAGAGAGGAGCCTGGCGGTCATGCGGGGAGCCCGGTAGAATGTGTGGTGCCCCAGGACACAACGGCAGTCTGACAAATGAAGACCAGCGTGTAAATCACTCTTCTTAAGGCTTTGGTATACGCACACACACAGAGATGCACACCCACTTATAAGCACACCGAACACACACACCAAACACACACCCAAACACACACCCCCTTTACATAATATAGAGGTGAAAGCTGGTGATGAGTGAGGTGACCTTCACTTAGAGGATGACAGCCAATCACACCCACCAATATGACAGCACCTCTTGATGGATGGCCCCGCCCCCTCTGATTACAACTGAATGTCCTTTCACTTGCAGAACGGCGGGATATGCTTAGCTATGGTTTGGAAGCTGGAAGGGCGTGTCCCAAATGGTACCCTATTCCTTATATAGTGCACAGCTTTTGACCACGTAGTGCACTATACAGGGAATAGGGTGCCATTTGGGACTGTCGTAAACGATTCAGGGGATAAGGGCATCACTGTAGTCCTACTCGTCATCGTCTGTTTGCTTAATCAAGCCAATGAAATGTAACCCCCTTTCCACTGAGAAAGAACACGTTCTGGATTTGATCCAAAGCTACTGTTGATTGACAAAGTCTTTGAAAAGGCAAACAAATACAATTTACCAAATGAAAACAACTCCAGTGAGCTACCTTGAAACCAACACTCCCCAGGAAGAGTGTAACTCTACTCAACGTTAAACCTGAAACTTTATCGCCATGGAAACAGAGCCACCAGTTGTGTTTACTAAGCTTGGATACCTTAGGAATGTGATATTAGTGATGACACAAGATAAACCCGTCTTGGACTGCATTTGTGGTTTCAAAGTATCTAGCTACCTGCGCTCACTGGCTTATAGTTATATAGAGTCAGGGCTGAAAGTAGATTAAATTTATTCTTACATATAGAATCCCTATTAATTCAAAAGGATCTCTGTGAGCCTAGTCATAAAGATTTGTCATTGAACTTTTAAAATGTATTTCCTTTTATTGTGGCATAAACACAACCAGTCATGATGTTTGAACCAGTCTGATTGTCAAACAATCCCTTCTAAGGGATCCTTTACTAGGCTACCTGAACACGTTCATCCACTCGTAACATATTTACAGCCTCCAAAACAGTGGTGAATGGAAAGAGACATCTTTTACACAAAACACCAAAAAGTGTAATGCCATTTGGCGATTGTTATTAGGCCAGAATTTATGCATCCACTGCTGTCCGCGCACATCTCGGTGTCGGCCACTCATCTCTGCCTTCGCGAAATGTCAGTGTTCTCGTCCTGAGGTTGTCTACATGTAATAAGGAAAAAGTAATCAGTCATTTCCTCTTGAAGGAACGCTTAAACCGAAATTAACATGATCATGGAATGGAAATTAAAACACACAGTGTTAAATATCACTGTTTGTCTCCTTTGCTTACCGTGTGGATTATTTTAAATTATTCAACTAATCATTAGATACAATTGATTCTAATGTTTGGACAAGAAGTCTTTGGAGAGGGCTCAGTGACTTTTCAAAGTCAGCGGTGTGCCAGCGTCAACAAAGAACAAGCACCTATCACTTTCAGGCCTGGCCGGCTCAATGACCTCCTACATGGACAGCCTGAGAGAGGGAGAGCCACTGAAGCAACACTAGGAAAATAAATTCCACTTGACTATCAACATGGTGGTGGGTGCGGCGACAAGTTCTACCTCAATTACCCATACCATCATACCAATGTGGGCTGTGCAAATGTGTCGCTGCGCATTCACAACCATTTCCGTTATATGGAGAGGGTGGGTCAGTATCTCAGCTCTCTATAAAGTACAAATGCAATACTTAGAAATCCATCAATCTCCGGGTTTAAGTTTGTGGGGCCTCAATGAAGGTCGACCCCCCCATATATGAATCAGCTTAAATTGATTTAAAGGCGGCTGATAAAAACAGCCAGGAGCGTAGAGGGAACACTCTGCTACAGCACTACCACTGGTTTCTAAGAACTTCTGGAGGACGAGGGGGAGTAATGCCTTCAGAAATACAAGGTAAACTGGCCTGAGGGCAGTTGAAGAAGTTTTTTTTTACCATACGGGATGTTCAAGGGGCTTTAGGTGTATTAAGCATAAGGGAATCAGGGCTATAAAAGTACCAGCGGTTAGAGGGTGGGGAATAAGGGCTTTAGTGGTCGCTTGCCTGAATTAAAGGGCAGGGGACAGTGCTATGCTGCATTAAAGGGGAGGGGGTATTAGTTGGGCATGCTTACAGTACCTGTAGCTGGTGCGGCCTCCTCCTCTTCCACTTTAGGTGTAGGGTATAGGTGTATAGGAATCGGGGCTTTAGAAATAACAGAAGTTACCTTGGAGCACCGATGATGGATAAGGGCTTTATTAAAAGGGGACAGTGCTTTGGTGTTGAATTAAAGGGGAGGGCATATTGAGGGGATTGATATTGGTGAGACAAGCATACCTGTGGTGGGTGCGGCCTCCTCCTTGTCTTGCTCCTCGTGCCACTGCATGGTCCGGTGGTAGCTGAGCATCACCTCCCACAATGCCTTGCACAGGTCGCTCAGGCAGGGGACGTAGCTGTCTGGAGTGATGTGCTGCAGACCAGACAGGAGAGATAAAACATTTAAAAAGAGAGAGAGAGAGAGACAGAGACAGAGAGACAGAGAAAGAGCGAGAGAGAGAGAGAGAGAGAGAGAGAGAGAGAGAGAGAGAGAGAGAGAGAGAGAGAGAAAGAGCGAGACTGAGACAGAGAAAGAGCGAGACAGAGACAGAGAGAGACAGAGACAGAGACAGACAGACAGACAGACAGACAGACACAGACAGACAGACACAGACAGACAGAGAGAGAGAGAGAGAGACAGACAGACAGAGAGACAGAGAGAGAGTGACAGATGTGTTAGATACACTTGCTGTGTTTTTTTCCATGTGAGGTCACAGTGAAGAAATGATGTGGTGTTACAGAAAGGCCAGACATCCATTATCAGCCCAGCACCTAAAGATACGTATTGCCGCAACCATTTCTGTGGAGTTGTTTTTGATCACTGGAGTTGGAGTGTAGTTGGAGTGTAGCAAAAGTGTGGGTTTGAGAGAGGACGACGAACAGTGCATCTAAAAGTAAATAGCCACTCAATTCTACTTATAGCAGTCCAAATAACAGTTTATAGCAACAGAAAGCGTTTTGGCAGAAAAATATTGATGTCCGGCAGAAACACTCCTATTCTCTGTTCATACTGTTAAGCCGGAGTTCAAGGCTGCATCCCAAATGCCTCCCGATTGCCACTATACTGCACTATAGGCTCTGATCAAAAGTAATGCACTATACAGGGAATGGGGTGCCATTTGGGACACAGTCCTAGCCTTCTAAGTGTCATTCAAAGGCTCACGTTCGGGAGAAATCCCATCTCAGAGTCCAGAGACATGACTTCCTTTAATCAGTCAATAACATAATGAACACACCTTAAAAAAGACAACAGTGGAACAGCTGACTGTCGTCGCAGAAGATAAAATGGGGATGGGGCTGTATGTGTTGTAGGCGCTTATCTTGCAGCCAGAGAGACAGAACAGGGTGTGTGTGTGTGTGACTGACCAACAGATACTGACAGTTCAGTAATGAGCCTGAAACCATTACAACGACCACAATGTCGAACACTAATGAATTCCCTGTGCCTGACTGACAACCTAGACGAACATAAAAACTCAATTTTCATAAATGTATGTCTATTGCACATAGACCTTTAGTAGACCCATCCAAACATTACCCGCCTCTTGTGGGACTGTTTCAGGCACAAAGCAATCTAGTAATACGTTACACATTGGCCTATGTAAATGGTGTGACTGAATGGAGGGATGGGGAGATGCAGGGACTGCAGTTCTAATTGTGCATATCCAAATACTGTAGATAATAAATAAATATATATATATATTATACAGAAGTCATGATGACAGTTAGTGCATTCTCTGGGTTTCTCAGCTTCATTCGAGACAGGTCAAAATAAATCAAATAAAAAAACATCACTCTGGGGAAAAGGGCAAATGAGTTGAGTTAGGATTTGGCCAACCTCCACATAGAAGCTAGCAGCGTTATAACTCTCTACGGCTGGCGTTAGAGGCATGCCCCGTCAAGCCCAGCGGTGCACAGAGCTCAGAGGCTACACACCTTTAGGCCTGACACAGACCAAGGGCATTTCTAGAGACATGGTTTTCAACACCGTCAGAGACTAAAGATTCATCATTGCATTCTGAAAAGGTTCTGTCGACAGCAGAGCTTGTGCTCACCGGAAGCCCAGATGCCTTTTGTTTTAAACATAGCACGTGTGTGTGTGTGTGTGTGTGTGTGTGTGTGCATGCATGCAAGTGTGCCCACGTGCTAGCGCCCATGCGTGTGTGTCTGTGAGTGTGTGTGTGTGTGTGTGTGTGTGTGTGTGTGAGACCTGTTCCCTCTACAAGGCAGCTGTAAATTACTGACAGCGAGCCACGTACACCGGGGGTTTCTGCGAGGGAAACGGTGCATAGCAACACGGACCCCGGCTGTGGAAAAGCTAACAAGAGCGAAGGGTTCCAGAGCAATTTATGTATCACAGACGTCTCTCTTTCCCCTCTCAGTTTACTGCCAGCCTGTAAATTAGAGGACGCCAGGGATCAGGCTGCCAGACCCCCTCGGCTGCCAAACGTTTTCTCCAAACGCGTCTGGGTGAGACCTTTGAGGAGAAAATTCACGATCGCAAATAGCGAGTCGAGTGAATGATATCATTCAGTGACCTCCAGTCTCTAAAATAGCATGACATGGCTTCACTAGTGTTGCAAAGCTCCAATGCTAATAGGATACAAGGAACGCTATGCTACTGCCCAAACTAGAGTTAGCGTTGCAGTGTTTTTGATTAGGAGCAACTTTCTTTCCCATGTAGTGTTCTTTATTTTGCAATATCCACATGGTACAAATTAAACATTGCCATGCCACAGAGCCCACGGCAACCAACAGAAAAGAGTTGGTTGTGGTTAAATGTCAAACATTTACAGAGAGCCTGAGGGGAATGTAATAGAACCTTTTCCTGGGTGTGGTAGAAATGAATCATCAACCTCAGCCTGGAGAGAGAACATTGGCACTTAGCGAGTCAGAAGTAGTGTACTCTATAGGGCAGCGGTTCCCAACTCCGGTCCTCCAGTACCTACAACAGTACATATTTTGGTTGTGGCCCTGGACAAGCACACCTGATTCTACTTGTCAACTAATCATCAAGCCCTTGACATGTTGAATCAGGTGTTTTTGTCCGGGGCTACAACAAGAATGTGTGCTGTTGGGGGTACTGGAGGACTGGAGTTGGGAAACACTGCTATAGGGAATAGGGTGGCATTTAGGATGCACCCTACAGTAATAATAATAATAATAATATGCCATTTTGCAGACGCTTTTATCCAAAGCGACTTACAGTCATGCGTGCATACATTTTTGTGTATGGGTGGTCCCGGGGATCGAACCCACTACCTTGGCGTTACAAGCGCCGTGCTCTACCAGCTGAGCTACAGAGGACCAGTACTTCCCCCACGTCAGGATACTCATTAGCCATGAGTTACTCGGTTGGTAAAACACCTCACATTAACATTCAACAACAGTCACTGGAACAATTAGCGTAGTTAACCACATTATTCAGACACAAGGCTGCTAAACTGTAGTCCTCCTAAAGTGGAGAATAAACACACACCCAAAAAAAGGAGCACCTTGAATCTCCTCAAATACTGCCTGAAATTCTTCAGATTGGAAAAAGATTTTCAGATTGACAGACACTGGTTTCATGGGGGGAAACGGTCACATAACTATGTCTCACACATTGACTTTAAAAGTCACCTGTACAGTATGAACAACCCCTGGCCTGGTTGCCTCTTCTCATATAACCCATGGTGTATTAATTTGCGCACACCGTAGAAAACCGCTTTGCAACTGAAAACGTTTTGCATTGAAAACAAAAACATTTTTATTGGACTGGTTTAATTAAGTTAGCTCCTCCCCTGTTTCAGACCATTTGCTTCAGTTTGGTTCCCAGGACAACCCCAGTATGACATCATAGGATGCAATCAGTCAGGGATTGTTGTCGCTGTCTGTCCCCTCGTGAGATGTTTGAGATGTAGCTAATATCAGATAACACTCAGAGTCTAATGGAGGAACAGAACCAGCAGCCTGAAACCTTCATGCATTTCCTCTCATGACTCAGCACACACACAATATCACACAAAGCTGGTGATTGCAAGATCCATTTCATCTCAGCCCCTTCCATGTCTTTCTAATGCCACCGTATTTAGAAGCAATAACAGCAAGTCACTGATGCGTCAAGCATTCCTTTACTGTGGGATATTATGAGAATGTTGCCATTATTGGAGAGTAACATGGGTAAATGCAAGGACAATGCAATGCAGTGTAAATTGCCTCCCTTTCCCATCCAACCCAAGTGGCTACCTGTGAACAAAGTGATAAATTAGTGATTCACATCCAAGCGGTCAATCAATGCCCTGCCATTTGATGGTGATGCTCTCCTGCTATGGTAGGAAATATCACACCACGTTGCCAGGCAAATGGGACTAGTTGGCAGGAGAAAGGGGCCGCAGTGGCTCTGTGATCTATAGTAGGTCTGATAAGAAGAAATCACCTCCCTGGCTTCTTCAGGGGGCACGGCCTGACCCCTTCCAAGCCCCCCGAGGGTTAGCCTCAGCCGAGCAAGTGGCAGGGGGAGACACGGACAGGGACACACACAGACACTACCCCTGCTCAGGGTAAGGTCACAGCTGGGTGTTTTATCTCTGATCAACACCTCCATAGGGCAGGTTGGTTCTCAGACCACAGAGGGTTTGATGTATGGAGAGGCATACCCCAATCACTCCATATGATGCATAGTGGATCTATTTTAGGAAGCAGTTTTATAGAGGATGGATGCAATGTATGCACCTAAGCCGCATAGGGACTCTTCTGACAGAGAGCTGAGTAGTGGGTGGGGGGCTATGGTTTTTAGCCAATTCACTTCCATTTTCAGATGTGATCCTAGTGCTTTCCCCAAAACTGCAGGGAATAAAAAAAACAGCACCCTGCCTGCTAGTCAGCAATCTGCAGATCTGCCGAGCCAGCAAAGCACAACATGGTGTCCTCCTACTCCATCAAAGTGCAGCTAGCCTCCTCAAGGAGAATCGAACACATTCATTCAGACACAGTGGCAACACTGGCCGGCCACTACACTGCCCACACCTCGGGCAAGTTACCGTGATGGTTCACTCCGATATTAAACTTTGTCTGAAGTTTTCAGACCTGGAATGTGGAATAATGTCGAGATGATTTCACATCCCAAAATATCTGTTGTGAGCAGCTAGCACACCTCAGTACCTCAATCCCTAATGAATAGGAGAGATAGGCTCAGACCAAAAGAAAACATGCAACAAACTTTTGGTTTCAGAATCAACGTTCTTTCTATCAGGCTGATGCATGAAGATTTCATCACCTTAGACTAAGGTGACTTCACCAAGAATAGGACAAAGCGTTGCTAAGCGTTGCTAAGCGCTGCTATCGTGTGTGTTTTTGTTTATGTGTGTCCCCTCACAAACCCATGAGATGTTGTTTAATCTTTTTTTAAGGGTAATTCTGCTGTTTGCTTGAGTAATTGGAGATGGAAGGGAGTTCCATGCGATCATGGCTCTGTATAATACTGTGTGTTGCCGAGAATTCATTTTGGACTGGTGGCATGTCTTGTGGGGTACGTACAGTGCACACAGTATTCAGACCCTTTCCCTTTTTCCACATTTTGTTGTTACAGCCTAATCCTATTCTAAAATGGATTAAATTAATTTTGTTCCTCATCAATCTACACACAATACCCCCATAATGACGAAGCGAAAACAGGTTTTAGAAATGTTTGCAAATGTATTAAAAATAAAAACAGATACCTTATTGACATAAGTATTCAGACCCTTTGCTATGACACTCGAAATTGAGCTCAGGCGCACCCTGTTTCCTTTGATCATCCTTGAGATGTTTCTACAACTTGATAGGACATGATTTGGAAAGGCACACACCTGTCTATATAAGGTCCCACAGTTGACAGTGCATGTCAGAGCAAAAACCAAGCCATGAGGTCGAAGGAATTGTCCGTAGAGCTCCGAGAGCTCCGAGGCACAGATCTAGGGAAGGGTACCAAAAATGTCTGCAGCATTGAAGGTCCCCAAGAACACAGTGGCCTCCATCATTCTTAAATTGAAGAAGTTTGGAACCACCAAGACTCTTCCTAGTGCTGGCCGCCCGGCCAAACTGAGCAATCTGGGGAGAAGGGCCTTGGTCAGGGAGGTGACCAAGAACCTGATGGTCACTGACAGAGCTCCATAGCTCCTCTGTGGAGATGGGAGAACATTCCAGAAGGACAACCATCTCTGCAGCACTCCACCAATCAGGCCTTTATGGTAGAGTGGCCAGACAGAAGCCACTCCTCAGTAAAAGGCACAACAGCCCGCTTGGAGTTTGCCAAAAGGCACCTAAAGGACTCTGACCATGAGAAACAAGATTATCTGGTCTGATGAAACCAAGATTGAACTCTTTGGCCTGAATGCCAAGTGTCACATCTGGAGGAAATCTGGCACCATCCCTACAGTGAAGCATGGGGGTGGCAGCATCATGCTGTGGGGATGATTTTCAGCGGCAGGGACTAGAAGACCAGTCAACAACGAGGGAAAGATGAACGGAGCAAAGTACAGAGAGATCCTTGATGAAAACCTGCTCCAGAGCGCTCAGGACCTCAGACTGGGAGAGGTTCACCTTCCAACAGGACAACGACCCTAAGCACACAGCCAAGACAACGCAGGAGTGGCTTCGGGACAAGTCTCTGAATGTCCTTGAGTGGCCCAGCCAGAGCCCAGAATTGAAAGCCAATCGAAGATCTATGGAGAGACCTGATCATAGCTGTGCAGCGATGCTCCCCATCCAACCTGACAGAGCTTGAGAGGATCTGCAGAGAAGAATGGGAGAAACTCCCCAAATACATGTGTGCCAAGCTTGTAGCGGCATACCCAAGAAGACTTGAGGCTGTAATCGCTGCTAAAGGTGCGTCAACAAAGTACTTATGTAAACTGTTCCTGACCCTCCTCCTCCCACTGCTGCCTTCACAGATTCTGCCATTATGCTCCTGAAGTTGCCGGTAATAGGATACACCAGGGGTCGGCACATTTTTCCATTTGGAGTGCCAATTTATCCTACCATTTCTACCGATCTGCGTGCCAGTTATGATTTTCATGGAACAGTTCATTTAATTTATAATAGTCTTTGTATCTCAAAATCTTTGTCATGTGGTTAATCTAAATTCTATCTAAATCTAAAAGTAACTTCTATTGCCATTGCCAACTATGTAAAAACAGCCTACATAAAGCCAACAAATAAAAACATTGCAGCCTGCAAGTAGAAAATATCCTATGAATCACATTGGCTGCGCATGGCCTGTCTGACATGAACTTGAAACATTGTATCAACTATAAACTGTGTCCGGCCCGAAGCTCGCACTAGCAAACTTGCAACATTGTATAAAATATTCTGGGCCTTCAGAGTTTCCTACGCCAGTGAGCTCGGGACAGAAACAGCTGTAGGCTATTTGTGCAAGGGATAAGAAGTAATCAGGTATTTTATGATGTTTCCACTGGATCAGAGCATTACATTTTTCCCTTTCATGCCGAGTGGTTATCGAAAGGGATGGAGCTGGAAATATTTGTCAAATACATTGAGAAACTATTGTCATTCTTAATGGATTCTAAAAACAGATTTCGTTTACTTGGTGTTTGAGGTGAAGAAAAAAATACTTTGAGACGCTCCACAGCTCATTAGTGGTGGTGAGTTAAGACAATCAGAAATACTATCAGACATCTCCAAATGGACAAATGTATAGGCCTACATTTGCACACAGGCCAGGTAGCCTAGGCCTACTTCTATATGCGTAGGCCTAATCAGATGCGCGTCCTTATTCAACATTGAAAGGAGCGCTCCAAACAATGAACTAAAACTTGTCTCTCACAAGTGTAGCATAGATTGTGAGCTCTGCAAACAACGACGACAATAAGAACGGTAAAATTACTATAATAATAATATATTGAATGCATTAACAGAAATTACCGTAACCAAACATTGTAGATTACAAAATGGGAATTAATGGTAAATGTAGACTACTACTGGTGATATATTTAATGGGGAATTGGTAGACACTAACAATCAAAAGGCAAACAATTCACACAATGAAGTTATGAAACAATGAATGTGCACAAAACGGCGGGAGAGAGTGCATATTCTGGAGAGAGACATGCCTTGTGCATCTTAGCCACACTCCCCCTTTTTTGGGACCGTGACATCCCTGCAGCCTCCTAAATGGATTAGTCCACTGAGACAGGCGCGAATCAGACAGGTATCTTGTGTGCCATAAAAAATATATATATAAAGAATCTCGGTCGACCAACAGCCTATCGACCAAACAATCAACCAGTTGACTAAATGGGGTCAGCCCTAACACACCCCTTTAGGATTTGGTTAAAGATATAGCAAATAGGCGTGGCAATACAGTCGGCTACCATTCTCAATAGTTTCCCAACAAGGTTGTCTATACCTGGTGGCTTATCATTATTCATGGATAACAGTAGTTTTTCCACCTCTCCCACACTAACTTGACCAAATTAAAAACAACAATCCTTCATTTTCAATATTAGATATTTTATACTAAAATATGATGGCTCACTGTTGTTATAAATCACCCATCAACTTCAATGAACGATGGAGATGAATTGGGTTTTCTGCCCATGATATCATTTAAGGTACTCCGAAGTCTTTTTCCATTGTGTTTTATGTCATTTATCTTGGTTTGGTAATATAATTTCTAGTTTAGTCACAACATTTCTCAATTTACAGTAAGTCAACTAATCAGCTGAGCAGCCTGACTCGTTTGCCACCTCTTTTGCATAATTTCTTTGGACCATACAATTTTTCAATTCATCATCAATCCAGAGGGCTCTAACAGTTCCCACAGTTGATTTCTTAACAGGTGCGTGCTTGTCAACAATTGACATGAATACTTTTACAAATACTTCCAGTGCTGCATCTGGATTCACTTCTTCATACACATCAGACCAACATAAAAAAAATAATCCTGAGAAAACATTTTGTATTATCTCTTATAAATGACTTTAGGCCCAACCTTTGGCACTTTGGCTTTCCTTGTCATTGCCACAATGTTATGGTCACTACAGCCAATGGGAACTGATATTGCTTTGGAGCAAAGCTCTACAACATTAGTGAAGATATTATCAATACAAGTTGATGTCACAGATCCAACACTATTGGTATGCACTCCAGTTGGTTGAGTGATAACCTGGGTCATATTACAGGCATTAGTCACAGTTCGAAGCTTCCTCTTGAGAGGACAGCTAGTTGCTAACCAGTCAATGTTCAGGTCACCCAGAAAATAGATCTCTCTGTTAACATCACACACACTATCAAGCATTGCATACACATTATCCAAATACTGACTGTTAGCACTTGGTGGCCTATAGCAGCACCCCAAATGAAGAGGCTTTAGATGCGGCAGGTAAACTTGCAACCTCAACAACATTTGACATGAGATCCTCTCTAAGCTTTACAGGAATATGGCTCTGAACATATACTGCAACACCTTCCTCATAGACATGATGAAATGTGTTTTTCTATTTGCCTTTGGAGCAGCAGAGAAAAGTAGACAGGACTGGAGCGACACATTACACTTGACAGGGTTTCTCTGGTGGCTATCAGATCAAATTGTGAATGCACAGTTGTCTGGCAGAATGCTTAAAAAACGAAATAATATATTCTGGAATAAACCCTGGAGGTGGGGAGCCTCCAAACCAGCCTAATAATACACTGCAATAAACACCAGGATAGGTTGTTGTGAAAGCGATGTCGCTAAGATAGAAATAGTTGCTGTGTCATTTACCAAAACAACTCCACTGAATACAAAAACACAATGGTACTTGGTTCTCAAACACCCCAAACCATCGGCCAAATGTGCCATTCCTGGCTATGTCCTGAGACTGTTGAGGAGGGTACATTATTGACCATTATAGGGAGCTGTTATATGATGCTCAGAGTGGGTGACCATATGTGGCAGCGTGGCACCACAGTAGTGTCCAGTCTACCAAGCATGTTATCCCAGCCCCTTTATCACTTTCAGCCACCATGCCTCTCATTCTCAGCTTTTACCATTGATTACAGTATAGAAGGCTACATGCAGAGTGAGCAACTGTCTTCTTTCATTGGTCTCCTTCAAATTACAGTAGATGTTTATGAGCATTGCTGCTCTTTCTCCCACATCTCTCTTCCTCTCACATGAGGAATAAAAAGTTCCCTCCAGTACCGTATGGGGAAATGTTCCTCAGACTTCATAGCCTACCAGAGCACTAGATAAACTCATCTGGCGTTACCAC
Organism: Coregonus clupeaformis; assembly: GCF_020615455.1. Lineage (NCBI taxonomy): Eukaryota > Metazoa > Chordata > Actinopteri > Salmoniformes > Salmonidae > Coregonus > Coregonus clupeaformis. The sequence continues at coordinate 43,797,918 of NC_059199.1, forward strand.
GGTGATGATTGAAGTGCAGACCTACTGGATCTGTCACATTTAAAATATTAACTATTGAAAGCTTGGCTATTATGGCGAGACATATTTGGCATACAGAGCTTGAAATGTGGAAATTATGAACTAGAACAGGTGAGCCATCATACCATGCTAAAATAAATAATCTCATATTAACTTAATGACAAGGACGATTTGGAAGACACAAACAGTACAGTCTGTTTAATCTGAGATAAATTAATTACTATTTTCTGCAAAGAAATTACATTAATTTCTTTCTTTCTTTTTAATTCAGAGGACCTACCTTTGATTCAGTTCTAGCACAAAGAAATAGAAACTCTATAAATGAAAGGAAGTATAAGAAACTCCCAGAAGTGACGAGAGGAAGCAAGAAACAATAAATAAAAGTAGACTTTGAGCGTCCAGGCCTGGAAATCTGGGATCATTGATGCAAATGAAAGCAGACATCCTTTATAAATGAGAGCTCACAACAAACAGCCGGAGTTGTTTATTGATGCTGTTACACAAGAAGATAAAGACCTTTTCTATCACAGCTGGAGGGGAGGGAGTGGAGGGGTTCTGAGTGTTCAGAGAAAGGATCAGTTTCACTAAATAATTAAGAAAACACAAAACGCAGGAGAGAGAGAGAGAGAGAGAGAGAGAGAGAGAGAGAGAGAGCGCTCAGCCTGGTCCATATACTTTAGTGGTGCCTCATATGAAAGCTGATATGAACGCTGAAAGGCCATGGAAGGTTCACCTCCACTATGGGTCTCACTAAAGAGCCAGTCCTTCACATGAAAAATTGACCATTTAATTAACTCACACAGTGTCCTGTCATAATGATCATATTGCACAATCACGATACTGATTGTTATCAGTGAGTGAACCTTGGGGCGATAGAATAGTGATGTACTTTATGATGTAGTCAACAAGATATTATCCTTATGTGGCCTAGCTGGTCTAGGGGTAATGCCGGTATATGTTTGAATCAAGCCTATTGCCCTTTCATACAACCTCTATCTTTCCCCACTTTCATCCTCTCCCAATCTCTGTTCAATAAAAATAATAAAATCTAAGAGTGAGTCCCTTTCAGCTCTGCTGTGGCTCTGAAGGTTGCTGTGGTACTGATTGTCATTTTACAGTATGTTGTTGTTGGTGTTGTTGTTTGAAAGTACGCTAGTGCTGTAATCTATTACAGTCAGAACAGTGAGTCAGGGACAGGGGCTGCATCCCCAATGGTACCATATTCCCTTTATAGTGCCCTACTTTTGATCAGGGCCCATAGGGCTACAAAAGTAGTTTATGTGGTGCCATTTGGGACTCAGCCAGGGAGTCCAGGACAGAGAGGAGTGTGAGAGAGAGAGAGAGAGAGATAATAGTATAATGTAAAATTCATGCAGAGCTTCACAATATGATCAGACCTTTCTGCATACCTCGGATCCCTTGAATACCATGACTCGGTTCAAAGTACAGGACACTAGTGAGGGCGATTTACATACTGTCCTGTGTATATTTTATGATGTACCCACACAGGGGAGGGAGTCGAGGGAGTAAGTGGAAGACCGGAGAGTGTGTCCCAAAGTCCCAAAGCAACTTTTCTCTCTCTTTTGTCTCTTCTGAAGTTTGTAGGCTTAGTCCAAGACGACTGGTCACAAGACTCCCCTAAATGAATAGCAGTCATCAATCCCCCCGAATGACAAACAACTTAATTAGCTTGAAAGAGAAAAAAAGATCTACTTCTTCTTCTCCGTGTCGCTTTTCGGCACACTAGATGATTTGTTGCGTATTGCTGCCTCTCCCAGGTCGGCGTAGGTACTGCACATTTATCTCATACCATCACACCTGTTTAGATAAACCCTTATCTATTTATTCTTGAGTGAGCGCGAAACGCTCAGAAGATTAAATGACCAAAACATCTCACAAAGCAGCTGTCCTCCCCTGTTCTTAAAGGAACACCGATAGTCTTTTTCCATTTTCTTTCAAGCAGTGTAACTGCTGCCAAAGTTATAACAAAGATTGTATCTTCCTTAAAACCTGTTGCCAGGTTGTGGTGGTGGAGAGAGAGAGAGAGAGAGAACACCCTATCTGGCTTCATGTGTCATCAGAGGCACAGCCTGTCTGCGAGCTTCATCTTCATCAGGTACGAGCTTCACAGTGATAAACATACGCGACGCTAGCTAGCGCATAGCTCTGCCTGTGTGGAGGCCAATCCATCACGCAGCTCAATGCTAACATGACACATCCTATTAATCCAAAGTTGGGGAGGATGAGTCGGTGCGTTGAGAAATCGTCCATAATCAGCATACTGTGCCAACTTCAGACTAAACTGGCGAGTCACTGCCAGACAGGCAAATTGGGGACATGGAGTGACATTTAACGGTGATTGGCACGGCCCTTTCTGGTTCGTTCGTATCTTATGGTTCATAAGAGCATCGGAGAAATGACAATGCCAATGACCAGTGTGTGAAACAAGGACATGTCTTGTTGTCAGAACACCTCAGCTCAATGCCTCAGCTGCCTGTTCCAAGGTTGTGGCAAAGCCTCCGTTACTGAATCCCCTCTTCTAGCTACCCCGAATCCTTCTCTCCCTTCCTACCCCGAATCCTTCTCTCCCTTCCTACCCCGAATCCTTCTCTCCCTTCCTACCCGGAATCCTTCTCTCCCTTCCTACCACGAATCCTTCTCTCCCTTCCTACCACGAATCCTTCTCTCCCTTCCTACCCCGACTCCTTCTCTCCCTTCCTACCACGAATCCTTCTCTCCCTTCCTACCCGGAATCCTTCTCTCCCTTCCTTCCCGGAATCTTTCTCTTCCTTCCTAGCCCGAATCCCCAAACATTACAGATCCCACAGGGACTAACGGTTAACCAAATTATTCCGCTAAGTCATTACGAACCCAGGAGGAGGAAAAGTGAAAGTAATTTCTACTTAGGAGACTCATCTAGAAGTTTAGTTTCCGTACTTGTCTTAGTGAGATAAACCTAAACTATGCAGTGTAACTTGTGTTCCTTGTAGATTTGAAACACATAGAAGATTGCTTTAAAGAACATTGAAAAATAAGTATACCTAGGTTTCTGGCACGGGAGGGAATGATATTTCGATTATTTTTCCTCAGAAACACCATTAATAAATCCAGGCTCTAAAGCACAGAGTCAAGTTGATGCCCTAGGCCAGGGGTGTCAAACGTCCGGCCCGCGGGCCGGATCAGGCCCGCAAACGGGTTTAATCTGGCCCGCGAGATGATTAAAAAAAATATATAAATAAAAATACAATAATAATAATAATATTTTTGTAAAGTATAAAAATGCGCTGCAATTTTTCAATAAAATAAACTGCTGTTCCAATTGCGTCCACTGGATGGCGCAATAGCAATTATGTTAAGCAAGCAAACTGTTTATACCGGGGCAGAGCAAGTAGGTCAAGCACGTGCAGCCAATGAGCTACTTTGTTTTGCCCGCGATATTTATTACGGCTTCTACTTTTAACATTATGTGCTTTGGCACCCTCATTGCCCCAATATGTCTCTGTCAAAAAAGAGAAAAGTGGACGCAGAGTGCAGAGTGTTCCAAGAAAAATGGTCATCCTATTTATTCACGGAATTGAATGGGAAAGCTGTATGTTTGGTGTGTTCAGAGCATGTTGCAGTGCTGAAAGAATATAACCTTCAGCGCCACTATGTGAGTCTTCATGCCGACAAATATGACAACTTTCAAGGACAGCGGAGATGAGAGAAGGTGAATGAACTGTTGGCGGGTCTGAAGAAACAGCAGTCTGTGTTTAATCACAGCTGAGACATCAGTGACGCTGCAGTGAAAGCTAGCTACCTCATTGCTAATGAAATCGCAGTGGCTTCAAAACCATTTAGTGAGGGTGAATTTGTAAAAACATGCATGATGAAGGCAGCGGAGATTGTGTGCCCTGAAAAGCGGCAGGCTTTTGCAAATATCAGCCTGACAAGAAACACAGTTGCAGACAGGATTTCCGATCTTTCAGTGGATTTGGACAGCCAGTTGAAGCAAAAAGTAAAGTCATTTATTGCGTTTTCGGTTGCAATTGATGAAAGCACGGACATTACAGATGTTGCACAACTGGCCATTTTCATCCGCGGAGTTGATGGCACATTGACCGTCACCGAGGAGTTCGTGGAGTTGGTGCCGATGACAGATACAACGACAGCAGCTGATATTTTTACCGCACTCGTCGGCGCGCTGGACAGGGTCGGAGTGGACTGGTCCCGCGCTGTCAGCCTGGCTACAGATGGTGCGCCCTCAATGATCAGGAAAAAAGCAGGCGTTGTGACAAAGTTCAGAGAGAAAGTGCAATCTGCAAATGGAGGACGTGATTTTTTGACTTTTCACTGTATTTTGCACCAGGAGGCTTTGTGTTGCAAGTCATTAAAGATGGATAACGTCATGAAGGTGGTCATCCAAACTGTTAATTTCATCCGATCCAGAAGCCTGAATCACCGTCAGTTTGACAGCCTTCTCAGAGAGAAAGACCACATCTATGGCCTGCCATACCACACTGAGGTAAGATGGTTAAGCCGAGGTGCTGTGCTGAGGCGTTTCTTTGATTTACGAGAAGAACTTGAACAGTTCATGGAAGAAAAGGGCAAACCAGTGTTAGAATTTCATTCCGCAGAATGGATGCAGGACCTTGCATTTATGGTGGATGTTACAGAGCACCTGAATAACTTGAACAAACAGCTGCAAGGGCGCAACAAAGTTGTCACGCAGTATTATGACAGCATACGTTCTTTCAAGTTGAAGCTGTCATTGTGGGAGACGCAACTTGCCGGTGGTGATGCAGCTCACTTCCCCTGTCTGAAAAATGTGTGCGCGACCCAACATGTGGCAGACATGAAGCGGTTCAAAGATAAAATAACGGGACTGTTACGGGAGTTTGAGCAACGCTTTCAGATGTATGTTTATATGTTTTTATGTTGATGTGCTATTGTTTTTAATTGATTTTATTTTATTTGTATATTTAACCTATTCTTGACTCTGTGGTTCTTGCACTTGTTTGGGGAACAGGATTTCATTATTTTTATCTACATTTCTGCCTGAGAAATGACACCCTGATATAGTTATGTGATCTGTGATATACTTCTGTGAATCACTGAGGCATTGTGTGTTTGTGTGTTCTTTGTCCTCAGAACTTTCAAATAACTTGAGGTGTTTTATGATTAATAGTGATGTTGTGCTTTTGGACACTGTCCTCAGGCTCCAGCTTTATATGTTTTTATGTTGATGTGCTATTGTTTTTAATTGATTTTATTTTATTTGTATATTTAACCTATTCTTGACTCTGTGGTTCTTGCACTTGTTTGGGGAACAGGATTTCATTATTTTTATCTACATTTCTGCCTGAGAAATGACACCTGATATAGTTCTGTGATCTGTGAAACAGTTCTGTTAATCACTGAGGCATTGTGTGTTTGTGTGTTCTTTGTCCTCAGAACTTTCAAATAACTTGAGGTGTTTTATGATTAATAGTGATGTTGTGCTTTTGGACACTGTCCTCAGGCTCCAGCTTTATGTTTATATGTTTTTATGTTGATGTGCTATTGTTTTTAATTGATTTTATTTTATTTGTATATTTAACCTATTCTTGACTCTGTGGTTCTTGCACTTGTTTGGGGAACAGGATTTCATTATTTTTATCTACATTTCTGCCTGAGAAATGACACCCTGATATAGTTCTGTGATCTGTGAAACAGTTCTGTTAATCACTGAGGCATTGTGTGTTTGTGTGTTCTTTGTCCTCAGAACTTTCAAATAACTTGAGGTGTTTTATGATTAATAGTGATGTTGTGCTTTTGGACACTGTCCTCAGGCTCCAGCTTTATGTTTATATGTTTTTATGTTGATGTGCTATTGTTTTTAATTGATTTTATTTTATTTGTATATTTAACCTATTCTTGACTCTGTGGTTCTTGCACTTGTTTGGGGAACAGGATTTCATTATTTTTATCTACATTTCTGCCTGAGAAATGACACCCTGATATAGTTCTGTGATCTGTGAAACAGTTCTGTTAATCACTGAGGCATTGTGTGTTTGTGTGTTCTTTTTCTTTAGAATTTTCAAATAAACTTGACGTGTTTTATGATTAATAGTGATGTTGTGCTTGTACTATTTTGGACACACTGTCCTCAGGCTCCAGCTTTATGTTGTATGTTGATCGTATTAAAACAAAGAAAACAATCTGAAGTTGTTGTTTTTAAGTTATATATACCATGATTTTTCCGGTCCGGCCCACTTGGGAATAGATTTTCCTCCATGTGGCCCCTGAGCTAAAATGAGTTTGACACCCTTGCCCTAGGCCTTCAAACTACCTTGACTTTTCCTCCAACCCACATTTATGGTGCTTCTCCCCATAGGAGTCCCAGTTCTCATACAAACCACAGCTGGTGCTACGCCATCTAGTGGCCAAGGTATAAAATAAACAACACAGGCGGGAGTGACAGTGTCAGCTTCCACTGAGCACTTCTTCTCTTCTGTTTGATTCCCCCATGCAAATGTGTCTGCAGCCAGGTAATAAAAGTCTCAGGAAGAGAAGACAACTCACTCTGTAGGATTGTGATGCATGGCCCTGCTGATTGCAGGCGCTTTATATGAGCATGCAAATGTGATTTGCGGGGTCTGGACATGACAGAGGCTCTGGGTCTGGGCAGAGAGAGAGAGCGAGAGCGTTTGGCCCAATAAAAGCACCACCACCACCACTCACAAGCTACTTTTCAAAAGAGCCCATTCGTCGTCCACTTAAATAAGATTAATTATCTCGTAGAAAAAGGTCTATGATATAGAATGACTCTCCCCGGACTGAGAAAATGAATGTCTCATTCTCTTCATATCTCTCTCCAGCTCATTCAGGAGGATAGAGTGACAAGTGCCATCTCTCATGAAGAGAGAAGGGCATTTTCTGCTTGGCTAGAGAACAATTTGAGCGTTCGGGAAGTCTTGTGTCTGTCTGAGTGTTTATCAAGTTAACGGAGTAGCAGGGATTTCTACCGGTGTGGCCTAATCCTTTAATAAACAACAAAATATTTAGTCATTCCTCAGTGGGCGTCTAGCCAAGCTTATAAGATCTTCTCCAAGAGTGTACTATACCACAGATTAAAGCTGTCTTTTATAACTTTACCAGGCATTGTACCAGACAGACGGCTCATTAAAGATACAGTATTAATGGCCACCTACTTAATAGAGACAAATGTTTGTTTCCTGATCCCCTGAACATCAAACAAGGATATCCTTTCTTTGTGTTAATGGGACAAGACCAGGTAAAATGCTGGCCCCAATTATAGCCTGGCCATGTAGTCACATGGTGATCAAAAACTCCTGGCCCTACAAAAAACTTAAACCCTAGGTTGGCCGTGCTAAGCAGACACAAACCCTATGTAAGGTCTTGGTTGGCCTTGCTAAGAAGAAACAAACCCTAGGTAAGGTCTTGGTTGGCCTTGCTACTGTAAGAAGACAGGAGAAAGTAGCTAGCTAGCATCCTTACCGTGCAGAGGTCCTTGTACTGCATCTTCTGGAACTTGGTGTCGGCGTTGCCGGCGCAGAGCTCCACGTATCCCAGTACCACCTGGAACACAGTGTTGTGGATGGCCTGGGTAAAGTGCATGTGGAGCTGGTCCATGGCCGTCTATGGAGAGAGGAGACACAGGGATCCAGATTATTACAGGGGACGGATAGTGTCATGACATGGCGGTGTTGTGGATGGCCTAGGTGAAGTGCATGTGTTGCTGGTCCATGCCCTAACGAAATTGAATCATTAACGATAAGAAAAAATCCCTCCACACAATTAAAATCACAGTGCAGTTACCACAAAACGACCACTAACAGGTCCCAATCATCTTCATAAAGGTTTAATTTCTTTAAAAATAGGCCTACTTAACACAACTATGCTGTAACGTTAGTAAGAGTGGATATAAAACGCTCCGCACGTCATCGTCATTAACAGTTGGAAAAGAAAGCGCTGATTACAGAAATTATTGCAGTTGATATGCAGCTATTGCCAATGGCCTACTTGAGTTGCGCGGTCATTTCTAAATTAAGTGCTGCAAGAGCCATTAGAGCTGTGACTTGCGCTACTAAAACAGGTCTTTCTCATCAATATCACCGTTCACTCCTGTTTCAACAGGGTGTTATTCTCTTTATAATGGGAGTTGAGACATACAGTTAAAAGCATTAGGAAGCTACATTTCTTCCCTTTTTAACCAGTAGATAGCCGCATTTGGCGTGTGTTTTCTTTTGCCCTGTGTTTGATTAGTGAGCTTAAACTTGGTGGGCAGGCCTTTGTTAAACATGAAACAAAGTAGCCCCTAAACTAACGAATACACTATTTGCCTTCATCAAAACAATGTTTTTGTTGCATATTTCAGTCTGGGACCTGCCTAGGTTTAGGGGGGGGTTGGTGTTGGTGGTTGTAACCTATTCTAAATGGCACACTATAGCAGTTCGCAAAAAAAACTTAAATATGCCAAAACTGCAGCTCGTGGTTATTTTAAGTCCATTTAGAATTTCTGCTAAAGCTGTCTTGATTTGGCAAGGAATGTAGCTCGTCTAGTTTTGTTTGTGTAGCCCATCAGTTAGTTACGATTCCGCTCCAGCCATGACCATGAGTCCGTCCTCCCCAATTAAGGTGCCACCAACCTCCAGTGTTTGAAAACCAATTTACTCTAGCTCCGGCAATGAGATCCGGAGGCTCCGAATGGAGGGTGTGACGCAATTGCAGAGCCTCCAGAGGCTTGCGGAGGCCAAATCGAGCTCCGTACCGCTTCGCTGTGCGCCTCCCAAATGTTGTCACAATGCGGAGGGCTCCGTATAGCTCCACGAAGCGCAATAAATATGAATGCTCTGACTTCTGCAGAAGCCATATCACAGTAAATGCTGTATGGACACTGCAAATGCGGATTGACCATGCAGATCCTTTAAGCATACTGTATGACTGTGGTAGAACTGTGGTAGAAAATGTTCCCATTTGTCACATCCCTAGAGAGACACAGGGATACAGATTATTACGAGGGGAAGGATAGTGTTGTGACATGGCATGACCACCAGCACAGTCAAAGGGTGCCTTAATTACAGATTCATTAAATAAAAGCCTGAAATGTTTGCTCCTTAGCCCTTTATCAAAACACAAAGCCAACCCTAGAGACAAAAAGTGTCCCATATTTTCATTGAAATACTGCGCTAAAATGACTTTTCCTCAGTGTTTTGTACCTTACCCAGCGTCCGTTCATTAATCAATGTCAACGTTGGCACAGCAGCACAGAAAGGAGAGTTATGACTCAGTAGATTGGTCAATGACACCAATCAGCAGGTTAACAGAGTCTTAAGAACTGCATGGGGTTGTGCCCCAAATGGCACCCTATTCACTATATAGTGCACTACTCTTGACCAGAGCCCTATACTTTAGACCAGGGCCTGAAGGTCAGCAATCTTCTGTGTACATACATACAGTATGTACCGGAACGCTAAGTCTAGGTCCAAGAGGCTTCTAAACAGCTTCTACCCCAAAGCCATAAGACTCCTGAACATCTAATCAAATGGCTACCCAGACTATTTGTATTGCCCCCCCCACCCCCTCTTTTACGCTGCTGCTACTCTCTGTTTTTTATTTATGCATAGTCACTTTAATAACTCTACCTACATGTCCATATTACCTCAATTACCTCGACTAACCAGTGCCCCCGCACATTGACTCGGTACCGGTACACCCTGTATATAGCCTCGCTATTGTTATTTTTACTGCTGCTCTTTAATTATTTTTTACTTTTATTTTTTATTATTTTATATTGTGTTTTTTTGTAATTTTTTTGGTATTCTTTCTTAAAACTGCATTGTTGGTTAAGGGCTTGTAAGTAAGCATTTCACTATAAGGTCTACACCTGATGTATTTGGCGCATGTGACAAATACAATTTGATTTGATTTGATTTGTGTACAGTCTGTGTGTGTGTATGCAGTGTGTGTGTGTGTGTGTGTGTGTGTGCCACACACCCCAACAAAGAGTGAAAGTGCCCTGAGCCAGTCAACAATAGGTCCTTGAGTTTGAGAGCCCGCACTAGACTCACTACACACTACCCTGCTGGCTTTTATCATTGTGGAGAACAACCATTGTGATTGTGGACAGCCTACTCCAAAAAGCTCCTGATTTGCTGATGACGCAGTCTCTGGAGCCAAGGGCCACTCTCGCCTCATGGCTGATGGCTGTCAATCACACAGATACACTAATCATCACGTCAGCATGTTTTTGTTTTCTACATGAGCAGCTCCATCAATGGGAGAAGTATGTATATGGGTCATGCTGATGTCATAATTATGTCAGCATGTTTTTGTTTTTTACATGAGCAGCTCCATCAATGGGAGAAATACACAGGTCATGTGTGGGCATAAGAGTTGTTTACCTGTTTGTCTACCAGGTAAACAAACACCTTGTTACAAGACAATCTCTATATCTGTGTTCGAATTGTCATACTAACCGCACTAACCGTACTATTTGTGACGTAAATGGAGTGCTTATTGGTCATAGTATGGATATAGTTAGTATGCCAAAAGTTCCCGGATGTCATACTACATTCGCCAAAATTCGAAGTATACAAGCAGTGGACACTAATTCCATGCTTTAAGGGCCCATAAAGTAATTCTTCAGAAAGTGGGCGTGGCTTCACAACATTTTCAGATTTGAAGAAAATGGCGGAAAATATGCAGCCGAAGTCTGACGAGTGCGGACACAAATCTTAGTACAAAAAGTAAATATTAATTGCTTTAACTAATTTTGACAATGTTAAGCACATGTTGAGCAATGTAATAAAAAAGTAATACCTTTTCAAATAAGTTACGTTACACGTTATGTTGGCTGACAATTGATTAGCTACGCTAGCCTTACGAACCGCATAGCATATCATTACAGCAGTTACTTGTATGTACCGGTATGTTAGCTAGCTACCTAACGTTAGTTGGCTACTAATACATCAAACTTTCCAGTATATTAACTAGCTATATTTTATCTAACTAACTACCCAACGTTTATTGACTTGATTATTCACGTCATTCTTAGCTTAGCTAAGTTGTATAGTCGTTTTGCGTTCTCATGGAACATTGATAAGGAAGTTGTAAGATGTCTAGCTAGTAATTTGTTATGCTAACAAGCTAGCAAGAAGTTGCATAGCAACAGCATCAACTTCTGGTAGACAGGCGACGCGCTAGTACACTCAACTGAAAGGATACCGTTTCGTTTACAGTATACTAAAATGTATTAATAGTATATACTCATTAAGTATGTAGTATACAGTATGTTAGTATGGGTATTCGAACACAGCTTATGTCTTCTCTAACACCTATCATTTACCAATACACTAACAAAGTGCACTGTGCTGAAAAGTTGATAAATAGTCATTTACATGACATTTTAGTCATTTAGCAGATGCTCTTATCCAGAGCGACTTACAGGAGCAATTAGGGTAAGTCGCTCTGGATAAGAGCGTCTGCTAAATGACTAAAATGTAAAATGTAAAGGACACATCAACAGATTATTCACCTAGGCGGCTCGGGATTCGAACCAGTGACCTTTAAGTTACTGGCCCAACACTCTTAACCACTAGGCTACCTGCCTAGACATATTGATTTGTTCGACCAACCGGATACTTTGCAGTGGTGGTCTTCACACACATCTCTGTGTGCCTCCTGCCTTAGTGAGTAAATGTGATGAATCTGCCTGGAAGGAAGCGGCGGAAGCTTTTCTGATGATGTCTGGCTCATCTTCGCGGTGACGTGGGGTGTGTGTGTGAGAGATAGAGAGAGACAGAGCTCTTGACTCTCTCTAACCCCCGGGGGAAGGAGGTAGGTGGCAGTCACACTGACAGTAGATAACAGTTGAGGTAGGTGGCAGTCACACTGACAGTAGATAACAGCTGACTGTCATCTCAACCCGAACACACCATCCATCGCAGTACTGAGTTACACTGACACACACAGAAACGTGTAAAAATACAGACACCCACATAAAACACAGCGACAACCACACACCCACTCTTTAACGAAAGTTCACACACACGAGCATGCACACACCTACAGACAACCACATAAAACAAGCATCCACAAAAAACACAGATATACAGATCTCCCTCTCTCCCTCTCTCCCGCTCTCCCGCTCTCCCGCTCTCCCTCCAGACATAATTTGACACCACAATACACTGCCACATGTCCTGGGTTGTTTTTCTGGTGGCAGGTCTTACTCCTGACAGTCCCCTGAACAAAGCAATACAATCAATCTTTGTGATGGGGACAGCTTGTCGCAAAATGTCTATGCGAGTGTGCTTCCTTCATCACACGCTCCAGCGTGTGTGTGGGGGAAAGCTTTACCAGTGACAGATCTGTGATTTGCTGGTGGTATTGGGGGGGAGAAGACGGTGTAAAAAAACATAAGACAGGTATGAATCATCACCCCTGATCAACACGGGGAGATGGGGGAGAGAGGAGAGAAACAGGGAGAACAATAGACGGAAGAGGGAGGAAAGGAGGAGGACAAAACGAGTGTCAACCCAGAAATGAATCATCTCCCCACATCAACTCCCGAGTGGCGCAGTGGTCTAAGGCACTGCATCGCAGTGCTAGCTGTGCCACTAGAGATCCTGGTTCGAGTCCAGGCTCTGTCGCACCCGGCCGCGACCAGGAGACCCATGGGCGGTACACAATTGGTCCAGCGTCGTCCAAGGTAGGGAAGGGTTTGGCCGGCAGGGATATGGGTTCGTTTCCCACGGGGGGCCAGTATGAAAACAAAAAACAAAAAAAAACATGTATGCATTCACTAACTGTAAGTCGCTCTGGATAAGAGTGTCTGCTAAATGACAAAAATTTAAATGTAAATGTAATCAACCAACCCAGGAATGAATCATCTCCCCACATCAACCAACCCAGGAATGAATCATCTCCCCACGTCAACCAACCCAGGAATGAATCATCTCCCCACATCAACCAACCCAGGAATGAATCATCTCCCCACATCAACCAACCCAGGAATGAATCATCTCCCCACATCAACCAACCCAGGAATGAATCATTTCCCCACATCAACCAACCCAGGAATGAATCATCTCCCCACGTCAACCAACACAGGAATGAATCATCTCCCCACATCAACAGAGGGAGAGAAGTAAGGTCAGACAGGTAGACCGAGAGAGAACAACACAGAAGGAAGAGGGGGAGAGAAGGGGGGGAATGGACGACAAAGGGATCAGCACGGAAGCCGACAGAGCAGAGCAGAGATCTGTTGCTAGAAGATGGGTCTCTCACCTGCGTCTTTTCCAGGAGGGTGTACGCCAGCTGAACTCTGGTGTAGTGGGAGATGTCAAAGTGCTTGCAGGTTTTAGACAGGGCCACATCCAGCTGCTCCTGTTGGGTGGGTAGAGGAGGAAGGGATGGAGGAGAGAGGGATTAGAATTGTTAAGACCAGGGATTTGGTCATGAATCAGCTCCCAGGGCCAAGATAATTAGCAATAGCTGCCATAATGGAGGGCTGAGTCTGCTGTCTTTAAGGCTGAGTGCCAAATGGCACACTATTCACTATATAGTGCACTACTATATAGGGCTCTGGTCATTGGGTGCCATTTGGGACACAGGCTACATGTCAGTCAGGGAGAGCCAGGTTGCTGGAGGGGAAGAGAGATGCACACTCAGCCTCCCCAAAGTCAAAGGAGCACCACCACCAACGTTAAACAGAGCTGCTGCGTGAGAGAAATACAGGGTGGCAGGTTGGGTCGAAGAAGACAACATTTTGTTTCCGGCAGAAGATGGAGATACTGTAGATCTGGCTAAGAATGGAAAGTATAGAAATTGTGTTATGAAGTTATATCACACTATGGCAGTTTTATCTGAGAAAGCAAAATACAGTACATTCCACACATTTTAGGAATTTGTTATGAAAATACCATCGATTATTTTCTTTTTTCCTACCAAATACTTTCTAATTATGAATATGTATGCGCATGAACATATAAATAGCTTCATTCAGATTGCTGCATTGCATTTCCATAGAGACCCAGGCTTTTTGGTAGAGAAAGCAGGATTAATGATGAGAAAACGTGTTGCAGATAGGGCTCCCGAGTGGCGCAGCGGTCTAAGGCACTGCATCTCAGTGCTAGAGGCGTCACTACAGACCCTGGTTCGATTCTAGGTTGTATCACAATCCGGCCTTGATTGGGAGTCCCATAAAGCGGCGCACATGCTGGGGTAGGCCGTCATTGTAAATAAGAATTTGTTCTTGCCTAGTTAAATAAAGGTTAAATAAAAATAAATAAATTCACGAAGCTAGCAACAGGGGCTTCACGCAAGACTGGCCACCTCCAAATTACATCCATCCAGCAGCACCCGCCATCCACCATTCAACCAACAAAGCCACACAGCGGATCAGTGTTGAGACAAAGACACTGTTCTCTGTGGTAGTGTGTGTGTGGTTGTGTGTGTGTGTCACACATTCACATGGCATCCAGGTAATTAACCTTCCCAAGTGTGGCTGTGGGAATGGACTTTTAAATATGTCAATATGTAGCAGGCAAAACAGAAAACTACACAAAACACTATTTGCCTCTCTTTTAGCTGTAGGCTTTTAAACAATTCCAAGGAAGGTGATGTTCATATTTAATATATTTAGTATCAAACAACCTTTGTACTCAATGTACTCAACCAATATAAATAGTTAGAAAAGCTCCTATGTGTGGGTAACACTGCCGGCAATAAGCACCGGAGACCATTGTTCAATCCCCGTCTCTAGCCATGCTCCTGTGTCTCCATATCTCTATATCCCCATCTGGTTCTCAACAGTCTCAATAAAAGCGTAACAACACAAAAAAGGTAGAGTGGATTTCCTCTCTTTTTAAAAGAAAAAGAAAAAACTCCTACGTACCTCGATCTGCTCCAGAGTGTCTTGAAGCTTGGAATTCAACTCACTGTGAAGGAAAGGAGAGAACATTGTTAGGTCAGTTCCCTGCTGATCACATAGACACGAGGCAAGGCTTCCATCAGTGACCTAGAACTCTTAAGGTACCACTCATTCCTGACCTGCAGAAGTACGTGGCCACCATACTCTTTAACACACAGAGAGCGACTGGAAAAGAGCCATTGTCTGTTTTGTACAAAGCAACATGGTATTTCACAAATGGTGTTTCCTAACCCATTAACATTTCACTATTGAATGGCAACACCTTGAACAACTGTGTGGTTGTACTCTAAGTGCTTGACTTGCTCAGTTCGATCTGCCATTTCTGATACAAAGAACATTGCGTCGAATGCTTGACCTAGTCTTTATAGGTTGTTGTCTTCTTGCAGTTGTTGCTGTTGTTGTTGTTACAAAATCTTAGTTGATTGGAGGACGGTGCTGGCAACATCAAAGCACAAACTGAATATACCTGACACTAAGTGTACAAAACATTAGAAACACCTGCTCTTTCCATGACAAAGACTAACCAGGTGAATACAGGTGAAAGCTATGATCCCTTATTGGTGCGACCTGTTAAATCCACTTCAATCAAATAAAATGGTATTTGTCACATGAGCCGAATACAACAAGTGTAAACTTTACCGTGAAAAGCTTACTTACGAGCCCTTTTCCAATAATGCAGTTAAAAAGTAAGAAAATTAACAAATACATACAAATAAAATAGTAACACAATAAAATAACAATAACGAGGCTATATACAGGCTATATACTACCGGTGCCGAGTCAGTGTACTGGGGTACGAGGTAGTTGGGGTGATTGATTAAAGTACTATGTACAGTTGAAGTCGGAAGTACACTTAGGTTGGAGTCATTAAAACTCATTTTTCAACAACCCCAGAAATTTCTTGTTAACAAACTATCGTTTTGGCATGTCGGTTAGGACATCTACTTTGTGCATGACACAAGTAATTTGTCCAACAATTGTTTACAGACAGATTATTTCACTTATAATTCACTGTATCACAATTCCAGTGGGTCAGAAGTTTACATACACTAAGTTGACTGTGCCTTTAAACTGCTTGGAAAATTCCAGAAAATGATGTCATGGCTTTAGAAGCTTCTGATAGGCTAATTGACATAATTTGAGTCAATTGGAGGTGTACCTGTGGATGTATTTCAAGGCCTACCTTCAAATCAGTGCCTCTTTGCTTGACATCATGGGAAAATCAAAAGAAATCAGCCAAGACCTCAGAAAAAAATGTGTAGACCTCCACAAGTCTGGTTCATCCTTGGGAGCAATTTCCATACGCCTGAAGGTACCATGTTCATCTGTACAAACAATAGTACTTAAGTATAAACACCATGGGACCACGCAGCCATCATACCGCTCAGGAAGGAGACGCATTCTGTCTCCTAGAGATGAACGTACTTCGGTGTGAAAAGTGCAAATCAATCCCAGAACAATAGCAAAGGACCTTGTGAAGATGCTGGAGGAAACAGGTACAAAAGTATCTATATCCACAGTAAAACGAATCCTATATCAACATAACCTGAAAGGCCGCTCAGCAAGGAATTGTGAAAAACTGAGTTTAAATATATTTGGCTAAGGTGTATGTAAACTTCTGACCTCAACTGTACATGTAGGTAGGGGGTGAAAAGCAGAAAGTATTGGTAGCCATTTAATTAACTGTTCAGCAGTCTTACGGCTTTGGGGTAGAAGCTGTTCAGGAACCTTTTAGTCCCAGACTTGGCGCTCCGTGTAGATGAAGGGTAGGAGACAGGTTAAAGAAGGATTTTTAAGCCTTGAGACATGGATTGTGTATGTGTGCCATTCAGATGGTGAATGGGCAAGACAAAATATTTAAGTGCCTTTGAACGGGGTATGGTAGTAGGTTCCAGGCGCACCGGTTTGAGTGTGTCAACAACTGCAACAATGCTGGGTTTTTCATGCTCAACAGTTTCCCATGTGTATCAAGAATGGTCCACCACATAAATAACATCCAGCCAATTTGACTCATACAAAAATTGAGCCAATCATTTGTGTTGTGACAAGGTAGGTGGGGGGGGTATACAGAAGATAGCCCTATTTGGTAAAAGACAAAGTCCATATTATGCCAAGTACCGCTCAAATTAGCAAAGAGAAACGACAGGCCATCATTACTTTAAGACATGAAGGTCAGTCAATACGGAACATTTCAAGAACTTTGAAAGTTTCTTCAAGTGCAGTCGCAAAAACCATCAAGCGCTATGATGAAACTGGCTCTTATGAGCACCACCACAGGAATGGAAGACCCAGAGTTACCTCTGCTGCAGAGGATAAGTTCATTAGAGTTACCAGCCTCAGAAATTGCAGCCCAAATAAATGCTTCACAGAGTTCAAGCAACAGACACATCTCAACATCAACTGTTCAGAGGAGACTGTGTGAATCAGGCCTTCATGGTCTATTGCTGCAAAGAAACCACTACTAAAGGACACCAATAAGAAGAGACTTGCTTGGGCCAAGAAACACGAGAAATGGACATTAGACCGGTGGAAATGTGTCCTTTGGTCTGGAGTCCAAATGTGAGATCTTTGTAAGACGCGGTGTGGGTGAACGGATGATCTCTGCATGTGCTTTGCTGGTGACACTGTCTGTGATATTTAGAATTCAAGGCACACTTAACCAGCATGGCTACCACAGCATTCTGCAGTGATATGCCATCCCATCTGGTTTGGGCTTAGTGGGACTATCATTTGTTTTTCAACAGGACAATGACCCAACACACATCCAGGCTGTGTAAGGGCTATTTTACCAAGAAAGAGAGTATCACATTATGGTATGTGGTGAAAAAAGTATAGCCAGTTATAATTGTAATGGCTTAGCAGATAAAAACAAAAGAAGAACAATATTTACATGGCTCAAAGAGAAGGAATATAATACAGTGAGGGGAAAAAATACTTGATCCCCTGCTGATTTTGTACGTTTGCCCACTGACAAAGAAATGATCAGTCTATAATTTTAATGGCAGGTTTATTTGAACAGTGAGAGACAGAATAACAACAAAAGAAAATCCAGAAAAACGCATGTCAAAACTGTTATAAATTGATTTGCATTTTAATGAGGGAAATAAGTATTTGACCCCCTCTCAATCAGAAAGATTTCTGGCTCCCAGGTGTCTTATATACAGGTAACTAGCTGAGATCAGGAGCACACTCTTAAAGGGAGTGCTCCTAATCTCAGCTTGTTACCTGTATAAAAGACGCCTGTCCACAGAAGCAATCAATCAATCAAATTCCAAACTCTCCATGGCCAAGACCAAAGAGCTCTCCAAGGATGTCAGGGACAAGATTGTACTACACAAGGCTGGAATGGGCTACAAGACCATCGCCAAGCAGCTTGGTGAGAAGGTGACAACAGTTGGTGCGATTATTCGCAAATGGAAGAAACACAAAAGAACTGTCAATCTCCCTCGGCCTGGGGCTCCATGCAACATCTCACCTCGTGGATTGCAATGATCATGAGAACGGTGAGGAATCAGTCCAGAACTACATGGGAGGATCTTGTCAATGATCTCAAGGCAGCTGGGACCATAGTCACCAAGAAAACAATTGGTAACACACTACGCCGTGAAGGACTGAAATCCTGCAGCGCCCGCAAGGTCCCCCTGCTCAAGAAAGCACATATATAGGCCCGTCTGAAGTTTGCCAATGAACATCTGAATGATTCATAGGAGAACTGGGTGAAAGTGTTGTGGTCAGATGAGACCAAAATCGAGCTCTTTGGCATCAACTCAACTCACCGTGTTTGGAGGAGGAGGAATGCTGCCTATGACCCCAAGAACACCATCCCCACCGTCAAACATGGAGGTGGAAACATTATGCTTTGGGGATGTTTTTCTGCTAAGGGGACAGGACAACTTCACCGCATCAAAGGGACGATGGACGGGGCCATGTACCGTCAAATCTTGGGTGAGAACCTCCTTCCCTCAGCCAGGGCATTCCAGCATGACAATGACCCAAAACACACGGCCAATGCAACAAAGGAGTGGCTCAAGAAGAAGCACATTAAGGTCCTGGAGTGGCCTAGCCAGTCTCCAGACCTTAATCCCATAGAAAATCTGTGGAGGGAGCTGAAGGTTCGAGTTGCCAAACGTCAGCCTCGAAACCTTAATGACTTGGAGAAGATCTGCAAAGAGGAGTGGGACAAAATCCCTCCTGAGATGTGTGCAAACCTGGTGGCCAACTACAAGAAACGTCTGACCTCTGTGATTGCCAACAAGGGTTTTGCCACCAAGTACTAAGTCATGTTTTGCAGAGGGGTCAAATACTTATTTCCCTCATTAAAATGCAAATCAATTTATAACATTTTTTACATGCGTTTTTCTGGATTTTGTTGTTGTTATTCTGTCTCTCACTGTTCAAATAAACCTACCATTAAAATTATAGACTGATCATGTCTTTGTCAGTGGGCAAACGTACAAAATCAGCAGGGGATCAAATACTTTTTTCCCCTCGCTGTATCTATTGTTTACAGGAAACCCATTCAACATTTCTAGATGAAGTTGCGTGGAAAAAAGAATGGGGGGCGAAATATACTTCTCCCATGGGCTAAGAAACTCAAAAGGGGTGATGATATTAATTAACAGTAATTTCGATCCGAATGTGCAAATTGTCCAAACAGATACGTAAGGTAGATGGATTATTTTAAATATGTTATTGGACCATAAACAAATATGGCTCATTAATCTTTACGGACCAAATAATGATGATCCACACTTCTTTGAAAATATATATAATAAATTATCGACCTTGCAAGCAATACAAGACTCTATTATTATGGTGGGAGATTATAATACCGTTTTAAATATCTCAATGGACCGTAAAGGAAATCACACTACAAAAAATCACCCTCACGCTCTTAAGGAAATCGTGAATGTCATGGATACCTTAGAACTAGTAGATATATGGAGGCTTAAATATCCTGATCTAGTGAGATATACATGGCGGAGACTCAATCAAGCTAGTCGTCTTGACTTTCTTATGTCATTCTTGTTGGCACCAAAAGTTTTTAAAAGTGTTGATAGGGGACAGAATGCGGTCGGACCATCATATAAATGGCATATACATTACTCTTACTGAATTTCCACGTGGGCGAGGATATTGGAAATGTAATCAAAGCCTATTAGATGATAACTTGTTTTTAACTAGGACAGAGGAATTTATAACTGATTTTTTCAGACATAACATAGGTATAGCAAATCCCCTTATTGTATGGGACACCTTTAAATGTGCCTTTAGAGGCCATGCAATTCAGTACTCATCTCGAAAACAAAAGCAATTTAGGTCAAAAGAGTCCACACTAACAAAGGAAATAGAAGGTCTAACAGAACAGAATGATAGCAATAAAAACTGTAACATAGAGGCTCAGAATAAATTAGAGGAAAAACTAAAAGAAATTGAGAAACTTATTCAAGAAAGATCAAGTGTAATATATTATAAAAATAAAGCAAACTGGATGGAACATGGGGAAAAATGCTCCAAATTCTTTTTTAATCTTCAACATAGGAATGCTACCAAAAATAATTTATTGAAACTGGTTACAAATGACGGAGTCACCCATAATTCACCAAATGATATTTTGAAGGAGGAAACAAAGTACTTTAAGCATATGTTTTCGTTTCAGTCGCCTCCATCTCCTCTAACTGAAGCAAATTGTAGAGATTTTTTTCTATTGATAATGTAAAATTAACAGCCATACAGAAAGACTCATGTGAAGGTGAAATTACAGAGGAGGAACTTATGGATGCAATTTACTAAGTCCGGGAAAACTCCAGGGTTGGATGGCATACCAGTCGAGGTATACCAAACCTTTTTTGATATATTCAGAGGACCATTATTAGCATGTTTTAACCACTCCTATGGAAATGGTAGACTATCAGGCACTCAAGAAGAAGGTCTGATTTCATTATTACTGAAACAGGATACAAGTGGAAAATATAAAGATCCAGTCCATTTAAAAAATTGGCGGCCCCTTACACTTCAGTGTTGTTATGCAAAAATTCTAGCAAAATGTATAGCGCATAGAATTATAAAGGCATTGTCGGACATTATTCCTTCTAATCGGACAGGTTTTTTACATGGGCGGTACATTGGAGATAATATAAGGCAAGTACTGGAAACAATAGAACACTATGAAAAATATGGGAAGCCAGGCCTACTATTCATAGCAGACTTCGAAAAGGCATTTGATAAAGTACCACTGGGGTTTATATATAAATGCCTGGAGCATTTCAATTTTGGACAATCTCTTATGAATTGGGTTAAAATCATGTATAGTAACCCTAGTTGTAAAATAGTAAATAATGGCTATTTCTCAGAAAGTTTTAAACTGTCAAGAGGAGTGAAACATGGTTGTCCACTATCGGCATATCTGTTTATTATTGCCATCGAGATGTTAGCTATTAAAATCAGATCCAACAATAATATCAAGGGATTAAAAATCCAGGGCTTAAAAACAAAGGTGTCATTGTACGCTGATGATTCATGTTTTATTTTAAATCCACAACTTGAATCACTCCACAGCCTCATAGAGGATCTAGATACATTTTCTAACCTCTCTGGATTACAACCAAATTATGATAAATGTACTATATTACATATTGGATCACAAAAATATATAATTTTAACATTACCATGTAGTTTACCAATAAAATGGTCTGATGGTGATGTGGATATACTCGGAATACATATCCCAAATGAAATAAATGATCTCACTCCAAAAAAATGTAATAGAAAGTTAGCAAAAATAGATAAGATCTTGCTACCATGTTAAGGTAAATACCTGTCAATTTGTGGAAAAACCACCCTGATTAACTCTTTAGTATTATCCCAGTTTACCTATTTGCTTATGGTCTTGCCTACGCCTAGTGAACAGTTTTTTAAATTATATGAGAAAAAAATATTCAATTTTATTTGGAACGGCAAGCCAGACAAAATTAAACGGGCCTATTTATATAATGAATATGAATTAGGAGGACAGAAATTATTAAATATTAAAGCATTAGACCTATCATTAAAAGCTTCAGTCATACAAAAATTATACTTAAATCCGAACTGGTTCTCTAGCAAACTAGTAAAATTGTCTCACCCAATGTTCAAGAAGGAACCTTTTCCCTTTATTCAGATTACAACCCCTCACTTTCAGGTATTTGAAAAGGAAATCATCTCCCAAATATCACTATTTCTAAAACAAGCCATAGAATGTTGGTTGCAATTTCAATTTAATCCTCCAGAAATGACAGAACAAATATTGCAACAAATATTGTGGTTAAACTCAAATATACTATTTGATTTAAAAAAACGTTATATTTTGAGAAAATGTTGAAAAAATTTATAATCTTCGTAAATTATATTATTGGTAGGAATGGTGGAGTTATGTCGCACATGCAGCTAACAAAAACATATGGAAATGTCTGCTCTACCCAAAATTACAACCAAATAATTGCAGCATTACCGCAAAAATGGAAGAGGAAAGTGGAAGGAGGAAAAAGTAAGGAACTTGTCTGTCGGCCTTGCATTAAAGAAAATTGTGATAAATAAAAAAGTTTACCAGTTTCATTTAAATTTAAATTTTAGTCATTTAGCAGACGCTCTTATCCAGAGCGACTTACAGTTAGTGAGTGCATACATATTTTTTCTCCATACTTTATACCCAAAAGCACAAACATGTCAAATTCTGTGAGTATGATGATAAAGCAATGATGGACAGGTTGAGACTACAGGCTTGGCGTAAAAGAGGTTAACTTTCTAGACAACATTGCATTGACATAGAAATAGAATGCATAGACATGACAGTGTTCTGTTCCACAACAGATTGAGTCTATGCACTCTATTTCTCCTTGCAACTTTGCGCTGTTTTAAGGACCAACAGATTAACAGCCGTCCCATATAGATTGCAAAATAGTTGGGAAGAGATTTTTGGCGTACCGATTCCATGGCATAGTGTTTATGAACTGATACGCAAAACGACGCCAGATTCAAAACTTAGAATTTTTCAATTTAAATGATTATATACAATTCTTGCTACCAATAGAATGTTATTTGTATGGGGGATACAATCTTCCAAGCTCTGCAGATTTGGCTGTGAAGAGACAGAATCATTAGATCATTTGTTTTGGTACTGTCCATTTGTAGCTTGTTTCTGGACACAGGTCCAGGAATGGCTGAAGGATTGCAATATTTGCATGGAGCTGACCCTGCAGATAGCACTACTGGGTGATCTGAAAAGTCATAGTCTATCGATCAATAATATAATAATACTTTTAGCAAAATGTTTATTTTCAATTCACGAACTGTAGAAACAATGAGAATAGAAAGGTTCAGAACCTTTGTAAAACATCACAGTACAGTTGAAAAATATATGGCAAATAGAATTCCAATATGGATGGTGTTAAGAGATATATGGGAGGTGTTGAATGGAGCTGAAGGATGGGACTAATAACAAAAACGAATAACTACAAGATAACTAGTGTAAGACATGCTGTGTCCATAATAAGTATATACAGTGGGGAAAACAAGTATTTGATACACTGCCGATTTTGCAGGTTTTCCTACTTACAAAGCATGTAGAGGTCTGTAATTTTTTATCATAGGTACACTTAAACTGTGAGAGACGGAATCTACGGAGTCACTTTTGAATGCTGGCGGTGCTTTCACTCTAGTGGTAGCATGAGACGGAGTCTACAACCCACACAAGTGGCTCAGGTAGTGCAGCTCACCCAGGATGGCACATCAATGCGAGCTGTGGCAAGAAGGTTTGCTGTGTCTGTCAGCGTAGTGTCCAGAGCATGGAGGCGCTACCAGGAGACAGGCCAGTACATCAGGAGACGTGGAGGAGGCCGTAGGAGGGCAACAAACCAGCAGCAGGACCGCTACCTCCGCCTTTGTGCAAGGAGGAGCAGGAGGAGCACTGCCAGAGCCCTGCAAAATGACATCCAGCAGGCCACAAATGTGCATGTGTCTGCTCAAACGGTCAGAAACAGACTCCATGAGGGTGGTATGAGGGCCCGACGTCCACAGGTGGGGGTTGTGCTTACAGCCCAACACCGTGCAGGACGTTTGGCATTTGCCAGAGAACACCAAGATTGGCAAATTTGCCACTGGCGCCCTGTGTTTTTCACAGATTAAAGCAGGTTCACACTGAGCACGTGACAGACGTGACAGAGTCTGGAGACATCCTCCAGCATGACCGGTTTGGCGGTGGGTCAGTCATGGTGTGGGGTGGCATTTCTTTGGGGGGCCGCACAGCCCTCCATGTGCTCGCCAGAGGTAGCCTGACTGCCATTAGGTACCGAGATGAGATCCTCAGACCCCTTGTGAGACCATATGCTGGTGCGGTTGGCCCTGAGTTCCTCCTAATGCAAGACAATGCTAGACCTCATGTGGCTGGAGTGTGTCAACAGTTCCTGCAAGAGGAAGGCATTGATGCTATGGACTGGCCCGCCCGTTCCCCAGACCTGAATCCAATTGAGAACATCTGGGACATCATGTCTCGCTCCATCCACCAACGCCACGTTGCACCACAGACTGTCCAGGAGTTGGTGGATGCTTTAGTCCAGGTCTGGGAGGAGATTCCTCAGGAGACCATCCGCCACCTAATCAGGAGCATGCCCAGGCGTTGTAGGGAGGTCATACAGGCACGTGGAGGCCACACACACTACTGAGCCTCATTTTGACTTGTTTTAAGGACATTACATCAAAGTTGGATCAGCCTGTAGTGTGGTTTTCCACTTTAATTTTGAGGGTGACTCCAAATTCAGACCGCCATGGGTTGATAAATTTGATTTCCATTGATAATTTGTGTGTGATTTTGTTGTCAGCACATTCAACTATGTAAAGAAAAAAGTATTTAATAAGATTATTTCATTCATTCAGATCTAGGATGTGTTGTTTAAGTTTTCACTTAATTTTTTTGAGCAGTGTGTTATATATATATATATATATATATATATATATATATATATATATATGCGAGAAAAAAAGAACATATGGGGGATTGGAAGTGATGCAGACAATTACATTGATGGAAGTTACAATCTATCTGCAATATTAAAGCTGATCTTTTTTTTTTTAAAGGAGAGTGATGGAGTGCTGCATCAGATGAGCTGGCCTCCACAATCCCCCGACCTCAACCCAATTGAGATGGTTTGGGATGAGTCGGACCGCAGTGTGAAGGAAAAGCAGCCAACAAGTGCTCAGCATATGTGGGAACTCCTTCAAGACCGTTGGAAAAGCATTCCAGGTGAAGCTGGTTGAGAGAATGCCAAGAGTGTGCAAAGCTGTCATCAAGGCAAAGGGTGGCTATTTGAAGAATCTCAAAAATAAATGTGTGTTTTAACACTTTTTTGTTTACTACATGATTCCATATGTCTTATTTCATTGTTTGGATTATTCTACAATATAGAACATTTTAAAAATAAAGAAAAACCCTTGAATGAGTAGGTGTTCTAAAACTTTTGACCGGTAGTGTATGTCTTAACTACAAGTCACATTAGATAAAACTCAAAGCTGCTTCTAAATTACCATATGATGATTCCAACGAGGACACAGTGTCCATAGGGAGTGTTCAGCCATGGTTGTGGCAGAGACAGGGCAGGCAGAGACTTCAGCCATGGTAGTGGCAGAGACAGGGCAGGCCGAGACTTCAGCCATGGTAGTGGCAGAGACAGGGCAGGCCGAGACTTCAGCCATGGTAGTGGCAGAGACAGGGCAGGCCGAGACTTCAGCCATGGTAGTGGCAGAGACAGGGCAGGCAGAGACTTCAGCCATGGTAGTGGCAGAGACAGGGCAGGCAGAGACTTCAGCCATGGTAGTGGCAGAGACAGGGCAGGCAGAGACTTCAGCCATGGTAGTGGCAGAGACAGGGCAGGCAGAGACTTCAGCCATGGTATGGCAGAGACATGGCAGGCAGAGGAGACCCTATACAGCTGTTATAATCATAGAATTAGAAATGACTAGAATGGACATTCCAATTTAAGTCAATGTTTAGTCCATTCTAGTAATTCTGTTTCTATGGTTTCATCCAGTCTCTCACATTTCATCTCTCTCACTGAGGGCTAATTAACAGGAGGTGTACTGCTTCTTTTTCTGAGCAAACCTCTTCTGACAGTGGGGTAGGGACCAGGGAGGAACGCACCCAACCCCCTCCCCTCCCCCCTGTGTGCTGCCCCACTTTCATGATCAGAGGGAATGCATTAGTAAGGAGAAGATGAAGAAAGAAACTTAACTAAATGCCTCTACCTCGTCAGGCGCTGTGGGCATGAAAAGGAGGAGAGGGGCCCTTTTTCAATTAACACTGGTAATATGTTGGAGAGGAGCTGTGGGAATAGTGTAACAGACGGGCACAGGCAGGCTGTGGATGCCTATGGTGGGTTGGAAGGACACACAGAAGGCAAGGATGTCAGTGGGAATAATGAAGTTGAAGAGTATCCTAATATGGAGCGCTCTATAGCAAAGCAAAAGGGAGGGAGGCAGGCAGGGAGGGAGGGAGGGGGAGAGCGAGACAGCGAGAGCGAGAGAGAGGGAGAGAGACTCATTTGGCTCAGGGTTGTTTTATTCTCTTCTCCTCATATGCATAATGAACTCATTGATAAGATGAGAGGCTTTGTTCCCCAATGCCACTAACACATTAACCACATAACTCTTGCTTCCCAAATAACACTACAACACCGCTAATTGGAGAGCAGAGTGAGACACTCAGGCTTAAGCCACTAGAATGTAACTAGACCTTAAACCTGTCACTTTGGTCTTTTTTTTTCTCCTCCCAAACTAGGGTCTCCAGCCCCTAAGTGGTCCAATCTCTCCAGATCTTAAGCATGGGATTGGAGGGCTTCTTCCCGTCAGATTAAAAGATGAAGGATAGGCTAACCAGAGACGAGAAAGCAATTACCCAGAAATAAATATCTGGATAGGTTCTATATTCGTTGACCTTTCTCAGATCAATCTTTTTCGGAAGAAGGGACTTTTCGACATGGGAAAAGCATGGTAGTTCAGACAGCTATACTATGGGCTGGATAAGAAGCAGACAAATCTAGACAATGTCGTATGTTGTCTGTGTTCTGGCACCTTCTAGTCAACATCCGTGGAAGGCTGTTTAGGGTATGAACTAAAGCAGGGTTATTCAACTCTTACCCTACGAGGTCCGGAGCCTGCTGGTTTTCTGTTCTACCTGATAATTAAATGCACACACCTGGTGTCCGAGGTCGAAATCAGTCCCTGATTAGAAGGGAACAATGAAACAATGTAGTGGAACTGGCTTCAAGGTCCAGAGTTGAGTTTGAGGGAACTAAAGCATATGTTCTAGCTCTGGAATGGAGAGTTTCAGTTGAATCTGACAAATGGAAATGTCTATGTCACGGCTGCAAATGCCAGAACACAGATAACAGGTCACATCTACAGCAGACAGTCATGTTCCATTACCTGACAAGGTCATTGTGATGTGTGTGTGTGGAACAGCTTTGACACGTCATGTGTCAAAGCTGTGTCAACTCAATAATCAAGTTTGCTGACGACACGACAGTGGTAGGCCTGATTAGCCACAATGACAAGACAGCCTACAGGGAGGAGGTTAGAGCTCTGGCGGCGTGGTGCCAGGAAAATAACCTCTCCCTCAACGTCCAAAAAACTGAAGGAGCTGATCGTGGACTACAGGAGACAGAAGAAGGAGCACGCCCCCATCCACATCGACTGGGCCACAGTAGTGAGGGTCAAAAGCTTAACGTTCCTCTAGGTGATGGGCCGAAGCCAAAAAGAGGGAAATTGATCGATCCCCGTCAAGGAAGGAGCTGATTTTTAGTAGATGACATTAAAACATTCTTATGATGACTATAAAACGTGTTGGCACCTTCAATTCGTGCACATTTTCTCATAAAAAGTATATTTCAACACTGTCTGCTCAGGCAAATTTGCCGAACTGCAAAAAAAACAAAAAAACTACTTGTAACCAATCAGAACTCCCGTACATAACCCTCGTGACGAAGGCAGCCAATGGCCTGCTTCTATCTACGATGTAAACACAGCCTATTATGAAAACGCGAGCTTCTGTCTGATGAAGAGGAACAGATATACAGTAGCTAGCTCCCAAAGACTGAAATAAGATAAATATCTGATTTCCAGTGCACTTATATGCAGCATGCATTACAAATTGTCTTGATCGTATGAAGAGGTACCTCCATTGACCATTTAGCAAACTGATTGAAAGATAGCCAATGTTACAGACTAGCCTAGCCAGCTACTGTAAATGTCAATTTGTGTTTCATTAGCTAGCTACACTATATACAGTGGGGAGAACAAGTATTTGTATTTGTTACACTGCCGATTTTGCAGGTTTTCCTACTTACAAAGCATGTAGAGGTCTGTAATTTTTTATCATAGGTACACTTCAACTGTGAGAGACTGAATCTAAAACAAAAATCCAGAAAATCACATTGTATGATTTTTAAGTAATTAATTTGCATTTTATTGCATGACATAAGTATTTGATCACCTACCAACCAGTAAGAATTCCGGCTCTCACAGACCTGTTAGTTTTTCTTTAAGAAGCCCTCCTGTTCTCCACTCATTACCTGTATTAACTGCACCTGTTTGAACACTCAATCAAACAGACTCCAACCTCTCCACAATGGCCAAGACCAGAGAGCTGTGTAAGGACATCAGGGATAAAATTGTAGACCTGCACAAGGCTGGGATGGGCTACAGGACAATAGGCAAGCAGCTTGGTGAGAAGGCAACAACTGTTGGCGCAATTATTAGAAAATGGAAGAAGTTCAAGATGACGGTCAATCACCCTTGGTCTGGGGCTCCATGCAAGATCTCACCTCGTGGGGCATCAATGATCATGAGGAAGGTGAGGGATCAGCCCAGAACTACACGGCAGGACCTGGTCAATGACCTGAAGAGAGCTGGGACCACAGTCTCAAAGAAAACCATTAGTAACACACTACGCCGTCATGGATTAAAATCCTGCAGCGCACGCAAGGTCCCCCTTCTCAAGCCAGCGCATGTCCAGGCCCGTCTGAAGTTTGCCAATGACCATCTGGATGATCCAGAGGAGGAATTGGAGAAGGTCATGTGGTCTGATGAGACAAAAATAGAGCTTTTTGGTCTAAACTCCACTCGCCGTGTTTGGAGGAAGAAGAAGGATGAGTACAACCCCAAGAACACCATCCCAACCGTGAAGCATGGAGGTGGAAACATCATTCTTTGGGGATGCTTTTCTGCAAAGGGGACAGGACGACTGCACCGTATTGAGGGGAGGATGGATGGGGCCATGTATCGCGAGATCTTGGCCAACAACCTCCTTCCCTCAGTAAGAGCATTGAAGATGGGTCGTGGCTGGGTCTTCCAGCATGACAACGACCCGAAACACACAGCCAGGGCAACTAAGGAGTGGCTCCGTAAGAAGCATCTCAAGGTCCTGGAGTGGCCTAGCCAGTCTCCAGACCTGAACCCAATAGAAAATCTTTGGAGGGAGCTGAAAGTCCGTATTGCCCAGCGACAGCCCCCGAAACCTGAAGGATCTGGAGAAGGTCTGTATGGAGGAGTGGGCCAAAATCCCTGCTGCAGTGTGTGCAAACCTGGTCAAGACCTACAGGAAACGTATGATCTCTGTAATTGCAAACAAAGGTTTCTTTACCAAATATTAAGTTCTGCTTTTCTGATGTATCAAATACTTATGTCATGCAATAAAATGCAAATTAATTACTTAAAAATCATACAATGTGATTTTCTGGATTTTTGTTTTAGATTCCGTCTCTCACAGTTGAAGTGTACCTATGATAAAAATTACAGACCTCTATATGCTTTGTAAGTAGGAAAACCTGCAAAATCGGCAGTGTATCAAATACTTGTTCTCCCCACTGTATACCCCTTCAAATTAGTGGATTGGGCTACTTCAGCCACACCCGTTGCTGACAGGTGTATAAAATCGAGCACACAGCCATGCAATCTCCATAGACAAACATTGGCAGCAGAATGGCACGTACTGAAGAGCTCAGTGACTTTCAGCATGCCACTGTCATAGGATGCCACCTTTCCAACAAGTCAGTTCATAAAATTTCTGCCCCACTAGAACTGCCCCAGTCAACAAATCAAAAAACGTCTAGCCGCAAAGTGGTAGGCCACACAAGCTCACAGAACGGGACAGCCGAGTGATGAAGCGCGTAAGAATCGTCTGTCTTCGGTTGCAACACTCACTACCAAATTCCAAACTGCCTCTGGAAGCAACGTCAGCACAAGAACTGTTCGTCGGGAGCTTCATGAAATGGGTTTCCATGGCCGAGCAGCCGCATATAAGCCTAAGATCACCACGCGCAATGCAAAGCGTCGGCTGGAGTGGTGTAAAGCTCAACGCCATTGTACTCTGGAGCAGTGGAAACACGTTCTCTGGAGTGATGAATCACACTTCACCATCTGGCAGTCCGACAGATGAATCTGGGTTTGGCGGACGCCAGGAGAACGCTACCTGCCCGAATGCATAGTGCCAATGGTCTGGGGTTGTTTTTCATGGTTCGGGCTAGGCCCCTTAGTTCCAGTGAAGGAAAATAAACGCTACATCATACAATTACATTCTAGATGATTCTGTGCTTCCAACTTTGTGGCAACAGTTTGGGAAAGGAGCTTTCCTGTTTAAGCATGACAATGCCCCTGTGCACAAAGCGTGGTCCATACAGAAATGGTTTGACGAGATCAGTGTGGAAGAACTTGACTGGCCTGCGCAGAGCCCTGACCTCAACCCCATCGAACACCTTTGGGATGAATTGAAACGCAGAGTACGAGCCAGGCCTAATTGCCAAACATCAGTGCACGACCTCACTAATGCTCTTGTGGCTGAATGGAAGCAAGTCCCCACAGCAGTGTTCCAACATCTAGTGGAAAGCCTTTCCAGAAGAAGGGGGACCAACTCCATATTAATGCCCATGATTTTGGAATGAGACGTTCGACAAGCAG
Source organism: Coregonus clupeaformis (assembly GCF_020615455.1). NCBI lineage: Eukaryota > Metazoa > Chordata > Actinopteri > Salmoniformes > Salmonidae > Coregonus > Coregonus clupeaformis. Next base: position 43,828,834 of record NC_059199.1, read on the forward strand.
GTGTCCACATACTTTTGGTCATGTAGTGTATGATTCAGCGCTGTGATGTGACTCCAACATGGGGCTTTCTAGTCAGGTGATCTGCTAGTCGGCAGTGTAACAAACCATCTAAAGGCCAGACATCAAATCAGAATCACCACAGTGTCAGTGTGGTGGGATCATTTCAGGTCCTCAGTGATGTGCACGCCAAGTACAGTGGGGAAAAAAAGTATTTAGTCAGCCACCAATTGTGCAAGTTCTCCCACTTAAAAAGATGAGAGAGGCCTGTAATTTTCATCATGGGTACACGTCAACTATGACAGACAAAATGAGAAAAAAAATTCCAGAAAATCACATTGTAGGATTTTTAATGAATTTATTTGCAAATTATGGTGGAAAATAAGTATTTGGTCAATAACAAAAGTTTCTCAATACTTTGTTATATACCCTTTGTTGGCAATGACACAGGTCAAACGTTTTCTGTAAGTCTTCACAAGGTTTTCACACACTGTTGCTGGTATTTTGGCCCATTCCTCCATGCAGATCTCCTCTAGAGCAGTGATGTTTTGGGGCTGTCGCTGGGCAACACAGACTTTCAACTCCCCTCCAAAGATTTTCTATGGGGTTGAGATCTGGAGACTGGCTAGGCCACTCCAGGACCTTGAAATGCTTCTTACGAAGCCACTCCTTCGTTGCCCGGGCGGTGTGTTTGGGATCATTGTCATGCTGAAAGACCCAGCCACGTTTCATCTTCAATGCCCTTGCTGATGGAAGGAGGTTTTCACTCAAAATCTCACGATACATGGCCCCATTCATTCTTTCCTTTACACGGATCAGTCGTCCTGGTCCCTTTGCAGAAAAACAGCCCCAAAGCATGATGTTTCCACCCCCATGCTTCACAGTAGGTATGGTGTTCTTTGGATGCAACTCAGCATTCTTTGTCCTCCAAACACGACGAGTTGAGTTTTTACCAAAAAGTTATATTTTGGTTTCATCTGACCATATGACATTCCCCCAAGCCTCTTCTGGATCATCCAAATGCACTCTAGCAAACTTCAGACGGGCCTGGACATGTACTGGCTTAAGCAGGGGGACACGTATTGCACTGCAGGATTTGAGTCCCTGGCGGCGTAGTGTGTTACTGATGGTAGGCTTTGTTACTTTGGTCCCAGCTCTCTGCAGGTCATTCACTAGGTCCCCCCGTGTGGCTCTGGGATTTTTGCTCACCGTTCTTGTGATCATTTTGACCCCACGGGGTGAGATCTTGCGTGGAGCCCTATATCAAGGGATATTATCAGTGGTCTTGTATGTCTTCCATTTCCTAATAATTGCTCCCACAGTTGATTTCTTCAAACCAAGCTGCTTACCTATTGCAGATTCAGTCTTCCCAGCCTGGTGCAGGTCTACAATTTTGTTTCTGGTGTCCTTTGACAGCTCTTTGGTCTTGGCCATAGTGGAGTTTGGAGTGTGACTGTTTGAGGTTGTGGACAGGTGTCTTTTATACTGATAACAAGTTCAAACAGGTGCCATTAATACAGTTAACGAGTGGAGGACAGAGGAGCCTCTTAAAGAAGAAGTTACAGGTCTGTGAGAGCCAGAAATCTTGCTTGTTTGTAGGTGACCAAATACTTATTTTCCACCATAATTTGCAAATAAATTCATAAAAAATCCTACAATGTTATTTTCTGGATTTTTTTTCCTCATTTTGTCTGTCATAGTTGACGTGTACCTATGATGAAAATTACAGGCCTCTCTCATCTTTTTAAGTGGGAGAACTTGCACAATTGGTGGCTGACTAAATACTTTTTTTCCCCACTGTAGGTGGTGGGCCGTAGAAAGATATCTGTTTTAGTTTTCAAGATGAGCGATCTCTGTCGAGGGAGGAGCTGGTTTTTACATATTGTGTATATTTATTTATTTTGAACACATTTTGGCAATGTCAATTCTTGCAATTTCTTTCAAAATACTTAATTTTATGTTCGCTAGCTGGACAGGCAAACGCCACCGAGTACTAAACTGTAACCCAATCAAAACATGTGTACTATCCATGGTACTCTCTCTGCTGATCCCGTCTGCCAATCACGTTATCCGTATTTAAGGTAGTAAACAGCTGATGACATCTCGAGAAAGATCTCCGTCTGACAAACTGCTATAGGGTAAAGTATTTATTTATTTGTAATCTAACTATTTAGTTAGTACTGCTATTTAGTTATAGAAATGTGATACCATCAATGCAAGCTGCAAAAATGACTCCCAACTTTGAACATAGCAACCTTAGTAATGTAGCTAGCTTGCTAGTTAGCTAACTAGTTACAACAAGTAGATATGTTGCTAGTTAGCAGGAGAAGATAGCTTTATCACTAGCTAGCATGTCATTCCGGGACAAGGAGCGTTTTACTGTCGCTATCAGTTTATTCCAAGTAATAATTTAAGACCACAAAAATCTATAAGACAAGTAGTGAACATCTAATACAGTCATCAAGGCAGGACCCACTAATTTCAATCATACTGACAAAATAAGAAATGCCACATTAACAAATAAAATAAAATGTTATGTCACGTGCCGAATACAAATGCTTACGTACAAGACCTAACCAACAATGCAGTTTTAAAAGAAATAAGTGTTAAGTAAACAATAGATAAGTACAAAAATAAAAGCAGTAAAAATAACAGTAGTGAGGCTATATACAGGGGGTACATGCAATGCAAATAGTCCAGGTAGCCATTTGATTACCTGTTCAGGAGTCTTATGGCTTGGGGTAGAAGCTGTTAAGAAGCCTTTTGGACCTAGACTTGGCGCACCGGTACCGCTTGCCGTGCGGTAGCAGAGAGAACAGTCTATGACTAGGGTGGCTGGAGTCTAACAGTTTTTAGGGCCTTCCTCTGACACCGCCTGGTATAGAGGTCCTGGATGGCAGGAACCTTGGCCCCCGTGATGTACTAGGCCGTAAGCACTACCCTCTGTAGTGCCTTGCGGTCGGAGGCCGAGCAGTTGCCATACCAGGCAGTGGTGAAACCAGTCAGGATACTCTCGATGATGCAGCTGTATACGTTTTTGAGTGTCTGAGGACCCATGCCAAATCTTTTCAGTCTCCTGAGGGGGAATAGCCTTTGTTGTGCCCTCTTCACGACTGTCTTGGTGTGTTTGGACCATGATAGTTTGTTGGTGATGTGGACACCAAAGAACTTGAAGCTCTCAACCTGCTACACTACAGCCCTGTCGATGAGAATGGGGGCGTGCTCGGTCCTCTTCTCTTTCCTGTAGTCCACAATCATCTCCTTTGTCTTGATCACGTTGAGGGAGAGGTTGTTATCCTGGCACCACACAGCCAGGTCTCTGACCTCCTCCCTATAGGCTGTATCATCGTTGTCAGTGATCAGGCCGTGTCGTCGGCAAACTTAATGATGGTGTTGGAGTCGTGCCTGGCCATGCAGTCATGGGTGAACAGGGAGTACAGGAGGGGACTGAGCACACACCCCTGAGGGGCCCCCGTGTTGAGGATCAGCGTGGCAGATGTGTTGTTACCTACCCTTACCACCTGGGGGCGGCCCGTCAGGAAGTCCAGGATCCAGTTGCAGAGAGGTGTTTAGTCCCAGGGTCCTTAGCTTAGTGATGAACTTTGAGGGTACTATGGTGTTGAACGCTGAGCTGTGGTCAATGAATAGCATTCTCACGTAGGTCTTCCTTTTGTCCAGGTGGAAAGGGCAGTGTGGAGTGCAATAGAGATTGCATCATCTGTGGATCTGTTGGGGCGGTATGCAAATTGGAGTGGGTCTAGGGTTTCTGGGATAATGGTGTTGATGTGAGCCATGACCAGCCTTTCAAAGCACTTCATGGCTACAGACGTGAGTGCTACTGGTCTGTAGTCATTTAGGCAGGTTACCTTAGTGTTCTTGAGCACAGGGACTTTGGTGGTCTGCTTGAAACATGTTGGTATTAGACTCAGTTAAAAATGTCAGTGAAGACACTTGCAAAATGGTCAGCGCATGCTCGGAGTTCTCTCACCGGTGAGGAGAACCATCCTACTGCAATTTGAACTAGCCCTGCCGTCACTATTTAGACATTGAGACCACATGTGCATTTGCCTGTTGTCTTTCCTTTGTAGGCTTTGTCTTACACAGTGTAGAATCAGTTTAACTATAGTAATATGCAGTGGGGAGAATTCTATTGTCCCCGTCAGCAGCCCAGGCTTTTGCCATAGATGGTAGAGTTGTCGTCTCTGCACCACACAAGCTTTATATTGCATTTCGCTAAGGCCCTTGTCTCTCTCTACATCGGTCACCTACATTTGTGACCAGGGTGGGATCCTTTCGATATTCCTATGGGGCCTGGGAAAAACAAATGCTCCTAGAGAGAAGGGGGAATACTGAAGCATTACATTTTTACATTTTAGTCATTTAGCAGACGCTCTTATCCAGAGCGACTTACAGTTAGTGAGTGCATACATTTTTCATACTGGCACCCCGTGGAAAATGAACCCACAACCCTGGCGTTGCAAGCGCCATGCTCTACCAACTGAGCTACACGGGGCATGCGTCGATGACAGTTCTACAGTCTACATCAGAGGACCAGGCTTTTGCATAGATGCAAAAGCTCTCATTTCTGGACTGGAACATTATGAGATTGTGCCCTCCACGGCACTTGATATACATTGATTGGTAGGTTACACTATATTTAGATACTTCAAATACTGCCTGAGACACCTTTGCTAGCGTCCGTCGGACTTCCAGATGGTGAAGCGTGATTCATCACTCCAAAATAATGTGTTTCCACTGCTTCAGATTCCAATTGCGGCAAGCTTTACACCACTCCAGCCGACGCTTGGCATTGCGCATGCTGATCTTAGAATTGTGTGCGGCTGCTCGGCCATGGAAACCCATTTCATGAAGCTCCCGACTAACAGTTCTTGTGCTGACGTTGCTTCCAGAGGCAGTTTGTACTCGGTAGTGAGTGTCGCAACCGAGGACAGACCATTTTTACGTGCTACGCGCTTCAGCACTCGGCGGTCCCGTTCAGTGAGCTTGTGTGGCCTACCACTTCGCGGCTGAGCCGTTGTTGCTCCTAGACAATAACAATAACTGCACTTACAGTTGACCGGGGTAGCTCTAGCAGGGCAGAAATCTGACGAACTGACTTGTTGGAAAGGTGGTATCCTATGACGGTGCCACATTGAAAGTCACTGAGCTCTTCAGTATGGGCCATTCTACTGCCAATGTTTAACTATGGAGATTGCATGGGTTTGTGCTCAATTTTATACACCTGTCAGCAACGGGTGTGGCTGAAATAGCCGAACCTACTAATTTGAAGGGGTGTCCACATACTTTTGTATATATAGTGTAGTAGGAGAGGTCAGGGTTGGTTCAGGAAAGCCCTCAGGGATCAAAGGTCAGACAGTCTGGCCCTGTGACCTCAAAGCCCTGGGATGTCCTGTTTTAATTACTGTACCAGTCAACAGTTTGGACACACCTACTCATTCAAGGGTTTTTCTTTATTTTTACTATTTTCTACATTGTAGAATAATAGTGAAGACATCAAAACTTTGAAATAACACATATGGAATCATGTAGTAACCAAAACAGTGTTAAACTAATTTCAGATTCTTCAAATAGCCACCCTTAGCCTTGATGACAGCTTTGCACACTCTTGGCATTCTCTCAACCAGCTTCATGAGGTAGTCACCAGGAATGCATTTTAATTAACAGGTGTGCCTTCTTAAAAGTTAATTTGTGGAATTTCTTTCCTACTTAATGTGTTTGAGCCAATCAGTTGTGTTGTGACAAGGATAATAAATAATAATATGCATTTAGCAGACGCTTTTATCCAAAGCGACTTACAGTCGTGCGTGCATACATAGGCCGACTAGGTGAAAAATCTGTCGATGTGCCCTTAAGCAAGGCACTTAACCCTAATTGCTCATGTAAGTCGCTCTGGATAAGAGCGTCTGCTAAATGACAAAAAAAAAAAAGTAGGGGGGTATACAGAAGATAGCGTATTTTGGTAACATTTTTGGTTACTACATGATTCCTTATGTGTTATTTGATAGTTTTGATGTCTTCACTATTATTCTACAATGTAGAAAATAGTAAAAATAAAGAAAAACCCTTGAATGAGTAGGAGTGTCCAAACTTTTGACTGGTAGTGTACATTGATTCTACAGTAGAACGGACTGAACGAACGGGGCAGGGGGACAGGGGTAAGGTGGTTGACACTGCAGATTGCCAGCTCATCAATATCCATCGCCCCAATGCCTCGCCCTCAACTCTGGAAAATTAAACATTTTAAATCAGTTGCTACCAGCCTTGGAGGTACTCAGGAAAAAGGTCAAATTAGACTTTCATTAACAGTTTCAATGGTAATTCAATTTTCAGAAGCTCATTTAAATGGGAACTCTTAGAGTCTCTCAAGAGAGCTGTGGAGGGAGAATCTGCAGCGAGCCTGCAATGGCGTTTTGAGCTGGCAGCTACCCAAACCCGGAGACGTTTGCGCTCATTAGGCGGCGGCGCAGCCAGGAAGTTAGCAGTACTCTACAACATGTCAGAGTACTGCTAACTCTCTCAGCTGCTACAACATGTTAGAGTACTACTAACTCTCTCATCCCCTACAACATGTTAGAGTACTGCTGACTCGCTCAACCCCTACAACATGTTAGAGTACTGCTAACTCTCTCACCCCCTACAACGTGTTAGAGTACTGCTAACTCTCTCACCCACTACAACGTGTTAGAGTACTGCTAACTCTCTCACCCCCTACAACATGTCAGAGTACTGCTAACTCTCTCACCCCCTACAACATGTCAGAGTACTGCTAACTCTCTCACCCCCTACAATATGTTAGAGTACTACTAACTCTCTCACCCTCTACAACATGTTAGAGTACTGCTGACTCGCTCACCCCCTACAACATGTCAGAGTACTGCTAACTCTCTCACCCCCTACAACATGTTAGAGTACTACTAACTCTCTCACCCTCTACAACATGTTAGAGTACTGCTGACTCGCTCACCCCCTACAACATGTTAGAGTACTACTAACTCTCTCACCCTCTACAACATGTTAGAGTACTGCTGACTCGCTCACCCCCTACAACATGTCAGAGTACTACTAACTCTCTCACCTCCTACAACATGTCAGAGTACTACTAACTCTCTCACACCCTACAACAACTCTCTCACATCCTACAACATGTTAGAGTACTGCTAACTCTCTCACATCCTACAACGTGTTAGAGTACTGCTAACTCTCTCACCCACTACAACGTGTTAGAGTACTGCTAACTCTCTCACCCCCTACAACATGTCAGAGTACTGCTAACTCTCTCACCCCCTACAACATGTCAGAGTACTGCTAACTCTCTCACCCCCTACAACATGTTAGAGTACTACTAACTCTCTCACCCCCTACAACATGTTAGAGTACTACTAACTCTCTCACCCCCTACAACATGTTAGAGTACTGCTGACTCGCTCACCCCCTACAACATGTTAGAGTACTGCTAACGCTCTCACCCCCTACAACTGGTTAAAGTACTGCTAACTCACTCACCCCTACAACGTGTTAGAGTACTGCTAACTATCTCTCACCCCCTACAACTGGTTAGAGTACTGCTAACTCGCTCACCCCCTACAACATGTTAGAGTACTGCTAACTCTCTCTCACCCCAGACAACTGGTTAGAGTACTGCTAACTCTCTCTCACCCCCTACAACATTTTAGAGTACTGCTAACTCTCTCACCCACTACAACGTGTTCGAGTACTGCTAACTCTCTCACCCCCTACAACATGTTAGAGTACTGCTAACTCGCTCACCCCCTAGAACATATTAGAGTACTGCTAACTCTCTCTCACCTCCTACAACTGGTTAGAGTACTACTAACTCTCTCACCCCTACAACGTGTTTTAGTACTGCTAACTCTCTCTCTCACGCTCTACAACATGTTAGAATACTGCTAACGCTGTCACCCCCTACAACTGTTTAGAGTACTTCTAACTCGCTCACCCCCTACAACATGTTAGAGTACTGCTAACGCTCTCACCCCCTACAACTGGTTAGAGTCCTGCTAACTCGCTCACCCCCTACAACGTGTTAGACTACTGCTAACTCACTCTCACCCTCTACAACGTGTTAGAGTACTGCAAACTCTCTCTCACCCCCTACATTATGTCAGAATAGTACTCTCTCTCACCCCCTACAACATGTTAGAGTACTGCTAACTCTCTCACCCCCTACAACATGTCAGAGTACTGCTAACTCTCTCTCACCCCCTACAACATGTTAGAGTACTGCTAACACTCTCTCAGCTGCTACAACATGTTAGAGTACTGCTAACTCTCTCTCAGCTGCTACAACATCTTAGAGTGCTACTAACGCTCTCACCCCCTACAACGTGTTAGAGTACTGCTAACTCTCTCTCACCCCCTACAACTGGTTAGAGTACTTCTAACTGACTCACCCCCTACAACGTGTTAGAGTACTGCTAACTCGATCACCCCCTACAACATGTTAGAGTACTGCTAACTCTCTCTCACCCCCAACAACTGGTTAGAGTACTGCTAACTCGCTACAACATGTCAGAGTACTGCTAACTCTCTCTCACCTCCTACAACTGGTTAGAGTACTGCTAACTCTCTCTCACCCACTACAACATGTCAGAGGACTACTAACTCTCACCGCCTACAACTGGTTAGAGTACTGCTAACTCTCTCACCCCCTACAACTGGTTAGAGTACTGCTAACACTCTCACCCCCTACAACTGGTTAGAGTCCTGCTAACTCGCTCACCCCTACAACGTGTTAGAGTACTGCAAACTCTCTCTCACCCCCTACATTATGTCAGAATAGTACTCTCTCTCTCACCCCCTACAACATGTTAGAGTACTGCTAACTCTCTCACCCCCTACAACATGTCAGAGCACTGATAACTCTCTCTCAGCTGCTACAACATGTTAGACTATTACTAACTCTCTCACCCCCTAGAACATGTTAGAGTACTGCTAACTCTCTCACCCCCTACAACGTGTTCGAGTACTGCTAACTCTCTCACCCTCAACAACTGGTTAGAGTACTGCTAACTCTCTCTCACCCGCTACAACATGTCAGAGTACTGCTAACTCTCTCACCCTCAACAACTGGTTAGAGTACTGCTAACTCTCTCTCACCCACTACAACATGTCAGAGTACTACTAACTCTCTCACCCCCTACAACATGTCAGAGTACTACTAACTCTCACTGCCTACAACTGGTTAGAGTACTGCTAACTCTCTCTCACCCCCTACAACGTGTTATAATACTGCTAACTTTCTCTCACGCTCTACAACATGTTAGAGTACTATTAACTTGCTCACCCCTACGACGTGTTAGAGTACTGCTAACTCTCTCACCCCCTACAACATGTCAGAGTACTGCTATCTCTCTCTGTTAGATTAATTTGGATTTTAAGAATAATGACTAAAGAATTTCACCCCAAACACAGTATAAATGTTAGAATTATCATGTAGTGTCAACCCACTAACAGAAGGGGCGTTACTAACCATTCAAGGGGGAAGGCGGGAACTGTTTAAGAAAGGTGGGAGGAGCATAGTGTCTTTGTTTGTCAAGGGGTATAAAAACAGGAGATTTGTGTTTTTGAGCAGAGCTCTCGCCATGAATAAAAATACAGATAAGACTTGTGAGTTGTGGACCTTGAATCATTGATGATTAAAACCAGAGCCTTACAACCTCTGGTAATGATTCAAGCTTAGGGTGAATTAGAGATAAAAATTCACATGACAGATTGGTCCTTCGAAGCGGAGCTTAATACATCTTTATCGTTCTAGAGACACCGAAATCCGTGCACGGCCGGGTGATCACATCCGTGAAAAATAGTCCTGGCCTTCCACGTTAAGGTTAATAAACAGGCCGGTGATTACTCTTTATGAACGATAAAGACGTTAACAAGTTTGAAAAAGCATTTTAATCCAGACTGCAAGGAAAAGGTCAGTAATTTTTATTCATGGATTTTGGTAAAATGAGTTGAACTTAGTTACCAAAGAAGGTAATAATTATTACGACAGGGAGGGTCCGCAATTGATCCTAGAGGTAAATAGCTATTACAAAAAAAAACTAGTCCGAAATGACATGGTAGTGAATTGCAATCACAAATGTAAACTAAGTTAATATTGTCATTGTACGAATTGCAATGTTCAGTATAAACAGGGAAATAATTATCATCGTATGATAGGGATGTGTCGGGAGTTCATATATGCGACTGGGCATTTGCTAGAACTGTGCAAACAAGTTTGACGGATGATAAGGTCGTATGTGTGTGAGACTTAATCCCTCGGAGACGTGATCATTATTTCAGGGGTGGAGGGAAAAAAATAAGTCGTGTGAGAAAAAATTGGGTAACTTACTCTTTTCCTGAAACCGGAGTTTTAAATAGAAACTCTGGGTTAGGGGTTAAATAATTTTAAAGGGTTAATTACAAAAGCAAGAGGGGCACTAAGAGATTAGCTCCTACGAAAATAATTCGGGAGGGAATTATTTAAAAAACAAAAAGGGGGGGAGGGATTTCTTATTGTTCCACGATGGGAAAGACATCTTCTAAACAAGTCCGAGAATTAACGGGAGATGAAATATATATGTTAGGGAGGGATCGGAGAAATATGTTTTATGGGTCCATTTGGGAGAAGAGGTATGAATTTATTGGGCATCTCGAAGTAAAAAAGTTAGTAGGCAGATGCATATAAAATTAGATGGAAAAAAAGCGAAAGGAGGGGCTGAAGACAGGGAGTGTGTTTTTTTAAGCGCGAAAATGCTTTAACGGGGACAAAGGAATATTTAACTATCGTGACTGCAGGGGGATAAAAAGGAGAATAACAGTCAATATTTTTGGTTCGAACAAATGTTTGACAAAATGATTTGTGTCAATTAAGAATTGGCTAAAAACACCACAAAGCGATTATTTGAGAGGTACCTATAAAATCCAACGATGTGGTCCTCTGTAGCTCAGCTGGTAGAGCACGGCGCTTGTAACGCCAAGGTAGGGGGTTCGATCCCCGGGACCACTAATAAAAAAATAAAAAATAATTTTTAAAAATGTATGCACGCATGACTGTAAGTCGCTTTGGATGGAAGCGTCTGCTAAATGACATATTATTATGCGTGTGTATGAGCTTTCGCACTCAAACGTAGACGTACGTTATGAGAGAATATTTGCGTTTTTGGTCAGTTGGCAGACGCTCTAATCCGGAGCGATTTGAAGAGCCAATAGAGGTTTGCATGGAACTATTCTGTCGTGTTGGGCATTTGAATGGCAGAAGGTGAAATATGTGTGTATGAGGAAATTCAACGGCGGGTATAAATGATAACCGGATACTACTTAGTATTTGGTTGGTTAAATGCTAAATAAAAGATTTGAGGCGTGGTTATGGGGGAACTAGGAAGACGCACTTATTCAAAAAGGAATGGGTGGAGAGAGAGTTTTTTACGTGTATTAAAAGTTGCATTAGATAGACATATCTAGAATATTACTAAAGCTATGAAAATATGTTATAAGTACTAATGACATTATTTCCTAAGAAGGAAAATTGTAGGGAAGTTTCCCGCGCCTCCCCCATAATGTAGGAATGAGCAGGAGAGGGGGGGAGTGAGAGACAGGACATCGTTCAAATGGTAGGGATGTCATTAAGTGTATGCTGATAAATAATATCAAGCGTTTGTTTTATTGATTGGGGCCGAATCAGAGAAAACTGTTAAAGATATTGAATAGCGAACTGAAAATGAAAGGCATAAAATACAGAATAATTGGACGATTTTAAAACGATAATTTATTTTGGTTAGGAAGCAAGTGGCATTGGCTGTTGTGCTGGGGGAATAGCGCCAGCCTGTGGTGGGTTCTGGATTTGTTATAAATAACTTTATATTTTAAACTAAAATGAATAGACTACAATTTGAACATCAGAAAAAGGACAATATAATTCGTAATAGTTATTATAATTATTATTGATAGTTATTGCAGTTATTATTATCCTGAGTGGCGCAGTGGTCTAAGGCACTGCATCGCAGGGCTAACTGTGCCACTAGAGATCCTGGTTCGGATCCAGGCTCTGTCGCAGCCGACAGCGACCGGGAGACTCATGGGCGGCGCACAATTGGCCCAGTGTCGTCCAGGGTAGGGGGGGGAAAATGGCCGGCAGGGATGGAGCTCGGTTGATAGAGCATGGTGTTTGCAACGCCAGGGTTATGGGTTCGATTCCCACGGGGGGAGGCCAGTAAAAAAAATAAAGATAAAAATAATACAAATGTATTCACTAGGTTGCTCTGGATAGGAGCGTCTGCTGGGTGACTAGAATGTAAATGTGTTATCATTTATTCAGTAATGATAGGAGGGAAGTAGCGATAGAGCTGAGAGGGTTGAGAGTTGAGGACAAGGAGAATGATTTGTGGCTCTGGTTGGCGGGAAAAAGGAGAGGCAGAGACAGACTTAGAGAGACAGAGGAAGTTAGAGAGGGAGAGAATAAAAGGCTGAGAGACAGAGATAACAGTTTCTGGAGCTTGAAAAGCAGAGACTAACAGAGTAAGAAAAGGAACAGACGAGAGCAGAGTATTTAATGGCCACTAGGGGAAATAGCTGGGATCGGTAAAACTCCAGGATAGAAGAGGAGAGAGATTTACTAGGGGGTGGATCAAATAATTGATAATGGATCATTTGAATGAGATCACATGTAGCAGATTTAGAGTAATCAATTAAATAATCATTGTATACTCGAGGAATTTTGAGGGATTTTATGAAGTTAGGCATATTTAGGTCATAAGAGGAGCTACCAAATTAAGTTGAGCCTAACTATCTTTGATTGTTATTTTTCAATTGGGTTTTTCAAATAAAATAAAAACACACCCAGCATGATGTTTATAAAGGGTTGTTATGTTGAATTTAGGGAATTTTCAACAGTTCATAGGTGGTGTTTACTATGCTGTGGGATGGAACGGTTTATTGGGTGATATTTGAAACTAAATTCATGGAATAAGCTGCAGTAATCAGAAGAATGTACAATCTAAGGCGAGACAACTATTGCCTAGATCATTGATTTAGCAATAGGGTCAGGTAGATAAGCAATAAAGAAGCAAAAAAGAATCTCAAAAATGAAAGGCATGGCAATTGGTTGATAAATAACCTAAGGGAATGTTTAGGAAGGTGGAAAAAATTGACACATAAGCAGAACTATGTGTCAAGAGGGGGGAAGAGGCTAATTGTATTAGATAATATACGAAGGAGAGGACAAAATACTTTTTAAAAAAAAACATTTTTTAGATAGTCTAAAAAGAGAATGCAGTCAGAAATTGTTACATTAATCTGAACATGTGTGAAGATAGTTTATTAACCACACCCGTATGTCAGAGGTTTTGTGCCCCACAGGTGAACTAAAGGAGAAGGTGACCCACTATCTAACCAGGTGACTGGTGAGCATCCAGTCACTAGAAGGAAAACTGGAAGCAGGCCTGTTGGGAAGGGGCCCTATCAGGTTATGTTGGTAACCACCTTGGCCATTCGAATAGCAGAGAGAGGAACCTGGGTCCATGTTACCCACTGCAAGAAGGTAAGACCACATACAAGAACCGCTTAGCACACGCAGAGTTGACGAGCGGAACTGCGCCACAGGGTGCGGGGGTCACCTCTGTCAACGAAGATCTCCTACCCAGACCTATCATCACTGTAGTGTGTTCCTAGGGTGTGAGTATGGGGTGGTACCGAGCAGAAGGACTCAAGACAGGAGAGGGTTGTTTTTTTTTTTTTTGTGGAATATGGGTGACCCTGAACTGCATCATAGTCTCGGCAATAGTCGTGGTAGGTCAAAATCCACCACCACCTCGCACCAATTACGCTATGGCCTTACCATTATTAAGAAATAAAGGGAAAGCGACCCGACATACTGACCATCAAGGGCGAGTGATCTACAAAATAGGAGTCAGAGAAGGGTGGGGAGTAAGATTCAAAATTATGATTAGGGATCTTATCAGAGCGGATAAGCAAGCAACATGGGATTATAAGATCCCGTTGTATTTATGTTCAGCCCCCTCAGCGGATTGTTCCTGGGCTCAGGTATTTAGACATACTGGGGGAAGGAGATATGAGACGGGGGGGGCTGGACGTCCAGATGGAGGATAAGAAGGTATAACGACATCCCCACGGAGATGGTAGTAACAATAGTAAAAGTCACTAAAGAGGACATGAAAAGAACTTACTGGGCTTGCGCGGACGTATACGGACGGGATACTTGTCTAAGATTATATTTGATGGAGTCAAAAGATATAGAGGGAGCAGGTACTGGCATTAATCCATTAATGACAATAGACCGAGTAAATCAGTCAAGGGATGACGGAGTCAATTTGACTAACCCGTCCACTATGAAAGATTTTCTCCTCCAGGAATGGAACAATGGGGAAGTGGAGGGGGTCCCTGATGAGAATCTCTGGTTAAAGTGGATGAAATACACCGCTAGGGCCTTGGGGGAGACAAATTGTTATGCATGCTCCATTGGGTGACCAGCAATGTTGACCGCCCCAATGCCAAAGGCAATGTTTCCCTGTGTATTAGACCTGGGGTCCAATCAAAAAGAGCCAAATTGCACAGGGATTGGGCTGGCAAAATTGACATACTCGGCCAGCCCACCTAGATTCACTTTAACTCCTGGCGAATACCAGTGTTACAGACATAGAAATGGCACCCGTAACTTGGGTGATTTTGATGGCTGTAAGGAGATAATGAATGTGACTGATTTAGATAAGGAAGGAAGGGGAAAAAAATTAGGGAACCTAACCATCCCTTTGACTGATGTGTGGTGGGCATGCACTAAACAGGGAGCATTCGGCAGACATTACCAGAGGGATGGGTGGGTACTTGTGTACCAGTATTGCTGGTCCAACCTGTAAGAATTGGTCATCAAAGACCAGTGACAGGAAGAATAATTAGGAGAAAAATAAATAAGTCAGGAAGGAAATAGCCCAATTTGGATAGATGGTATAGGCATCCCCAGGGGTGTTCTAGACGAATACAAAGCTATAAATCAAATATGGGAGAGTTTTACTACAACATTTTTCTGGTGGGGGACAAACAAAAATATGGATTGGATAAATTATATCTATTACAACCAACAGCGATTTATTGACAAGACTAGAGATGCAGTAAGGGGATCTCTGAGCGATTATCCGCCATCCCGCTCATAACTTAGTAGAGGTTGGTTCTAGATCAGGCAGAAAGGGCCGGTGTCTATAGAAAGATAAGCCATTGTTGCATATTTATCCCTAACAACACCACACTGGATGGGACAGTCACCAGAGCTCTTACAGAATTAACTGCACTGAGTGAAGGATGAACTGAACTCAGAAGTTAGTACATTGTGGATAGGGTGGTTTGATGAAATATTTGGTAAATGGAAAACCCTAGCAGCCACCATCTTAGGAGCGATCAGTGTTTGTATGGGTATTCTTGTATTATGTGGTTGTTGTCTTGTTCCCTGTGTCCGAGGATTGGTGAGTCAGGCGTTGGTGAAATGCAGTATCTAAACAATGATGAGAGATGGACTGACTCCGGACTCTGACCAGGGGAATGTGAAAAACAATCCTCCAGGCTTGGTGGATGACGAGGATTTGGACCCTGAAAGACCGCAATTGGATGAAATGTTTATTAGTTCTGATGTGATCTCTGAGATTAATCATGCTTGTAAAATACATTTATCCTGAATGTGGGAATATTTAGTCAAAGGGGTGGATTGTTAGATTAATTTGGATTTTAAGAATAATGACTAAAGAATTTCACCCCAAACACAGTATAAATGTTAGAATTATCATGTAGTGTCAACCCACTAACAGAAGGGCGTTACTAACCATTCAAGGGGGGAAGGCGGGAACTGTTTAAGAAAGGTGGGAGGAGCATAGTGTCTTTGTTTGTCAAGGGGTATAAAAACAGGAGATTTGTGTTTTTGAGCAGAGCTCTCGCCATGAATAAAAATACAGATAAGACTTGTGAGTTGTGGACCTTGAATCATTGATGATTAAAACCAGAGCCTTACAACCTCTGGTAATGATTCAAGCTTAGGGTGAATTAGAGATAAAAATTCACATGACACTCTCACCCCCTACAACATGTCAGAGTACTGCTGACTCGCTCACCCCCTACAACATGTTAGAGTACTACTAACTCTCTCACCCCCTACAACATGTCAGAGGACTACTAACTCTCACCGCCTACAACTGGTTAGAGTACTGCTAACGCTCTCACCCCCTACAACGTGTTAGAGTACTGCAAACTCTCTCTCACCCCCTACATTATGTCAGAATAGTACTCTCTCTCTCACCCCCTACAACATGTTAGAGTACTGCTAACTCTCTCACCCCCTACAACATGTCAGAGCACTAATAACTCTCTCTCAGCTGCTACAACATGTTAGAGTATTACTAACTCTCTCACCCCCTAGAACATGTTAGAGTACTGCTAACTCTCTCACCCACTACAACGTGTTCGAGTACTGCTAACTCTCTCACCCTCAACAACTGGTTAGAGTACTGCTAACTCGCTACAACATGTCAGAGTACTGCTAACTCTCTCTCACCTCCTACAACTGGTTAGAGTACTGCTAACTTTCTCTCACGCTCTACAACATGTTAGAGTACTATTAACTTGCTCACCCCTACGACGTGTCAGAGTACTACTAACTCTCTCACCCCCTACAACATGTCAGAGTACTGCTATCTCTCTCACCCCCTACAACATGTCAGAGTACTGCTAACTATCTCACCCCTACAACATGTTAGAGTACTGCTGACTCGCTCACCCCCTACAACATGTTAGAGTACTACTAACTCTCTCACCCCCTACAACATGTCAGAGGACTACTAACTCTCACCGCCTACAACTGGTTAGAGTACTGCTAACGCTCTCACCCCCTACAACTGGTTAGAGTCCTGCTAACTCGCTCACCCCCTACAACGTGTTAGAGTACTGCAAACTCTCTCTCACCCCCTACATTATGTCAGAATAGTACTCTCTCTCACCCCCCTACAACATGTTAGAGTACTGCTAACTCTCTCACTCCCTACAACATGTCAGAGTACTACTAACTCTCTCACCTCCTACAACATGTCAGAGTACTACTAACTCTCTCACACCCTACAACAACTCTCTCACCCCCTACAACATGTTAGAGTACTGCTAACTCTCTCACCCCCTACAATGTGTTAGAGTACTTCTAACTCTCTCACCCACTACAACGTGTTAGAGTACTGCTAACTCTCTCACCCCCTACAACATGTCAGAGTACTGCTAACTCTCTCACCCCTACAACATGTCAGAGTACTGCTAACTCTCTCACCCCCTACAACATGTTAGAGTACTACTAACTCTCTCACCCCCTACAACATGTCAGAGTACTGCTAACTCTCTCACCCCCTACAACATGTTAGAGTACTACTAACTCTCTCACCCCCTACAACATGTTAGAGTACTACTAACTCTCTCACTCCCTACAACATGTCAGAGTACTACTAACTCTCTCACCTCCTACAACATGTCAGAGTACTACTAACTCTCTCACACCCCTACAACAACTCTCTCACCCCCTACAACATGTTAGAGTACTGCTAACTCTCTCACCCCCTACAACGTTTTAGAGTACTGCTAACTCTCTCACCCACTACAACGTGTTCGAGTACTGCTAACTCTCTCACCCTCAACAACTGGTTAGAGTACTGCTAACTCGCTACAACATGTCAGAGTACTGCTAACTCTCTCTCACCTCCTACAACTGGTTAGAGTACTGCTAACTCTCTCTCACCCACTACAACATGTCAGAGTACTACTAACTCTCTCACCCCCTACAACATGTCAGAGGACTACTAACTCTCACCGCCTACAACTGGTTAGAGTACTGCTAACTCTCTCTCACCCCCCTACAACGTGTTATAATACTGCTAACTTTCTCTCACGCTCTACAACATGTTAGAGTACTATTAACTTGCTCACCCCTACGACGTGTTAGAGTACTGCTAACTCTCTCTCACCCCCTACAACATGTCAGAGTACTACTAACTCTCTCACCCCCTACAACATGTCAGAGTACTGCTATCTCTCTCACCCCCTACAACATGTCAGAGTACTGCTAACTATCTCACCGCTACAACATGTTAGAGTACTGCTGACTCGCTCACCCCCTACAACATGTTAGAGTACTGCTAACTCTCTCACCCCCTACAACATGTCAGAGTACTACTAACTCTCTCACACCCTACAACAACTCTCTCACCCCCTACAACATGTTAGAGTACTGCTAACTCTCTCACCCCCTACAACATGTCAGAGTACTGCTAACTCTCTCTCAGCTGCTACAACATGTTAGAGTACTACTAACACTCTCTCACCCCCTACAACATGTTAGAGAACTACTAACTCTCTCACCCCCTACAACATGTTAGAGTACTGCTAACTCTCTCACCCCCTACAACGTGTTAGAGTACTGCTAACTCTCTCACCCACTACAACGTGTTAGAGTACTGCTAACTCTCTCACACCCTACAACATGTTAGAGTACTGCTAACTCAATCTCAGCTGCTACAACGTGTTAGAGTACTACTAACTCTCTCTCACCCCCTACAACATGTTAGAGTACTACTAACTCTCTCACCCACTAGAACATGTTAGAGTACTGCTAACTCTCTCTCACCCACTACAACATTTACATTACATTTACGTCATTTAGCAGACTTACAAATTGGTGCATTCACCCTATAGCCAGTGGGATAACCACCTAACAATATGTGTTTATTTTTTATTTATTTTATTTATTTTTTTGTTTATTAATTTTATTATTATTATTTTTTTTTATTTTATTTTTTTTTTGGGGGAAGTGGGGGTAGAATGATTACTTTATCCTATCCCAGGTATTCCTTAAAGAGGTGGGGTTTCAAATGTCTCCGGAAGGTGGTGAGTGACTCCGCTGTCCTGGCGTCGTGAGGGAGCTTGTTCCACCATTGGGGTGCCAGAGCAGCGAACAGTTTTGACTGGGCTGAGCGGGAACTATGCTTCCGCAGAGGAAGGGGAGCCAGCAGGCCAGAGGTGGATGAACGCAATGCCCTCGTTTGGGTGTAGGGACTGATACGAGCCTGAAGGTACAGAGGTGCCGATCCCCTCACAGCTCCATAGGCAAGCACCATGGTCTTGTAACAGATGCGAGCTTCAACTGGAAGCCAGTGGAGTGTGCGGAGGAGCGGGGTGACGTGAGAGAACTTGGGAAGGTTGAACACCAGACGGGCTGCGGCATTCTGGATGAGTTGTAGGGGTTTAATGGCACAGGCAGGGAGCCCATGTTAGAGTACTGCTAACTCTCTCACCCCCTACAACTGGTTAGAGTACTGCTAACTTCGCTCAACCCCTACAACTAGTTAGAGTACTGCTAATTCTCTCTCTCCCTACAACATGTTAGAGTACTGCTAACTCGCTCACCCCTACAACGTGTTCGAGTACTGCTAACTCGCTCACCCCCTAGAACATGTTAGAGTACTGCTAACTCGCTCACCCCCTACAACGTGTTAGAGTACTGCTAACAATCTCTCCCCTACAATATGTTAGAGTACTGCTAACTCTCTCTCACCCCCAACAACTGGTTAGAGTACTGCTAACTCTCTACAACATGATAGAGTACTGCTAACTCTCTCTCACCCCCTATAACATGTTAGAGTACTGCTAACTCGCTCACCGACTAGAACATGTTAGAGTACTGGTAACTCGCTCACCCCCTACAACATGTTAGAGTCCTGCTAACTCCCTCACCCCCTACAACGTGTTAGAGTACTGCTAACTCTCGCTCACCCCCTACAACTGGTTAGAGTACTGCTAACTCTCTCTCACCCCCACAACATGTTAGAGTACTGCTAACTCTCTCACCCACTACAACGTGTTAGAGTACTGCTAACTCTCTCACTCCCTACAACATGTCAGAGTACTACTAACTCTCTCACCTCCTACAACATGTCAGAGTACTACTAACTCTCTCACACCCTACAACAACTCTCTCACCCCCTACAACATGTTAGAGTACTGCTAACTCTCTCACCCCCTACAATGTGTTAGAGTACTTCTAACTCTCTCACCCACTACAACGTGTTAGAGTACTGCTAACTCTCTCACCCCCTACAACATGTCAGAGTACTGCTAACTCTCTCACCCCCTACAACATGTCAGAGTACTGCTAACTCTCTCACCCCCTACAACATGTTAGAGTACTACTAACTCTCTCACCCCCTACAACAAGTCAGAGTACTGCTAACTCTCTCACCCCCTACAACATGTTAGAGTACTACTAACTCTCTCACTCCCTACAACATGTCAGAGTACTACTAACTCTCTCACCTCCTACAACATGTCAGAGTACTACTAACTCTCTCACACCCTACAACAACTCTCTCACCCCCTACAACATGTTAGAGTACTGCTAACTCTCTCACCCACTACAACGTGTTAGAGTACTGCTAACTCTCTCTCTCTCCCTACAACTGGTTAGAGTACTGCTAACTCTCTCACCCTTACAACGTGTTCGAGTACTGCTAACTCTCTCTCACCCCCAACAACTGGTTAGAGTACTGCTAACTCTCTACAACATGATAGAGTACTGCTAACTCTCTCTCAACCACTACAACATGTCAGAGTACTACTAACTCTCTCACCCCCTAGAACATGTCAGAGTACTACTAACTCTCTCACCCCCTACAACGTGTTAGAGTACTGCTAACTCTCCCACCCACTACAACGTGTCAGAGTACTGCTAACTCTCTCATCCCCTACAACATTTTAGAGTACTGCTAACTCTCTCTCACCCCCTACAACATGTTAGAGTACTGCTAACTCTCTCACTCCCTACAACAACTCTCTCACCCCCTACAACATGTTAGAGTACTGCTAACTCGCTCACCCCTACAACGTGTTAGAGGTACTGCCTAACAATACTCTCCCCTACAATATGTTAGAGTACTGCTAACTCTCTCTCACCCCAACAACTGGTTAGAGTACTGCTAACTCTCTACAACATGATAGAGTACTGCTAACTCTCTCTCACCCCCTATAACATGTTAGAGTACTGCTAACTCGCTCACCGACTAGAACATGTTAGAGTACTGGTAACTCGCTCACCCCCTACAACATGTTAGAGTCTTGCTAACTCGCTCACCCCCTACAACGTGTTAGAGTACTGCTAACTCTCGCTCACCCCCTACAACTGGTTAGAGTACTGCTAACGCTCTCTCACCCCCACAACATGTTAGAGTACTGCTAACTCTCTCACCCACTACAACGTGTTAGAGTACTGCTAACTCTCTCACTCCCTACAACATGTCAGAGTACTACTAACTCTCTCACCTCCTACAACATGTCAGAGTACTACTAACTCTCTCACACCCTACAACAACTCTCTCACCCCCTACAACATGTTAGAGGTACTGCTAACTCTCTCACCCCCTACAATGTGTTAGAGTACTTCTAACTCTCTCACCCACTACAACGTGTTAGAGTACTGCTAACTCTCTCACCCCCTACAACATGTCAGAGTACTGCTAACTCTCTCACCCCTACAACATGTCAGAGTACTGCTAACTCTCTCACCCCCTACAACATGTTAGAGTACTACTAACTCTCTCACCCCCTACAACAAGTCAGAGTACTGCTAACTCTCTCACCCCCACAACATGTTAGAGTACTACTAACTCTCTCACTCCCTACAACATGTCAGAGTACTACTAACTCTCTCACTCCTACAACATGTCAGAGTACTACTAACTCTCTCACACCCTACAACAACTCTCTCACCCCCTACAACATGTTAGAGTACTGCTAACTCTCTCACCCACTACAACGTGTTAGAGTACTGCTTAACTCTCTCTCTCTCCTACAACTGGTTAGAGTACTGCTAACTCTCTCACCCTTACAACGTGTTCGAGTACTGCTAACTCTCTCTCACCCCCAACAACTGGTTAGAGTACTGCTAACTCTCTACAACATGATAGAGTACTGCTAACTCTCTCTCAACCACTACAACATGTCAGAGTACTACTAACTCTCTCACCCCCTACAACATGTCAGAGTACTACTAACTCTCTCACCCCCCTACAACGTGTTAGAGTACTGCTAACTCTCCCACCCACTACAACGTGTCAGAGTACTGCGAACTCTCTCATCCCCTACAACATTTTAGAGTACTGCTAACTCTCTCTCACCCCCTACAACATGTTAGAGTACTGCTAACTCTCTCACTCCCTACAACAACTCTCTCACCCCCTACAACATGTTAGAGTACTGCTAACTCTCTCACCCCCCTACAATGTGTTAGAGTACTTCTAACTCTCTCACCCACTACAACGTGTTAGAGTACTGCTAACTCTCTCACCCCCTACAACATGTCAGAGTACTGCTAACTCTCTCACCCCCTACAACATGTCAGAGTACTGCTAACTCTCTCACTCCCTACAACATGTCAGAGTACTACTAACTCTCTCACCTCCTACAACATGTCAGAGTACTACTAACTCTCTCACACCCTACAACAACTCTCTCACCCCCTACAACATGTTAGAGTACTGCTAACTCTCTCACCCCCTACAACGTGTTAGAGTACTGCTAACTCTCTCTCTCTCTCCTACAACTGGTTAGAGTACTGCTAACTCTCTCACACCCTTACAACGTGTTCGAGTACTGCTAACTCTCTCTCACCCCCAACAACTGGTTAGAGTACTGCTAACTCTCTACAACATGATAGAGTACTGCTAACTCTCTCTCAACTCACTACAACATGTCAGAGTACTACTAACTCTCTCACCCCCTAGAACATGTCAGAGTACTACTAACTCTCTCACCCCCTACAACGTGTTAGAGTACTGCTAACTCTCTCACCCACTACAACGTGTCAGAGTACTGCTAACTCTCTCATCCCCTACAACATTTTAGAGTACTGCTAACTCTCTCTCACCCCCTACAACATGTTAGAGTACTGCTAACTCTCTCACTCCCTACAACAACTCTATCACCCCCTACAACATGTTAGAGTACTGCTAACTCTCTCACCCCCTACAATGTGTTAGAGTACTTCTAACTCTCTCACCCACTACAACGTGTTAGAGTACTGCTAACTCTCTCACCCCCTACAACATGTCAGAGTACTGCTAACTCTCTCACCCCCTACAACATGTCAGAGTACTGCTAACTCTCTCACCCCCTACAACATGTTAGAGTACTACTAACTCTCTTACCCCCTACAACATGTTAGAGTACTACTAACTCTCTCACCCCCTACAACATGTTAGAGTACTGCTAACTCGCTCACCGACTAGAACATGTTAGAGTACTGGTAACTCGCTCACCCCCTACAACATGTTAGAGTCTTGCTAACTCGCTCACCCCCTACAACGTGTTAGAGTACTGCTAACTCTCGCTCACCCCCTACAACTGGTTAGAGTACTGCTAACTCTCTCTCACCCCCACAACGTGTTAGAGTACTGCTAACTCTCTCACCCACTACAACGTGTTAGAGTACTGCTAACTCTCTCACCCCCTACAACGTGTTAGAGTACTGCTAACTCTCTCTCACCCCTACAACGTGTTAGAGTACTGCTAATTCTCTCTCACCCCCTACAAGATGTCAGAGTACTACTAACTCTCTCACACCCAACAACAACTCTCTCACCCCCTACAACATGTCAGAGTACTGCTAACTCTCTCAGCTGCTACAACATGTTAGAGTACTACTAACTCTCTCATCCCCTACAACATGTTAGAGTACTGCTGACACGCTCAACCCCTACAACATGTTAGAGTACTGCTAACTCTCTCACCCCCTACAACGTGTTAGAGTACTGCTAACTCTCTCACCCACTACAACGTGTTAGAGTACTGCTAACTCTCTCACCCCCTACAACATGTCAGAGGACTACTAACTCTCTCACCCCCTACAACATGTCAGAGTACTGCTAACTCTCTCACCCCCTACAACATGTTAGAGTACTACTAACTCTCTCACCCCCTACAACATGTTAGAGTACTGCTGACTCGCTCACCCCCTACAACATGTTAGAGTACTGCTAACTCTCTCACTCCCTACAACATGTCAGAGTACTACTAACTCTCTCACCTCCTACAACATGTCAGAGTACTACTAACTCTCTCACACCCTACAACAACTCTCTCACATCCTACAACATGTTAGAGTACTGCTAACTCTCTCACCCCCTACAACATGTTAGAGTACTGCTAACTCTCTCACCCACTACAACGTGTTAGAGTACTGCTAACTCTCTCACCCCCTACAACATGTCAGAGTACTGCTACCTCTCTCACCCCTACAACGTGTCAGAGTACTGCTAACTCTCTCACCCCCTACAACATGTTAGAGTACTACTAACTCTCTCACCCCCTACAACATGTTAGAGTACTGCTAACTCTCTCACCCCCTACAACATGTTAGAGTACTGCTAACTCTCTCTCACCCCCTACAACATGTTAGAGTACTGCTAACTCTCTCACCCACTACAACGTGTTAGAGTACTGCTAACTCTCTCACCCCCTACAACGTGTTAGAGTACTGCTAACTCTCTCACCCCCTACAACATGTCAGAGTACTGCTAACTCTCTCACCCCCTACAACATGTTAGAGTACTACTAACTCTCTTACCCCCTACAACATGTTAGAGTACTGCTAACTCTCTCACCCCCTACAACGTGTTAGAGTACTGCTAACTCGCTCACCCCTACAACGTGTTAGAGTACTGTCAAATCTCTCTCACACCCTACAACTGGTTAGAGAACTGCTAACTCGCTCACCCCCTACAACATGTTAGAGTACTGCTAACTCTCTCTCACCCCCAACAACTGGTTAGAGTACTGCTAACTCTCTCACTCCCTACAACATGTCAGAGTACTACTAACTCTCTCACCTCCTACAACATGTCAGAGTACTACTAACTCTCTAACACCCTACAACAACTCTCTCACCCCTACAACATGTTAGAGTACTGCTAACTCTCTCACCCCCTACAATGTGTTAGAGTACTTCTAACTCTCTCACCCACTACAACGTGTTAGAGTACTGCTAACTCTCTCACCCCCCTACAACATGTCAGAGTACTGCTAACTCTCTCACCCCCCTACAACATGTCAGAGTACTGCTAACTCTCTCACCTACAACGTGTAGGTAACTAACTCTCTCACCCCTACAACATGTTAGAGTACTACTAACTCTCACCCCCCTACAACATGTTAGAGTACTGCTGACTCGCTCACCCCCTACAACATGTTTGAGTACTGCTAACTCTCTCACTCCCTACAACATGTCAGAGTACTACTAACTCTCTCACCTCCTACAACATGTCAGAGTACTACTAACTCTCTCACACCCTACAACAACTCTCTCACCCCCTACAACATGTTAGAGTACTGCTAACTCT